>NW_023270387.1:2729984-3163783 GCF_011800145.1 Mirounga leonina
TATATTATATTATATTATATTATATTATATTATATTATATTATATTATATTATATCTACACATTATAAAATACACACATTTACTACCTATGGATTTAGGATATGAAAATGTCAGTAGTCCTGAGATGCACATTCTAGCTCTGGACAGCTCTGATCAGTACTGATGTTCTTGCCTTGAAAAAAAGGCTCCTTATAACTTCCAACAGCTGATCCTTTCTCTTTCTCTTGATTTCTGAACTGGCTTACAACTCCTGAGAACACCATTAAAAGATCCATCTGTCTTTCTGTCAGTCCTTTGTAATTGAAATACAATGTTACGTTTAAATCATGATGCATAGCATATGCTTGCAGAAAGTAAATGGCTTTTCCTTAGATTTTGTGATTACTATTTTAAAAATATTTTTATTGAAGCTGAACTTTTCTCACTTCTTTATGACCTTTTTTCACGAGTAGATATTTACTCTGTCTAGGGGATAATCCAGAAACTGTTGCTATCCATAGACAGTCAATATAATAATAAATGTTATCACTATTCCCCAGCAAGCATACATGTTCTATATGTTCATATCTCATTCATTCCTGCATTGTTCTCATTTTATCCACATAACTCAAGCTATTTTACTCAAAACAACTTTACTCAACTATCTTCTAAGAATGGTAACAATTTTTCATAATATTTTAAAGATTTGTTTCATGGAATTTTGATGTAAAGCAGTATCAGTGACTCAGACCTGCACCAGAGAGTAACCTAGGACTTACACTTGGCTCCTCTTGGTCCTTGCTAGCTGTACCCAGTGGGTCCTACTGAATTTTGTTGTCTCCTCGAGCCCTCACCGATGGTGGGTTCATCGGAGTTCAGTGCTCATGTTCCCAAACCATATGTCTCTGATGGATCCAGTGGGGAGCTAATTGTTATAACTGGATTTTTGAAACTGGAGGTTGCTTCATTGCAAGGTACAAAAGGTGATAGTGTTCTAACAAACCGAAAGGCCTAAGGAGCGCTGTCGTGGATGTCCTTTCTAAGTCCTTTCCTGTTTCAGCTGCACGCTTTCGCTGAAAATGACAGCACACACTTTTGCATCACAGCTGCGCCGTTTTGCATTCCTATCGACAGTATTCCAGGTTGTCTGCATCCTTGCCTACTCTTGTGGTCATGCTCTTTTGGCTTTATTTATTTATTTATTTATCTATTTAATTTATTGGTAATAACCATTCCTGACAGATATGATGTAATAGCTCATCATGGTTTTGATTTGAATTTCCCTGCCGATTAGTGAGATTGAACATTTTTTTCACATATAGTGCAGAGGTTCCTCAAAAATTAAAAACTGCCATATGATCTAGCAATCCCACATTTGGGAATTTATCCAAAAGAATTGAAATTGGGATCTCAAAAAGATATCTGTGGGGCGCCTGGGTGGCTCGGTCGTTAAGCATCTGCCTTCGGCTCGGGTCATGGTCCCAGGGTCCTGGGATCAAGCCCCGCATCGGGCTCCCTGCTCCGTGGGAAGCCTGCTTCTCCCTCTCCCACTCCCCCTGCTTGTGTTCCCTCTCTCGCTGTGTCTCTCTCTGTCAAATAAATAAATAAAACCTTAAAAAAAAAAAAGATATCTGCACTCTTGCTGTAGCAATATTTACAGTAGTCAACATGTGCTAACATGTGCTACATGTTGCATGTAGCAATATTAACAGTAGTCAACATGAGTAAAGTTATATGGAATGCTATTCAGCCTTTAAAAAGAAGATTCTTCAATATGTGGCAACATAGATGAGCTTTGGGGCATTTTAAAAGGTGAAATAAGCCAATCACAGAAAGGCAAATACTGCATGATCCCACTTATGACATGTCTAAAGTAATCAAACCCATAGAACCAGAGTGGAATGGTGATTGTTGGGGCTGGGGGAGGAGTTTGGGAGTTACAAATAAACGAGCATAAGGTGTCACAAACTGTGGATCAACTCTGGAGACCGCCTGTGCAACATTGTATCTATAGTTAACATTAATATACACTTAAAATTTTGTTCAGAGGGGAACTGTCTTATGTGTTACTATCACATTAAATAAAATAAATAACATTTATTTTATTTAATTTATTTAAATGTTAAATGATAACATTTATTTAATGATAACATTTATTTTATTTAATAGGGAAAATAGAGCAACCCATAGTTTCATTTTCTTCTGGTCCTTTCTTAGTCCTCAATAGCTGAAGGATAGAGTGTTTAGAATGTGTGTTGATGAGAAGCTCAATAAAAATAATTTTGTACAGTGTTTCTACTGTTCTTGTAAAATTAAATACATATTTATGTTTAAGCTAAAAAATACTGGTGATTCTGCATGTAAGGAAAATGCTTTTAGATTTGTATTTAAAACTGGCATTATATAATACGGAGGATAAACGGTGAAATTCATGCTATTCCTTTAAAATTTTAATTCTTTAGTTAGAATGAGAATTAATTTGTTAACTGATTCACATCCATTTGTTAGAAATAATACAGAAATCATATGAACCCTTTACTGTTTCCCAAATGGCAGTATCTTGCAAAATTGTAATATAGTATCATAAGCTGGATGTTGACATTGGTACATTCAAGAGACAGAACATTTCTTTGCCAGAAGTATTTATAATTATGAGTTCAGGTCTGTGGGTGATACAGTCAGTCAACCCTCTAAGTCTCGGTTTTTGGCTCAGGCTATGATCTCAGGGTCATGGGATGGAGCTGCGGATGGGTCTCCTGCTGAGGGCGGAGTCTGCTTGGGATTCTGTCTTCCTTTCCCTCTGCCCTTCCTGCTTATGCTCTCTTTCTCTCAAATAAATATTTTTTTAAAAAAATTATGAATTCAATTTTTATAACTATGGGGCTAATCAAATACTCCATTTGGTATCAAATGAATTGTGGTAGTTTGTGTTTTTCTAGAAGGTGGTACAGTTCATCTGAGTTGTCAGATTTTATGTATAAAGTTACTTGTAGTATTCTTTTATTATTCTTTTGATGTGGGCAAGGTAGTCGTATCCCCTGTTCCATTCCTGAGATTGATAATTTGGATTATGAGACTCTAGATCTTATTTAGTCTTTCTGTTTTCACTGGCTTCTGTTGACATCTGAGTGTGGGGGGCTGCTCCTCATGTTCTGATTCCCCACATGGTTTACAATAAAATCGTGGGAGATGTTATTTATAATCTGAAAGGAATGAACATCCAAGCTCCCCACCTGGCCTTCTCTAACATTACTTCTTGGGGTGTGGGATGTCTTATTATACCATTGCAAGTACAGAAGTCTGGGCAACCCACTGGACCTTGACTGGTATGGATGCTATTGAAGCCATAATTTTTGTGAGGTTTAGCTCATGCTGAGCAGTTATTGTCTGAAAGTTTTCTGTCTTACTAGGTTGCCCCTTTTTCTTTTTCTGGCTTGAGAGGACATCTAAGAACAAAGTCTCAATTCTTTAAGAAAGCCTATAAGGTTTTCTAGAGTCGGGACCCTAGCCCTCTCTCACCCCGCTTTCTATCTCTTGCTCATTATTCTGTCCTGACCCCTCATCCTCTCCGTTCTTCGCAGACCCTTTTTTCTCCCACATCCAGCCTCTGAGCATTTCTCTCCTCTGCGGGAAGAACCATTTCTTCTTTCACCGATTCATTCCCATTCATCCCTTATTTGCCAACCTACAGGAGCTTTACTCAGGGATGTCTTCCCTAGGTATCAAAATGAGATTAGGGCCATATTAGAACCACCCATGTTGTCCCGTACGCTCTTCCATAGCGTACTTGGGGAAGTTTCATCAACCATCTGTTACCCTCTGTAGCCTAAGCTTGGGGATGGCAGGGTCCTCACTCTCTCTCTCTCTCTCAGGCACTGCTGTTACTTCCGTCTGGCACTGTCTCTGGCATAGCATGGTCACTCAGTAGATATTTATTAACCACATTATTTTATGTGTGAAACATAGAAATTGCTCTTGGAAAGATAAAAAAAACTATCCTCGAATTTGTAAAAATCCATTATTTATTCAGCAAGTGTTTATTTGGTACCTTATGTGTCATGCACAATCTGCCTCTGTGGTAAGAGTTATAAAAGTGATCAAGAGAAAAGCTATCCTTATCATTTTATGTCTTAAATCTTTAAGACTTAAATATATTTAAGTATACGTGTGTGTGTGTGTGTGTGGTGTGTGAGTTAGAAAATGTGATAGGAAAAGTATGAATAGGGTAATAAGATAGAGCATCACTGTGAGAGGCCATCTGGTCAGGGAATCAAGGAGAAAACTGTTTTAGCCAGAGTATACAACAAATACAAAGGTTCTAGTTTTATTTTGCTGCTTATGTGTTTTTATTTTGTTTCATATTGTGTTGTGTTGTTTGCTTTTAACCTGAGAAACTGAGCAGATAGTGGTCCTGTCACTGTGCCAGGAAGCGTGGGGTTCATCAGGTAACTGGGGTCAGAAAAAGCCTGGGAAATTAGAAATTTTCCTTCAGAATTGTAATTTCCTTAACTTTCCTTCAAAAATCTTAAATCCGGGCCACTTACTAGATGTACAAGAAGATAAGTGAAGTAGAAAATTTTGTGTATGAGACAGAAGCTCAGTTTTTGTTCCTTTTTTTTTTTTTAAGATTTTATTTATTTATTTGACAGAGAGAGACACATCGAGAGAGGGAACACAAGCAGGGGGAGTGAGAGAGGGAGAAGCAGGCTCCCCGTGGAGCAGGGAGCCCGATGCGGGGCTCGATCCCAGGACACTGGGATCATGACCTGAGCTGAAGGCAGATGCTTAATGGCTGAGCCACCCAGGCACCCCAGAAGCTCAGTTTTTATACAGTTCTGTATATTCTGGCGACTCTCATGAAGGGTCAAGGGTACTTAGAATAATCCTAGACACACATTATCTTCAATATTAAAGTGAGCTGAGTAGAATAGTCTGGGGTGGAGGGAGTTCTTCAAACCATAGCTAAAAATACTAAATTTCCTCATTTCTTTTTTACATGGAAAAAAGACATTGACCCCTTGAATATATTTGAGTAGCTGGGACATAAATTCTATTTATTATCTCTTTCAAAGAAGTCTAACCATGAGAGCACTAGTTTCTCTAAGAAATCTGTTAGGTGGACAAACTGCACGGATAAAATATATTGATTATGTGTCCCAAAAGACTTGACCATTACTGAGGCTTATTTTGCACATTTATTGTTCAAAATTTTAAATATTTCACATATTTTACTGAACTTAAAAGTATGTGTCCTCATTAGATAAATAGGAATACATTTAATTTTCCCATCCTTCTTCCATAGTATACAAAATTTACGTAAAATGTTTGTAGTTTTCACTTAAGTTATTCTGAACTAATTCAGAAAAACCAGCCACATGATATGAAATATATTTTTCCCTCTTGACTCATCTTTCTTTTTGCGTTATTTTCTCTTTAATTACAGTTGATATTGTACTTGAAAAATGTCTTTGTGGACATTAACTCCACCATAAAACTTTGTGACTGCCATGTTCCACACTTCCCTTTAGGATTTTGTTCTTTACAGAAAGTGTATTGCCTTAAAGGGCAAAAATACAAACCTATATAGGGTACATGATATTTCCAACAAATTAAATTACATGTAATGTTAATCAGAGCCTTTGGCAGAAATATCGTGTCTTAGACTCCAGAACCACCTACCATCAGCCTTGTTCACATGCGAATGAAAAATCCAGTGTACTTTGCTCATGACTCCTAGGTAATGTGGGGTTCTCTCCCAGATTAAGAAACCTCAGAAATTATTTAAGAATGTATCAGTTAATACAATAATAATGCTATGTAACAAATGATCTCAAAATTCTGGGGGTAAATTTTATTAAGTTTCTTCCCCACCCATGGGTGTCCATGTCATCCGGGGATGCCTCTGCTCTCTAATGTAGGTGCATCTTTTCTGTTTCCCATCCTCCCCCAGAACTGGTGGGCTCCTTCATGGAGATGGAAGAAACCAAAAGGCCAAGTCTCATCACTTAAGTACATTCCAGCCCCTGCTTGCAACAATCCATTGATCATTTCAACCACAAAGAAGTGTCCATGGAAGACCTGATGCATGCCCAGGTGCCTCTTCTTATCCCCTACCTCTTGGAAATTTCTCTGGTGGACCAACCCAAAGATCTTCCTCTGTCGGTCTCCTGCAGCAACATTGTCTAAGCCACTTAACAAGACATGCTTCATAAACTTTCCTCTAACATAAATCATTTTCCATGTGCAATTTTCTCTCATTTGAAAGCACTTGAAAGTGTTCACTACTGATTTTTTTTCTCAATTTTTATCACATGTGTTCAGCACAAAGCCTTAGGCAAAATAAATTCTTGTTATTGATGATGGAAACTGTATATGAGAGGGTAATGAATTTTGGAATCAGGCAGTTTTGGTTTAAGTTCTGTTTATCTATAGTGTATCCATCAAGATAACTACATTGTGTGTGTGCTTTTAACAAACCAAGGTTTATTATTGCCTCCATGCCCAATGCAGTCCACAAGGGGCCATGGTCACTGTGGTTGTTCAGGCACCTAGAATGACGGAAGCTCCACCTTGACATATGGTTTCACCACAGTAGGTAAAGGAAGCATCATAAATGGTGGACGTGGGAGAAAAGAGGGTCTGCAAAGACCTGAGAGGATGAGGGGCCAGGACAGAATAATGAGCTTATAAAACCTTACAGTCTTTGTTAAAGAATTGAGACTTTGTCCTTAGAGTGATCAAAAACCACGGGAGACATTGGAGAGTGACATAATCAGATTAGTATTTTAAAAAAAAAATACTCCAAGACTTCCAATTCAAAATGGCGTACGGAACAGTCACTGAAATCCCCTCCTTCCCATTTCTAACTTACTTCCCCAACTGAAAGTGCTAAAATATTACTTCTTATGTTTTGTTAGTGAAAGCAAGTTATGTGGCCACACCTAACTAAAAAGGAGCTGAGCAGTACAATCTTACCACTTTCCTAGAAGCAGAACCATGAGAGAAGAACCTTAATTATTTATATGGAGGACAGCAAGACACGGCTGTGGAATAACTCTGGAAGCCACACAACTAGAAAGTAGACAGTTTGGAATTTAAATCCATGTTTCTAAGAAATGAAAACTCTCTTTTTTTAATAAGTTTTTATTTAAATTTCAGCTAGTTAACATACAGTGTGACTAGTTTAGTTTTAGGTGTACAATATAGTGATTCAACACTTCCATACAACACCCAGTGTCAGGTTTTAATTAGAGCATCTCACTACTTTTCTGTGTGAAACAGGCTCTGTGTTAGAGAGTATGTGGTCACAAGCATTATTTCCTGCTCTCCTCCTACTACATCTTCTAGTTATGATGAGGAGGGTTTATAATGTAAAGATTGAATAACAATAAATTTTAAAAAAATGTTCCTCTCAGCTTATGGGGTGTTCAGGTTACCTAAGAAGAAAGGCTGGTAGACTGTCTTTCCAGAGACCTTGGAGGTAATGAATTTAGTGTGGGGCATGGTTTAAGGTTATGTGCATTACCAGTGGAGAGGTTCACTAATCTTGAGACCACTATGTAAACCTAAAATATCAATTTCTTCATGAGAAATACAACTTTTATAAGAAGCAGGATGCTTGTTTTCATATGGCAAGACCATTTTATTTTAGTTAGCTGGCCCAAACTGGAATCAAAAAATTGCTCAGTCAAAGCAGAATTAAATGAGGGAAAATAGGTAAATCCAAGTATAATGGCATCAAGCTGACAATTCCACCTTACAAGAGAAATGTTCTCACTAATGGATTAAGGTATTCAGAGACCACTGGGTGCAACCCTTTGCATCCTAGCATCATCACTAAATATTTTGTTATCATTTGGCTAAGGCTCCCTTTTATGGGACAGAGAGAAATGGGTTCTGTCACCTGCTTGATGGCCCTTCTTTCCTGTTTCAGTGTCTCTGTAGAAATAGGAGTTTACGTTCATTCTGGTTGCCAAGTCCCTTGGGCCTCAGAGCTGTTCTTCACTATCACACTTCATACTTTTGCACCTTAATTTTGATTCTATATTTTATGTAGTATTATAAGTGTAACTTTCAGAAGAAAGTAGTTTCCCATTATACCCAAATATTTCAGGATATCCTCATGTATGATAATTATAGCAAAGATGATGGTATAGAAACCAGCTTTAAATATTACTCCAGAATTACTTCTGGCGACTTCTGATTTCAGTGGAGAAAATGTTGTCGCAATACTTGGAGGAAAATTATACGTGTTTGTCAAATTAATAAATGTGCACCCTGTTTACTCTAAAATTGTTTATAAGTAATTTCCAAAATGGTTTTCCAAACTCAGTAAGAACATCGCTGTGAAAGATGTAGCTTTTGAAAACAGCTTGGCATGGTGGGGGGTGGGGGCACGTGGGTGTCTCAGTCAGTTGAGCATCTGACTCTTGGTTTCAGCTCAGGTCATGATCTCATGCTGGTGAGATCAAGCCCCACATGGAGCCCTGTGTGGAACCCTACCTTGGGCTCTGTGCTCAGCAGAGAGTCTGCTTGAAGATTCTCTCCCTCTATCCTTCCCCCGACTCACGCATGCTCTCTTTCTCTCTCTCTCTGTCTCCCTAAAATAAATAAGTCTTTTTTTTTTTTAAAGATTTTTTTATTATTTATTTATTCATGAGAGACAGAGAGAGAGAGAGGCAGAGGGAGAAGCAGGCTCCCAAGGAGCAGAGAGCCCGATGCGGGACTCGATCCCAGGACCCTGGGATCATGACCTGAGCCGAAGGCGGACGCTTAACCATCTGAGCCACCCAGGCACCCTAAATAAGTCTTTTTAAAAAATAAAAATAACTTGGCATGTGAGCCAGAGAAGAAAGTGTTAAGTGTTTAGATAATGGGGAGAGAGGGAAATGGTTTTTAATCTTTTCAAATATTTACCCTATTTCCTACTTGTATCCTGTGATATTCAAAAGTATCTTCTGTTTTTACACATATATGTCCCTGCCCCCCATAATTATAAGATTATAAGACAAAAGACTACAGGAATTATGTCTTCAAGCGCTTGTGAAATATTTGTAAGGACTTGTTGACATGACTGTGTATCAAGCCTATGGATTTCTTCACTGGATGGTTAGGGAAACAGGGAACAGGGTGGAACTTTCTTCTGAGAAAAGGAACATATTTTACTTAAATTATTCTCTTTATTCCTGGGAATGCCTGCTCTTTAGGGGCAGCTAAGAAAGTGTTTTTCTCCCTTGAGTCTAATTCTTCCTTTCTCTCTGGGTCACATTACTGTTCTCTCCTCTGTTGGAAGATGGTCACGCAGAAGTCAGTGTCATTATAGAGGGAAGAGAAGTTGACGGGAAAAGAAAGGGCAAAACAAAAGAGAAAGAACTGATGTGACTTGAATCCAGTTTGTTTGCACTTCGATTCCTAACTGAATTCCAACTGCGTCCCGTCTTAGGTTTAGAAATTTTGACAAACACTTGGTGATGTGGGTGATTCTGATTTCGTACATACCGTTCAATCTTCTATCCATCTGGTACATCTTCTTTCTTAATCAAACCTGATAACATAATGCCCCTGCTTAGTATTCTTACATGGTTTTCTATTATCCTTGGGGGTAAATAACCCTGATGCATTTCACCAGGACCTCTAATCTTTTCAACCTATGCCTCATCTTTTCCTTTCCAATTATGCGAACATATTTTTAAAGTTTGTTTACTCTCATCCTCAATTTTTGTACATGATTTTCCCTCTGCCTGATAAAAATACCCTCTTAGCTTTTCTCTTGGATTAGTCACACTCAGTCCTTTCAGGTCTTAATCTAAAAACTACCCCAGGTGGTGGAAGTCTCTAGGAAATCTTCCTGCATATTGCCACAGCACTCAATCCCCTGACTTCACAGACTGAGCAATAGTATCTGCAGACTAGTAAGTTCATCTCACTAGACCTTCAACTTCAGGAAGATAGGAACTGTGTCTTATTCAATGTTCTATACCTAGGGCTTAGAACAGTATGCATAGATGATTCAATAACTATAGTATATCTCAGTGGCATGTTCTGCTTGGGGAAAATTACAATTTTGAGTCTTTATGATTCATTCATACCACAGTTAGTTGTGTCCCAAACAGCTTAAAAACAAAAGCAAAAAACTAAAACACATACACACACACACACACACACACTATTGTCTGAAGTATTTAGTTTGAGATAGCAGAGCTATCCTAATGGTGTATATGGCTATTGCAACTTCTTTTTCTACCCCTAAAAGCATTTTATTTGAGCAAAATCAGGTAATAAAATCCATAATAGACAAACTGTAAATGGCAAAATTTCAGAAGTTCAGAAGCAAGGGATGAGCCTTATGTGTGGGGAACAAGATGAGAAGGGCCAGGAGGGAGAGTTAGGGGCGCCTTCTCGGGAGATTCCCGGTGTAACCTGAAACCAGCTCCATACAGGGAGGGTAGAGAGAGACCAAAGACAGAGGCAGGCCACTCCAGATTCCAGGTGGCAGGTTTGATAAACAAGGGGACTGACTTACCAGGCTTGTCTTGGGTGGCTGCAAGATGAGCAGATTTCTGCGCCTGCCCGCCAGGTTGAAAGTTTGATAGAGGCCTTAACTGGGTTTGGTAACGTGCCCGGTCCAGAGAGCCTCAACACCACATTTTTATCTCCAGGCTGTATCTTTGGAGCAGCATCTGGGGGTAGGGGAGGCCAGCAGAACACATACTGCATGTAAGTGGAGGAGGGGCCTCCAATTGCCTGGGTCCAGCTTGTGAGTCAACTGGTGGCCCATCTTCTTGATAACCTCCTTCAACAGGTCCAGTTAGAAATGATAGATATTTGACCCCACTAAGAGACTTCTGAAAATATGGACTGAAGACTTGTCTAGCCAGCTCTGTGCAGAGCCAAGTGATAGAGACAACACACAGACACAGATCGATCATTCTAGTGGGGTCAGTGGAGGAAAGACTCCTTATTAGCGTGGTCAATAATAGCAGGATTTGTTTAGGTGAACACTGCCTGCAACTACATTAGACCTCACACAACCATGTGCCCCTTCCTTCTGATACTCACGGGCATGGCCTTTAGTTAGATGACACTGGCTATGTTATACTTTGTTTATAATGGAAGCTCTTTTGACACAGGTGTGTGTGTGTGTGTGTGTACCTCATGAAACCATTTTGATTGCCAAATCACAAGTAAGAATGCTGGTACAAATCAAAGGAAAGCCTCCAAATGCTCAATACTGAATCTAAGTTTTTTTTCTCTAATATTTGACATTCAAGATCTATGTATGGGCATTTATTTAACTGCTAAAGCTTCAGACAGATGGCCTAGCTCATTGACCTTGACCTTGTCACTGAAAATGAAATAAATTGTGCTTTTTTGTGATTAGGAAAAAAAAGTTATGAAACAATAAAACATGATTTGTGCTTATAAATCACAGTTGGATTGATCATTAATCAATCATTAATCATTAATCAACTCAACAGAGTTGATATGCAACAGTGAACAGATTCATATGACAGCACATGTATTTTGTCTCTGGTTTCAAATCGGGATATCCGGAAAAGATTTACAACAGGACAAGAGGTACAGTGTGGTGTCTTCCTCAAGTCTCCTATTCAACCTCTCTCCTTTTCCCAGAACTTTGCCCTGTCCCCACACACCAGCCACAGCCGAGCTTCTGAATCTCTTGCCCTGACCAATCTTCATTTCTCAAAAGGACCATGGTAATTTTTTATATAAGGAAATTATATTATTCTTTAAAACTTTATTTGCAATTAAACCCATTGTAGAATATCTGCAAAATACTTAGAATAGGGAAGAAGGAAAATACACTATTAGTAATGTCTGTCAGTCTTTCCTTTATATAAGCATATTTTGTCATGATATAATTTTTTGCCATATTTTTTAAATAAATGTATGTTATGAATTTTTAAAAACACTTTTAAAGTCATGATTTTTAATGGTTATGTAATTATCCAACATATGGATCCATCATATTTTGTGTAAGCATTTCCCTATTATTGGATTTTATATTGGTTACAATTCTTTAATAAAGAAGAGGTATCAAATTATATAAATCTTTGTGACTTGGAGATTTTCAAAGTAATCCAGTAATCCAATTGCTGCCTGATAAATGCAATTACTGTTTCAGACTATATGTATCTTAAGCCACTGCATACATTTTGCAAATCCCTTATATTTAATGGTAGTAGATACTGCTATCCTTTATATACAAGATTGCCCAAGTCATTACATCCTTCCTTTTTTTTTTTAAGATTTTATTTATTTATTTAAGAGATAGCGAGAGTAGGAACACAAGCAGGGGGAGTGGGAGAAGGAGTAGCAGGCTCCCCACTGAGCAGGAAGCCCGACTTGGGACTCAATCCCAGGACCCCAGGATCATGACCTGAGCGAAAGGTAGACATGTAATGGACTGAGCCACCCAGGCGTCCATTCACTGAGATTCTTGAGTCTCTGTGTTTATAGTTTTTATCATATTTGGGAAAAAATTGACGTTATTTTTTGAAAATTGACCTTTGTTTCTCTCTGTTTCATCTTTGGGCACTCAAATTACACATATATCAGACTTTTTGAAATTGTCCCACAGCTCACCGAATCTTTGTTAATGTTTTCCTCAGTATTTATTTTTCTCTCTGTGTGTTTCATTTTGGATGTCTCTATTGCTATATCCATGATCTTTACTTCTATAATGTTTAAACTACTGTTAATTCCATCCAGTTTATTTTTCACCCCGGGCATTGCTTTCAACTCTGCAAGAATTAGGTCTTCCCACCTCTCTGCTTATCATGTGCAGTTTAGCTTCTTCACATATGGAATAACTTTTAATAATTATTGTGATGTCTATATTAATTCTATTACCTGTATTTTTTTCAAGGACAGTTTCAATTGATTAATTGTCATTATGTACTGTATTTTTTATTTCTCTTCATGCCTGGTGATTTCGTATTGGATGTCAACCACTGCTAATTTTATCTTCTTGGGTGCTGGATATTTTGGTACTTCTCCATAAGCAGTTAATCTATGTGAAAATTATTATTTGGTCCTCTTCGGCTGTTTTTTTAAAGATTCTTTAGGCAGGAGCTCCACTTTTAGTCTAAAGTTAATTTTATTCCACTTATGGAGCAATCCCCATATTTCGTTCTGTACCTGGATACCCAGTGTGTCATGAATTATGAGGTTTCCATTCTTGTTGTTGGGAACAGGCGCTATATTCCTGGCCCAGTGTAGGTTCTCCTTATTATTCCCTCTAATTCTTTTGGAGGCTTTTTCCCTGGTCTCTGGGAGTCACATGCATGCACTGATCAGTACTTAGCTGAAGACTGGAAGGAACTTTCTGCACATGTCCAGATCTCTCTCCCTTTCTCTCCATCTGTCTCACTCACCCTCACTCCTCTCTCTCTGCAGCTTTCTCCTCTCTGGTACTCTCCCCTCAAAGTCTAGCCACCTTTTCCTCCCCATACCATCAGCTCCTTTTCTTTGGTTTAGGGTGAACACTAAACTAACTGCTCAGGTTCTTCAACATGGCACTCTAGCCTGGACTCACTCCCAAAGCAAGAAGATTAGGGCAGTCTAGGATTCACCTAGCTTGTTTCTCATGTCTCAGAAACAGCTGTCCTTTATTACCTGCTATGCAATATCATGAAAACTGTTGTTTCGTATTTTTTCATGGTTTTTATTTTTGGTTGTTTTGGATAGAAGGGTAAATCCAATCCCTATTACTCCACATTGGCAGATGTGGAAATCATTTGTGCTTAGTTTTATAGTATGCTGAAAATCTTTCTATACCATGTCAATGGATATAGAATGTATCCTATGCTGTATCAGGAACCAATGAAAAACCTTTTAAAATATACTTAGATGTATTTTTAAACAATTTTTATGTATTTTGGAAGTCATTTGGCATTGTCTAATGGATTGGAGAATGAGAGATGACATTTATGACACAAGTTAGGTATTTATCATGAATACATAATTTACATAATTACATAGTATTATAAATTCTAAGTTTTGAAGCAGTTCAATGGAAGTGTGAATGGAAACAGTGGGAAGGATAAAAGTTGAAGCTTATTTTAGAAAGTTACACAAAATTGCCTTGGCATAATGACTGTCTTAATTTGGGTTTCCCTGAATGTACAGCCTTAGTCCAGGACTTTTGTGGACAGAAATTTTTGAAAGTTGTCTCACTCATCTTATTCCCTATTTACTTTGTTTCTCTCAATAATTGACTTAATTTCCCCCTTCCTTTTGAAATACAGAACATGATAAGAACCCTAGAAGAATCTACCAGATTGCATATTTGAGTCTCACGTTCAAAGTTAGAATGGTCTTAGCAGCCTAAGACAGGTGATGCTGATCCACACAGCGTAAGAGTGTTTCTGTCACCTTAATTCTGAAGATGCGAGTCCAATGAAGCATATGAAGAGATTTCATTTTTCACAGTTAGGATAGTGAGTGGCTAAGGGTGTGAACCTTGGAGTCATTCTGCCTAAATTCAAATCTGGACTCTTTCATGCCAGCTTTGTGAACTCAGATCTGCTAATAACCCCTGTGTGCGCACCTCTGTCATGGAATCATTGTGAATATTCAATGATTCCATACGTGTAAAGTTCTTAGAAAAGTGCTTAAATAGTCAGCATGCAAAAATGTCTGGCTATTATCATTTTGTTAGCTGCAAAATAGTTATTTTTTCCTGGAAAACTTGGTAGTGCTTTAATGCTACATGATTATTTTACTACAGTGTGCCTGCTATCCAATTACCATATATAGAGAAAGGTTATTACTGTATTAACTACCCAGCAGTAATCCCAAGGAGACTTTGTGATTAAAGAGATGGAGCTAAGTTCTTTCCAAATACTTTGTGCTCTCATATGACCCTTTATGATTTGGGGCAGTAATATCCATGGAATAGTATTAGCATAAGATGTCACCTAATAATCACACACAAAAAAATCATTTCATTAAGGACATTTTAAAAGAAGGAAATGCCTCATTTTCTTCTTAAATTTTTATAGTGTATTTATTAAAAATAAGAAAGAAAAGATTGCATTTGAATCCTGCTTAGAACTATATCAGAAATGGTTTCTATGTAGCGTCTTGAGGTCAAACTAAATTGCGAATGTTTAAAGGTCTACTATGCAGAAATGATGATGGTCAATGATCCTGCAATCTCTCTTTTTTTCTTTTTATTATTTATTTTTTTTTCTGGTTCTAACACTTTTTTTTTTATTATTATGTTAATCCCCATACATTACATCATTAGTTTTAGATGAAGTGTTCCATGATTCATTGTTTGTGCACAACACCCAGTGCTCCATGCAAAATGTGCCCTCTTTAATACCCACCACCAGGCTAACCCATCCTCCCACCCACCTCCACTCTAGAACCCTCAGTTTGTTTTTCAGAGTCCATCGTGTCTCATGGTTCGTCTACCCCTCCGATTTCCCCCCCTTCATTCTTCCCCTCCCGCTACCTTCTTCTTCTTCTTCTTTTTTTCTTAACATATATTGCATTATTTGTTTCAGAGGTACAGATCTGAGATTCAACAGTCTTGCACAATTCACAGCGCTCACCAAAGCACATACCCTCCCCAGTGTCTATCACCCAGTCACCCATACCTCCCAACCCACCCCCCACTCCAGCAACCCTCAGTTTGTTTCCTGCTATTAAGAATTCCTCATATCAGTGAGATCATATGATACATGTCTTTCTCTGTTTGACTTATTTCTCTCAACATAATACCCTCCAGTTCCATCCACGTCATTGCAAATGGCAAGATCTCATTCCTTTTGATGGCTGCATAATATTCCATTGTATGTATATACCACACCGTCTTTATCCATTCATCTGTCGATGGACATCTTGGCTCTTTCCACAGTTTGGCTATTGTGGACATTGCTGCTATAAACATCGGGGTGCATGTACCCCTTCGGATCCCTACTTTTGTATCTTTGGGGTAAATACCCAGTAGTACAATTGCTGGATCATATGGTAGCTCTATTTTCAACTTTTTGAGGAAACTCCATACTGTTTTCCAGAGTGGCTGCACCAGCTTGCATTCCCACCAACAGTATAGGAGGGTTCCCCTTTCTCCACATCCCCGCCAACATCTGTCGTTTCCTGACTTGTTAATTTTAGCCATTCTGACTGGTGTGAGGTGGTATCTCATTGAGGTTTTGATTTGGACTTCCCTGATGTCGAGCGATATTGAGCACTTTTTCATGTGTCTGTTGGCCATTTGGATGTCTTCTTTGGAAAAATGTCTGTTCATGTCTTCTGCCCATTTCTTGGTTGGATTCTTTGTTCTTTGGGTGTTGAGTTTGATGAGTTCTTTATAGATTTTGGATACTAGCCCTTTATCTGATATATCATTTGCAAATATCTTCTCCCATTCTGTCGGTTGTCTTTTGGTTTTGTTGACTGTTTCCTTTGCTTTGCAAAAGCTTTTTATCTTGATGAAGTCCCAATAGTTCATTTTTGCCCTTGCTTCCCTTGCCTTTGGCGATGTTTCTAGGAAGAAGTTGCTTCGGCTGAGGTCGAAGAGGTTGCTGCCTGTGTTCTCCTTTAGGATTTTGATGGACTCCTGTCTCACCTTGAGGTCTTTCAACCATTTGGAGTCTATTTTTGTGTGTGGTGTAAGGAAATGGTCCAGTTTCATTCTTCTGCATGTGGCTATCCAATTTTCCCAACACCATTTGTTGAAGAGACTGTCTTTGTTCCATTGGACATTCTTTCCTGCTTTGTCAAAGATGAGTTGACCATAGAGTTGAGGGTCCATTTCTGGGCTCTCTATTCTGTTCCATTGATCTATGTGTCTGTTTTTGTGCCAGTACCATGCTGTCTTGATAATGACAGCTTTGTAATAGAGCTGGAAGTCCGGAATTGTGATGCCGCCGGCTTTGCTTTTCTTTTTCATCATTCCTCTGGCTATGCAGGGTCTTTTCTGGTTCCATACAAATTTTAGGATTATTTGTTCCATTTCTTTGAAAAAAGTGGATGGTATTTTGATGGGGATTGCATTGAATGTGTCGATTGCTCTAGGTAGCATTGACATCTTCACAATATTTGTTCTTCCAATCCATGAGCATGGAACGTTTTTCCATTTCTTTGTGTCTTCCTCCATTTCTTTCATGAGTATTTTATAGTTTTCTGAGTACAGATCCTTTGTCTCTTTGGTTAGATTTATTCCTAGGTATCTTATGGTTTTGGGTGCAATTGTAAATGGGATCAACTCCTTAATTTCTCTTTCTTTTGTCTTGTTGGTGTATAGGAATGCCACTGACTTGTGTGCAGTGATTTTATATCCTGCCACTTTACTGAATTCCTGTATGAGTTCTAGCAGTTTTGGAGTGGAGTCTTTGGGGTTTTCCACATAAGGTATCATATCATCTGCAAAGAGTGAGAGTTTGACTTCTTCTTTGCCAATTTGGATGCCTTTGATTTATTTTTGTTGTCTGATTGCTGTGGCTAGGACTTCCAATACTATGTTGAATAGCAGTGGTGATAGTGGACATCGCTGCCGCATTCCTGACCTTAGGGGGAAAGCTCTCAGTTTTTCCCCATTGAGAATGATATTCGCTGTAGGTTTTTCATAGATGGCTTTTATGATATTGAGGTATGTACCCTCTATGCCTATACTCTGAAGAGTTTTGATCAAGAAAGGATGCTGTACTTTGTCAAAAGCTTTTTCTGCATCTATTGAGAGGATCATATGATTCTTGTTCTTTCTTTTGTTAATGTATTGTATCACGTTGATTGATTTGCGGATGTTGAACCAACCTTGCAGCCCAGGGATAAATCCCACTTGGTCATGGTGAATAATCCTTTTAATGTACTGTTAGATCCTATTGGCTAGTATTTTGGGGAGAATTTTTGCATCCATGTTCATCAGGGATATTGGTCTGTAATTCTCCTTTTGGATGGGGTCTTTGTCTGGTTTGGGGATAAAGGCATGGTGGCCTCATAAAATGAGTTTGGAAGTTTTCCTTCCATTTCTATTTTTTGGAACAGTTTCAGAAGAATAGGTATTAATTCTTCTTGAAATGTTTGGTAGAATTCCCCTGGGAAGCCATCTGGCCCTGGGCTTTTGTTTGTTGGGAGATTTTTGATGACTGTTTCAATTTCCTTAGTGGTTATAGGTCTGTTCAGGTTTTCTATTTCATCCTGGTTCAGTTTTGGTAGTTGATACATCTCTAGGAATGCCTCCATTTCTTCCAGGTTATCTAATTTGCTGGCATAGAGTTGCTCATAATATGTTCTTATAATTGTTTGTATTTCTTTGGTGTTGGTTGTGATCTCTCCTCTTTCATTCATGATTTTGTTGATTTGGGTCATTTCTCTTCTCTTCTTGATAAGTCTGGCCAGGGGTTTATCCATCTTGTTAATTCTTTCAAAGAACCAGCTCCTAGTTTCGTTGATCTGTTCTACTGTTCTTTTAGTTTCTATTTCACTGATTTCTGCTCTGATCTTTATTATTTCTCTTTTCCTGCTGGGTTTAGGCTTTATTTGCTGTTCTTTCTCCAGCTCCTTTAGGGGTAGGGTTAGGTTGTGTACTTGAGACCTTTCTTGTTTCTTGAGAAAGTCTTGTATTGCTATATACTTTCCTCTTAGGACTGCCTTTGCTGCATCCCAAAGATTTTGAATAGTTGTGTTTTCATTTTCATTGGTTTCCATGTATTTTTTTAATTCTTCTTTAATTTCCTGGTTGACCCATTCATTTTTCAGTAGGATGCTCTTTAGCCTCCACGTATTTGAGTTCTTTCCGACTTTCCTCTTGGGATTGAGTTCTAGTTTCAAAGCATTGTGGTCTGAAAATAGGCAGGGAATGATCCCAGTCTTTTGGTACTGGTTGAGACCTGATTTATGACCTAGGATGTGATCGATTCTGGAGAATGTTCCATGGGCACTCGAGAAGAATGTGTATTCCGTTGCTTTGGGGTGGAATGTTCTGAATATGTCTGTAAGGTCCATTTAGTCCAGTGTGTCATTTAAAGTCTTTATTTCCTTGTTGATCTTTTGCTTAGACGATCTGTCCATTTCAGTGAGGGGGGGGTGTTAAAGCCCCCACTATTAATGTATTGTTGTGGATGTGTTTCTTTGCCTTTGTGATTAATTGCCTTATATAATTGGCTGCTCCCATGTTAGGGGCATAGATATTTACAATTGTTAGATCTTCTTGTTGGATAGATCCTTTAAGTAGGATATAATGTCCTTCCCCATCTCTTATTACAGTTTTTGGTTTAAAATCTAATTTGCCTGATATAAGAATTGCCACCCCACCTTTCTTTTCGTGTCCATTAGCATGGTAAATAGTTTTCCACCCCCTCACTTTCAATCTGGGGGTATCTTTGGTTCTAAAATGAGTCTCTTGCAGACAGCATATCGATGGGTCTTCTTTTTTAATCCAGTCTGATAGCCTGTGTCTTTTGATTGGGGCATTTAGCCCATTTACATTCAGGGTAACTATTGAAAGATAAGAATTTAGTGCCATTGTATTGCCTATAAGGTGACTGTTACCGTATATTGTCTGTGTTCCTTTCTGGTCTATGTTGCTTTTAGGCTCTCTCTTTGCTTAGAGGACCCCTTTCAAGATTTCCTGTAGGGCTGATTTCGTGTTTGCAAATTCCTTTAGTTTTTGTTTGTCCTGGAAGCTTTTTATCTCTCCTTCAATTTTCAATGACAGCCTAGCTGGATAGAGTATTCGTGGCTGCATATTTTTCTCATTTAGTGCTCTGAATATATCCTGCCAGTCCTTTCTGGCCTGCCAGGTCTCTGTGGATAGGTCTGTTGCCAATCTAATATTTCTACCCTTGTAGGTTACAGATCTCTTCTCCCAAGCTGCTTTCAGGATTTTCTCTTTGTCTGTGAGACTCGTAAGTTTTACTATTAGATGTCGGGGTGTTGACCTATTTTTATTGATTTTGAGAGGGGTTCTCTGTGCTTCCTGGATTTTCATGCCTGTTTCCTTCCCCAAATTAGGGAAGTTCTCTGCTATAATTTGCTCCATTATACCTTCTGCCCCTCTCTCTCTTTCTTCTTCTTCTGGGATCCCCATTATTCTAATGTTGTTTCGTCTTATGGTATCGCTTATCTCTCTAATTCTGCCCTCATGATCCAGTAGTTGTTTATCTCTCTTTTACTCAGCTTCTTTATTTTCCATCATTTCATCTTCTATATTACTGATTCTCTCTTCTGCCTCATTTATTCTAGCAGTTAGTGCCCCCATTTTTGATTGCACCTCATTAATAGCCTTTTTGATTTCTACTTGGTTGGATTTTAGTTCTTTTACTTCTCCAGAAAGGGTTTCTCTAATAACTTTCATATTTTTTTCAAGCCCAGCTAGTATCTTTAAAGTGATGATTCTGAACTCTAGATCTGACATCGTACTAATGTCCATATTGAGTAGGTCCCTGGCAGTCTGTACTACCTCTTGTTCTTTTTGTTGAGGTGATTTTTTCCATCTTGTCATTTTGTGCAGAGGAGAATAGATTAATGAGAGAACAAAATGCTAGCAGAGTAACAACGTCCCCAGAAAATATACTCTAAACAAATCAGAAAAGACCTGAAGCAGTGGGAAAAGAAAGGGAAAGAGAGAAAAAAGAAAAAGATAAAGATAAAAACAAAAACAAACAAAACAAAACAACAACAACAACAAAAAACCAGAATGTGATCAAATATGATCAGGCTGGTATATAGATCAGTGCCACACACTAGATTTGGGGTGTATTTTGGTCTTTTAGAAGAAAGTGCCTCCCAAAATTTTAAAGAAAGAAAAACTTATATGTGGTCAAAAATAAGGGTTGATATGATGAAGGGATGGAATATGACTGTAAAGATGGAAATTATAAAAAATTTTATAAAAGGAATTGATAAGAAGTTGTTTGAAAAAAGAAAGAAGAGGATTTAAAAAAAGAGAAAAAAGAAAAAAAAGGGAGAGAATGTGATCAGGCAGGGGAATAGAAAACACCATATACTAGAGATTTAGGGTATATTTTAATCTGTTAGAAGAAACTATCTCAAAATTTTAAAGAGAGAACAACTTATATATATAAGCCAAAAATATGGGTAACTACTATGAAGGGATAGAATATGACTCTAAAAATGAAAAATAAAAATGTTTTTTTTAAAAAGGGATTGATAAGATGTTGGTTGAAAAAGGGAAAAAGAAAAATTAAAAAAAAAAAAAAGAAAAAAAGACAGTTAAAAAAATTAACTTTAAAAGACTAAGGAATCATGGTAAAAAAGCCGTGAATTCTATGTGCAGTAGTCCCCTAGCGCTGGAGTTCTGCCGTTCTCATTGATCGGTCAACTTGGTCTTGGCCGGCTGTTCTCGCTGATCTTCGGGGGAGGGGCCTGTTGCCGTGGTTTCCAAATGTCTCTGCCGGAGGCGGAAGTGCCCCGCCCTTGCCCCCTCCCGGCTGAGTCATCTGCTCGGGTTTGCTCTCCGGGGCTTTTGTTCCCTGCGAGCTTCCCGTACAGCTTTGGAGGCGGAGAGTGAACATGGCGGCCTCCCAATCTCCGCCCGGAGGAGCCGAGAACTCGGGGCCCCGCTACTCAGTGAGCCCCCAGAGAGAAGCCGTCAGTCACTCCCGTCTCCCCGGCTCCGGCCGCACTCCGTGCTCGCCCGGCCTGCGACCGCGCGCCTCTATCTCCGGCACCCAACCCCGTGTGGAGTCTCCAAACCCAGCAGATCCCTGCGGTGCCCTCCCGTGCGGCTCCTCCCGGGGGAGGAAGGTGAGTCTCCCCAGATCTGCCACTTGTGGGGTCCCTGCTGGAGGAGCAGGGGCCCGACTGGGCTGCGGATCACAGTCAATGGCCACCCCGAGCTGAGAGCCCGCGCCTGGGCTCCCCTCTGCAGCCAGCTTCCCTGCTCCGTTGCCTGGGAGCCCTGCCACACTCAGGCACCCCCGGTCTTTCTGTGACCCCGAGGGTCCTGAGACCACACTGTCCCGGAGGGTTCCACCCCCCGCTTAGCCACCAGAGTGACGTCCCTCGGCAGAGCAGACTTTTAAAAGTTCCGATTTTGTGCCCCGCGGCTCTATCACTTGCCAGAAGGGCCGATGGAGGCCCCTCCCCCGCCGTCTATCCTCCCGAATATCGCCTCGGATTCACTTCTCCGCACGTCCTACCTTCCGGAAAGTGGTCGCTTTTCTGATGAGAGAGTTGTTGCTCTTCTTTTCTTCGATCTCCTGTTGAGTTCGTAGGTGTTCAGAATGGTTTGATCCCCATCCAGCTGAATTCCTGAGACCAGAAAAAATCCCAGTCTCCTACTCCTCCGCCATCTTGCTCCGCCCCCCGATCCTGCATTCTCTTAAGCCTATTATAGTATTTCTGAAATGTCTCTCCGGAGTTCTTGAGTCTAAAACCAGGAACTGGAAAGAAACACGTTTCCTGTGTGTCCAACATACACAAAAGAAAAATGAACAAATAGAATGTACAAAGAATAATTCTTTGCTTTAGAGACCTGTTTCTCAAAGTAAAAATTAATCAAAAAGAAACCAGAAGTTAATCCTTTCAAATACATGTTCTTAGAGAAGCTAGAACACTAACTTATAAAACAGATCATTTCAAAGACTTAGTAGGTATTCTAATATTGTAGAGACACACTAGATAGCAATCATTTTTAAGTTATAGGCTAAAGGTGATCGTATATTGGACAACATAACATAGGAGCATGAAAACTCAAATATGGCTTTCTTTTAATGTGCATTTTTCCTCACTATTTATCAATTGTTCATCATAGTCTTTGACATTTGACCTAATGCCTATTAGAATTTTCTATTACAATGTTCCTGAATTTTACCATTCAGTAAACATGGATATCTGTTTGATTAGTACTTTGATTATTTTCATGCACAAGCAGTATTATAGAATTGAATATATTTGGGGACTTCTTTCAGAAATTCTAACAGTAACTATGTAGATTTTCACTTATGACATCTTTCAGGCTCCTAGATTTCTTAGCACATAAAATCATAAAGTACTTTAATTAGATATCATGGTTTGATGTTAATATCCATTAATTATCCTAGTGTGGCAAAAACCTTTGTAAGTATAAAACCAAAGGCATAATCAACAAAGAAAGACCCACTTAACTTTGCAAAGAACATTAGAAAATTCTGAAGTTCAGAAAATATAAAATATAAAACACATTAAAAGAAAAAAGACAAATAGGAATAACATGGTTGTACCAGATATGATATTGAAAAAGGTTGATACATCTTAAAAGTAAAGAATTTATTTTTATTTTTTAAAGATTTATTTATTTATTTATTTGACAGAGAGAGAGAGAGAGAGAGAGAGCACAAGCAGGGGTAACGGTAGGCAGAGGGAGAGGGAGAAGGAGGAGCCCGATGTGGGGCTCGATCCCAGGACCCTGGGAGTATAACCTGAGCTGAAGGCAGACGCTTAACCAACTGAGCCACCCAGGCACCCCTATTGTTATTTTTTGTTTCAAGATTTTATTTATTTTTTTGAAAGAGAGAGACAGCACAAGCAGGGAGAGCAGCAAGAGGGAGAGGGAGAAGCAGATTCCTTGCTGAGCAGGGAGCCCAACCCCTGGACCCTGGCATCATAACCTAAGCCAAAGGCAGATGCTTAACCAACTGAGCCACCCAGGCACCCCAAAAGTAAAGAATTTTTACAAACCATTAAAAAAAATAAAATTGTCATAATTTTGAAATGTCCTAAAAAGAGACAAGTAACCCACAAACATATTCAGTGAATGCAAAGGGAAGTTCAAATTAATTTTAGAGAAGCAATTTTAGAGTAACTTCTATGGTTTATTAAGCACTTAATACATGCCAGGTACCATGCTAAGTAATACTGTTTAAACAGCATAGCAGGGGTAAAAGGTAAGCATTGCTATAATACCTATAATTATTGTAAAACCTGTTTTTAGGTAATAAAACTGAAACATGAAGAGGGCTGTTAAGTTGCCCAAAGTTACTTAGTTGTAGGGCTGGGTCACAGACCCAGGGTTGACAAACTCCCAACACATGATCTTTAAAAAAAAAAAGATTTTATTTATTTGAGAGAGAGAGAGCACATTGGGGTGGGGCAGAGGGAGCGGGAAAGAGACTCCCAAGCAGACTCCCCACTAAGCATGGAGCCGGACAAGGGGCTTGATCCCAGGACCTTGAGATTATGACCTGAGCCGAAACCAAGAGTTGGATGTTTAACCAACGGAGCCACCCAGGCACTCTAACACATGATGTTTTTAACCACTCTGCTGCAGAAATATAATTTAGCGTAATAACAAGATACCTTTTTAAAATTTTTGCCTAGCAAAGTAGCAAAGGATAAATAAGCATATATTCAAAGTTGGCAAATATATAAAGAGATAGACCTTCTTATACCCCATCAAGTGAAACTGTGAAGTGGGAAGAGCTTTTTGGTGGTAAGTTTGAAGAAAATATTTCGAAAGTCTTAAAGGGTGATTTTGTTAATCAAATGACTTTGTATCATTAATGCTCTAAGATTATAACCAGCAAATTGTCAAAGATTAATCTACAATTGTATCTATTGTAGCATTGTTTATTAAATAAAAAAATTAAAAACCAAATAAAATCCAATAACTCAGAATTTATTAAGTATGGTATTATGTGGCATTCATATAATTAATAACTGTTAATCTATTCAAATTTGAGTTTTAGATAAATATTGAACATCACAGAAAAAGTTCCAATGTTTTTAAAAGAAAAAATAATTACAATATGCAAACCCATTTATATACCCATAACACACAAAACATATATGATCAAAAACTGGAAGACTATACCCTCAAAGTTAATTGTGGTTATCCGTGAATCATAGCATTATGAATAAGTTTTACATTTTTCTCTGTCCTTTTCTATACCTTCCAAGTTTTCAAACAGGATTAAAAAATGCTATTTTTCAAATTCTTAAAGAAGCTGTATTAAGTAAGATTTATAATAGTTACACTACTATGAATTAACATTTTGCATAATTTATTTATATCAATCACAGCTTTATGTAGTATAAAGAAACAAACTTTTTACTCTTCTTCATAACCTGCTTAATCCCTTTATTAAAATTCAACCTTCTTGGAGCACCTGGTGGCTCAATCATTTAAGGGTCTGCCTTCGGCTCAGGTCGTGATCTCAGGGTCCTGGGATGGAGCCCCGCATCGGGCTCCTTGTTCAGCAGGGAGTCTGCTTCTCCCTCTGCCTGCCGCTCCCCCTGCTTGTGCTTGTTCTCTCTCTCTCTCTCTCTGACAAATAAATAAATACAATCTTTAAAAAAAAATCAACCTTCTTGGGGTGCCTGGGTGGCTCAGTCGGTTGAAGGTCTGACTCTTGGTTTTGGCACAGGTCATGATCTCAGGGTCATGAGATGGAGCCCCATGTTGGGCTCCATGCTGGGCATGCAGGGCATGGAGTGGGCTTGAACTTCTCTCTCTCTCCCTCTCACTCTGCCCCTCCTCCCATTGTCTCTGTCTCTAAAATAAATAAATCTTTTTTAAAAAGTCAACTTTCTCAACATATTGCAACAATTATGACATCAGAATTAATGAACCATGCAACCACTTCATCTCAAAGGTCACTCAAGAGAGGCTTGCTTATGTGTTTGTCTCCCATTCAGCATGTGGGAGTAAACTTCTAGATGATGGGGCATCAGGATTTCTAAGCTTTGTTTGCCATGTTATCAGCAAATGAAAGTAATTTTCAGTTAGTAATTAGTTTCTTCAGATTCTTGGTTGTTTGGTCCTTAAACCTTCCTGGTTTTTTCCTTCCTTGAAGTATTCCTGCGGTGTATATAGAGATTCATAAAAAAGTTACTGTCAATTTAAATAGTATGATAAATTTTTCTGTGATTTGTTTTGAGGACATAAAGTTCGTGTTTTAAATCATATGGGTATGGCTGAAGGTATTTGTAAGTTTGAAAATGCTTGAAAACCACGGTCTTTGAATCATTCCCGTAATGCTGACTAGGTGGTGTCAGGAAGGGAAGTTCAAATTACTAAATCTTAAGTTCCACTTTTCTTAATCTCTGTTTCAATTTCACTGCATTGGGTGGCAATCAAACAGTGCGTGTAGAGTGGAGGCCCTGGGCTTCCACAGTAATCACAGATTTGGTGACAGTTCCCTAACCCAACTCCACTTGGAACAAACATTCTCACGATGCACCTCTGGAAACTCGAATTTCACTCAGCCCGGGGGCAGCGCCTGGTGCCTGGCCGGAGAGATGGGCAGTCAGGTCACAGATGGAGAGCAGCTGTATTTTGAGGTGGTTTCATACAGGTTTTGTGTATCTGAGGCTGTAGTGTGAAATTTGTCTTGCTTAGCCCTGTTTCAGAAGCATAGACTCAGCTCATTTCTTCTTTGCTTGGTCCTGAAGGCTTTACAGGGGATGCTGTATTTCCTGTGTTTGCCAAGGTTTTTAATTTACCTGCTGTCTTGGAGAAAACATGTAAAAGCATTATTTGCTATCATGATACATTTGGGTAGCACTATTCTTAAAGAACCTCCATATGATTAAGTGATTTGATTCTAACAACAATGTGGAGTAAATAGTGTAAATACTGTAGTAGCTATTTAGTTACAGAATGTTTTAAGTCTGGATGAAGCTGTATAGTTTAACAAAAGATGCAGTGAAAAGCTTTTTCTGTGAGCAGCTCAGGTAGATAGCTGTTGAGGATGCCATTTCAAGAGCATTATCCTGAGTTTTTGGTCCAAGATCTCTCTCCCACCAAAATGGCCTTCTAGCTCTCCCTATAAAATTATGCTGTACACTTACAAGGGGTGAATTATATATATATATATAATTTTTCAATAAAACTGTTAAAGCAAAACAAAACAAAAGAAACATACCCTGGTAATTATGTCCTTGGGTAATTTTTAAAAATTTTTTTAAAATTTTAATTATTTATTTATTTTTTAGTGATTATGTGTTTGAGAAAGTAATATATTAGTTTAGGGAACATAAATTGACAACTCACTCATTTTAAACTCTGATGATCCTTGATGCCAAAAACAGGAGAGAAATGCTAATGGCTAGAGCCATCTTATAGATCCCGCTTTTTTTCTGGGGCAGATCTTTCTCCACAAGGACATACTACTGCCTTCCAGTGTAAATTAGGTACTCACACTGCAACATGCCACCTAGAGTGAAAACTCTTGATTTATACCCATTTGAGCAACTGTGGTGCCTATTTTATTCAATATTAAACCCCACAGTCAATCATACATAATAAAAGTGAAGCCTACATAACTCACTGAGATACAGTGCGAGCCAGCCCCGTGCATGCTGACAGAGCTTACAAACAACTAAATGGCTGTCATTTCTGAATGGCCCTATATCATGAAATTTATATTTTACTTTAATATAAAGGCAACCTAAGTGCTTTGCAATTTTTACAAAATTATAAGAATGGAAAATGTAGGGCCTTTTTGAAGTATCCAGTGGAGGCATACAGATATGGGCAGAAAACAACACATTCGAGTAAACATTGATATGACTTCCACATTAGAAGGAAAAGGAGGAGAAGGAGGATGGACAGCCAGATACACTGAGATTCTAATTCGATAAGTAGCATCCATATTTTTGCCTAAATTTTTGTCAAAATTATGTAAAATCTTTAAAAAAGACTATGCAAGGGCGCCTGGGTGGCTCAGTCGGTTAAGCGTCTGCCTTCAGCTTAGGTCATGATCCCAGGGTCCTGGGATGGAGTCCCGCATCGGGCTCCCTGCTCAGCAGGAAGCCTGCTCTCCCTCTCCCACTCCCCCTGCTTGTGTTCCTGCTCTTGCTATCTCTCGCTCTGTCAAATAAATGAATAAAATCTTTTAAAAAGGGGGGGTCACCTGGGTGGCTCAGCCGTTAAGCGTCTGCCTCCGGCTCAGGTCATGATCCCAGGGTCCTGGGATCCAGCCCCGCGTCGGGCTCCCTGCTCAGCAGGAGGCCTGCTTCTCCCTCTCCCACTCCCCCTGCTTGTTCCCTCTCTCGCTGTGTCTCTCTCTGTCAAATAAATAAATAAAAATCTTAAAAACACACACACAAAAACTGTGGTCCTGGGGCGCCTGGGTGGCTCAGTCGTTAAGCGTCTGCCTTCAGCTCAGGTCATGGTCCCAGGGTCCTGGGATCGAGCCCCGCATCGGGCTCCCTGCTCGGCGGGAAGCCTGCTTCTCCCTCTCCCCCTCACCCTGCTTGTGTTCCCTCTCTCGCTGTGTCTCTCTCTGTCAAATAAATAAAATCTTAAAAAAAATAAAAAATAAAAAAGACTATGCAAATTATAAAGAAAATGAGAGCTTTTTAGAGGCTCAGATGCTATCAACTGGTTTTTATTGCGGTATTATTCTAAACCTTCATTAAGTATTGTAGTCAATGCTATAAACAAGACAGAAATTAATTTAAATCCCTACTATTTTATACATCATGGTGGTCACAGTACAAAGGTTTTTATTTGTTTGTTTGTTTCAGTGTTTAAGGATACAGGTCACAAAAGAATATAGATTAAGGGTAGAAAATCGCTGCAGGTAGGAACAGGCGGTAAATAAAATCTTCACAAATATGTACTTTAAGCCAGTTCTTAAAGGGTAGATAGGTTGTATTGGTGAAGGACGACAGTAGCTGGTAGGATTGATTGGCTAGATTGTTTGAAACACTGTAATCATTCACTTAAATTTTACTCTGAACCTCGTTTCAAATAGTATATATGGATATTTATAATTTTTTACTTAAGTGAATAGCATTACTGGTAGTTTTTTGTAATTTTAAAAGGCATCTTTAAATAAAAGATAACTTTACTATTGAAAAGACAATGTAATATCCATTAAGAATTAAATAAAAACAAAACCCATAATCCCACGTTATATTTATACTTTTTTAAATTGACTTTTAATGTTGCCATATAGACTCCCTTGCTTGTATTTTTCAGGAAATTTGTATTTTTTTTTTCCTGAATCTTGGATCTCAAGAAAAAATTAGTTGAGAAGTCGGGAAAGTGGTTATTTTGCAAGAATTAAAGCTTAAATCAACATAAAGACATGCCTGGTTTGAAGGAAGAAAAGCTGACACAGAGTCCATAGTTAAGGATGCTGTTTTTCGGGCTGAAGAGAAATGATCCTGACCTCATCAGCCAGTCTTACCTGTATCCTTCGCTGTGTTATGGGCATGTGTTTATGATCCCGTTTTAGGCTAACCCTGAGTTACCCTTGAAAATAAGGTGTCCGGGGCGCCTGGGTGGCTCAGTTGGTTGGGCGACTGCCTTTGGCTCAGGTCATGATCCTGGAGTCCCGGGATCGAGTCCCGCATCGGGCTCCCTGCTCGGCGGGGAGTCTGCTTCTCCCTCTGACCCTCCTCCCTCTCATGCTCTCTGTCTCTCTCTCTGTCTCAAATAAATAAATAAATAAAATCTTTAAAAAAAAAAAAGAAAATAAGGTGTCCAAGAAATAAGTTTAGGCAACAAAGTAAGTCCTTAAGATGGTGATTTGGAATCACTCTTCCTTTGAATCCTCATTCACAGGAAATACTGTAAACACAATTTAAAGAGTGTCATCTTGACAGAGTTTCTAATAATGTTTTCCTGCACATATGGTGTTATTCTTAGCACGTAATACTTGTCTCTGACTCAATATGAGGTCATTTCTGTGATTTAGCAAATCTACCGTCTGTTTGTACAAACATGCAAATACAGGGTGCCTTCGTTGTTCATCTCACTGCTTTTCGTTGTATTCTTCCAAGGCTTATGTGTCAACATCATCAAGTTCTGTTACATGACCTTCCACCAAAAGCCATGTGAAGATCTACAGAATAGTTTCACTTGCCATGGGATATTAAAGTTTTAATCTAAATATTTTAGACTTATTTATCTTAAACGTATGTTTTTGATGGTCTGGTTGGAGATTTCGGCATTCTCAGTTCATACATTATGAGAAGTAGGTTTAGGAAGTAGCTAAGAGAAAACTCTAAGGATTATAATAAGCAAGACACATTTTGATAAGAGTACAAGAATGATTTATCACTCAAATCAGGCTACATTTAATATCCTTGCTTGTCTTGTGGAAATTGACACATCGCTTTTTCTTTCACACTTTCTTCTGCAAAGCCCCTGAAGCAATCTGTTTTGAGAAGAAGGTCAAGGAGGAAGAATGCTGTCTTCAGCATCATTCTGATTTCAAACCTAAAATTACATCTGCCCTGGATTCTAGAAAACATCTTTAACTAATAAAATGCTTCATCTAGTAAATCTGCTCTAATTCCACAGTCACATTTCCAGTGAACCCTGGGAAATTTGAGAAATTGTGAGCCACAGGTGATAGAAAATAATAGCTGTGCGCACATATTTTAAAAAGTAGTTTTTTAGGAGATACTACATTTTTGACAGTGACATAATATAACATCCAAAAAAATGATTCAGTAAAGCAACGGGAGACTGATTTGTTAAAGAATCACATGACTTTCCATATGCTTGTCATGTTGATTTCTTAATTCCATCTACTCAAAACTAATCATTTGCTTGAAAAGTGAACAGTTATTTTCCATATGTGTTATACAAAGAAGAGCACGTGAAACCTCTGTAAAATGGGGCCTCATTAGGAGCCCAAAGAGCAGCGAGTGGGTTGCAGACACGGGGGGAGGCAGCTGGTGAGGCCCCTCAGCCGTGGGGCCATTTATCTTGAATTCCCACGAGCGATTCCCGACCTTGTAGCTAAGTGCAAACTTGCTTGTTTCCTGCGTAAGAAGATAAACACCCCAAACAACAGCACTGCACAGCAGAGGTGAACTTTTTGTCATGCATAGATTTGCAGCGTGCTGGGCCAGGCTGCACGGTGAAAGTGTGGGCCCAACCATCACACTCAAAACTAGCTCACCGTGAGGATGCTACAGAAAGCAACGATAGTCAGAGGGGAATGTGACACCTAAGAGTGGGTGCCACAGGGCGGTTTTCTGTGAATGATGCTGTGTTTTAGTACCTAAATTTTAAGTGTCATCTCAAAAAGTCTTCTAGAACAAAAACATTCATGAATTAAGGCATTCCAAATGAGCTAAAATGTTAGGTATCCTGGAAAGAATACCTCTGTCAGTTGCCCCTCACGTGCTCCTAATTGTCCAGGAAACTAGAGAGGGTGTTCATTCTACTTGCCTTTGCAGGTGCATCTTCAGGGTGCTCTTCTGTTCACTCCTGTCCCGATTATCAAGGCTCAAGAGCCCCTGAACTTCGCTCGAACACGGTGAAGCTCTCCCTATTCCACTACACCAATCCCTTGTAATTGCCAGAGCAAGAACTAGTTTAAGAACTTAATTATCATTTCTAGGTTATGATAAGATTAAAGAAAGATCTCCTTCCCCGTCCTTGCCTTCATTGTCCTTAGTGGTTAGGGGTTCAGGCTGTGTGATCTTGGTGAAATTATCCAATTTTTGTGGTCCCAAGTTTCTTCATTAATAAAATAACATTAATACAACTCTTTTTTATTAGGCGATTATGAAGATTCTTTAAGGTAAACCTGGCAAAGTGTTTATCCTGATGTCAGGCATATAAAGAACCCCTAATAAATAGTTAGCAGTCGCTGTTGTGTTGCTGTGCTTGGCCCCGTCATTGTCCCTGACATGGTAACAGAAGTGGGCTGCAGATAAGACCTCGCACCATGTGTTTATTAAGGACCTGGTTTTACTTGTTCATCTCTGTATCGTTAGCAGTTAGACAGGGTTTGATAAGTATACTTTGGAATGGAGTAGAACTTTACTGTGGATCCTAAGATATCACTCAGATGGCAGACATTTCAGATCAATTAAGAAGGAGAGGAAGTCAGCTGACGCTAGAAGGCATGAGACGGTGCCCAAGGTGTGTGTCTGGGAGTGCGCCCCCGAATATTCCAGCACCTGCGTAGAGTCGATGGGCCAGCCTGGGGTCCGTTATCCTGCCTGCTCTTAAGGTTTCACTCTTTTTTCTCCGGAGAACATAGACAGTTGAGCCCCCACGGAGGGTGAGGGAAGTAGTGTGAAGGGTGAAGGACAACTACACAAACAGCTAGAGGAGTTCCAGGTTAAAGGTAAAGGCCCTTTACTGCAGATGCTCAAGGTTATTTTTCTCCCAAGTTTGACTATCAGATTATCCTTTACTGTCAGTGGTAGAAGCTGTGATTCACGTTTTCTCATTTTCACAGCCAGGAGTATACATGTGACTCTTCCTTGTGGATGAGAAATTCCTACTGTGTTTGGAAGAAAGCCTCCGGGCACATTTTCTTCTGCTGTACATGACAGGCAACAACTAGGTAAAATACTGCACTCACTGAAGCGATCTGCGCTTTCTACCAGATGCTGGGCCACAGAAGGGACATCAGGCCATCTTCCAGAAGTTAGGGGTTCAACTCAAACAGTGAACCTATAGGTAATGCCTGGCTCCCCCATGATGAAATCCTGGGGCAGTTACCTTTCTGGGCCACACTTTTATCATATGTAAGATGAGAACAATAATAGGATCCATCTTACTAGGTTGTCTTGGAGGTTAAATGAGTTAATCCCAACAGACCGTTTAGAACAGTGGCTGGTCTGTATCCATGCTCATTCAGTAATAGCAAATAGAAGTAGCTTTTACCCTCCCCAGGAAGAATCACCTTCTTTTCATTTAGTTATTAAATGTCAACAAGTCAGGCAATTAGGTAAGTCTCTTACTTTATTAAAATCTCAGGAATAGTGGTTAACCAATGTCCTACCAAAGCCTTCATTTAGCACCACATAAAATCTGGTCCTCTATCTCAGTTTACAAATCGGGTTTGAGAAACTACCTGGTTGGGGGACAGAAGAGTTTTCAAATTCTTCCACATCTCTCTTCTCCCCTAAAACAAATGCCTTTGTGCATTTCACTCGGCCCTGATGCTGATGGCTGTTGATTCATTGTAATCCACCACAACTTACTTTTAATAATTCTTGAGATAATCATAAAAATGTAAACTCACAAAGGTGAACAGGACTTTGTGGTCTTTGATTTCAAAATTTACATTTATACTTGAAGAAATTTGTCTTCATTTGGACTCAATTAAACCCTTTCCCTTTCATTTTGAGGAGGAGAGTCTAGAATGGGAATCGCTTGCCTGCTGCGTGCACTCCCGGGTACTTGCCCTGAGCGTGTCTGCTGAAGGCAGTTCAGGGCAAGGACTGGACAACCCTGCTTTGCCATACACATGGGGCCTCGTCTGACCCACTCCGGCCATCATGTGATCACCAAGCCCACAGGTACCGTTTCAGCAGCAAAGACCTATGTGAAGCTTCTTGAGTTCCAAAGGACAGTGTGGTGAATGTAGATATGAATCCCTTCTTGACCTGGAATTCCTTTGAATTTATTAATATATGACCTGGCATTGAAGTGTTCTGGACTTTACACTATGCGTATCGATGTTTATACCTAATTGCAGTGGGTTCTGAGTAAGTGGACCCCATACAGGACAGTGCTGAGGTTTTTCAGTTCAGATTTAGAATGGCTGGATGACAAAGACAAAAGTAAGTAGATGTAATGCATTTAATCCCCTAATAGATGACAAAAGTAAATCGGGGTAGAGTAAATATGCACAGTGGCGCTCATAAATACTAGTATGCATCTGGTAGACCACTCGCTGGAGGAAACATGATGGCCCAGATACTGCCGGTGACAGCTTTGGCCCGAGGTAACCAGACAGCACCCGGTTCCATTCCAGATGACACAAGAGGCTCTCCATGGTGTGGCGTTTGTCTAAACTGTGATCATGCAGTTTCGGCTCCCACGACTTCTCAGAGGGAGCATATCACATTCTTTTTTTTTTTTTTTTTTTTTAAAAGATTTTATTTATTTATTCATGAGAGACAGAGAGAGAGGCAGAGGGAGAAGCAGGCTCCCAAGGAGCAGAGAGCCCGATGCGGGACTCGATCCCAGGACCCTGGGATCATGACCTGAGCCGAAGGCAGACGCTTAACCATCTGAGCCACCCAGGTGCCCGCATATCACATTCTGATACAACTGTCATAGAAAAAAGGGAGAGAGTATAGCTTTACATGCCTAGGAAATGGAAAAGGGGAGTATTATTATTGTTTTAATATTGAGTTTAGTATATTTTTATGTTGCCAAAAAAATAAAACAAACTATGCATGTGTATGTGCACATAGCACATTAGTAGCTCTCTTATTTGTGTATATTCAAATAGTATTTGAGAGTTTCCTCTCATCTGCAATAAAGGATGGTAAATGGAATTTTCAAGATTAATATGCTAAACAGTTGAAACGATGAAGGAAAGCACACATATCTTGTATAGTGATATCCATAGAGACGGGAGACCAAATGGAAGATTACTGGTTTGTTTGCTTTTTTTTCCATTACATATGTAGAAAGGTTTCTTTTTCTGACATTGATTTTTCTTGTTTAAATACTGTTTATATAAATCAATCTTAAGGGCGAATGACTACCATCTGTACACATCTGTATTAATGGAAGTGATTAAGAATATAGATGATTCGTAAGCAGTATGTTTTTGATATGCATATCGCTTTCTACAGCCTTGAAGAATACACACAGGACAAGCAGACATACGCACGTGCCCCTTCAAAAAAAACACAGATAAGGGCGCCTGGGGGGCTCAGTGGGTTAAGCGTCTGCTTTCGGCTCCAGTCATGATCCCAGGGTCCTGGGATCGAGTCCCGTGTCAGGCTCCCTGCTCAGCAGGAAGCCTGCTTGTCTCTCTCCCTCTGCCCCTCCCCCTGTTCATGCTCTCTCTTGCACCTGCTCTCTCTCTCAAATAAATAAAATTAAACAAACACAAATAAAACCACATTGCATTGCTATGATGCATTATGATGCAAAATAAAGTTGTTCCTTTTCTCTTCCTCAAGTGCAAGGGCATATACTCTTGAAGAATAAATGAAATGGTAGAGCAGGTATGACTATGACATAAGGTATGGAAGTTTCCCAGGGAAACAACAGCAAAGTTACTGTGAGTGACAGCATCTTTCTAGGACTCTATGCAATACTGCAAAAGACTATTATGAATTACAGGTTTGTTAGGAAGTAGTTCACTTCACAGGAACATCCTGACCTCTCACTTCTCAAGACTTTATGAGAAGGAGCTCTCAGCCAGAGCTGCCAAACACATTAGAATAATCTGGAAAGTTTTTTTAGAAATACTCGCAGCCCAACTCCACTTAATTTTCACTTCCTGGAATATTAGAAAACAAAATATACAAAAAGAAATAAGATCTGACTTTTAGACCTCAATATTCCAGTCACTAATACATTAGGTAAGTCACTTAATATCCTGACACACATACTCATCTGTAAAACAGCTTCCCTTATTTGCAAAATAGTAAATTCTTATGGGGTTGTGGGTTTAAATGAGCATTAATTGAGGTAAGGGATGTCATAGGGCTTCCAAATGCAGAAAATGCCATTCAAGCGTAAAATCTTATTATAGGAACTTAAAAATCTTAAATGTTTTACTCTGTAGGTATTTTATTTTTTCTTTATTTTTTACCATCTTAATCATTTTTAAGAATACAGTTCAGTAGTGTTAATCTCTATTATGTGTTTAAATTTCTTTACTGAGGTATAACTGGCAAATAAAATTGTAAGATATTTAAAGTGTACAGTGTGGTGATTTTATATATATACACATTATGAATGATTCCCCCATTGAATTAATTAATACACCCATAACTTCATATTTGTACCATTTTTTCTTTATTTTGAAAACATTTAAGTTCTACTTTATTGCAAATTTCAAGTATACAATACAGTGTTAATAACTATAGTGACCATGTTTTACCTTAGATGATCAGACCTTATAAATCTTAAAAATGTAAGTTGGTGCCCTTTACCTACTTTTCCCTATTTCTCCCCATACCTCAGGCATTCACAACCACGTTTCTGCTCTCTATGTCTATGAATTCAACTTTTTTTTCCTTGTTTTATTTTTTTTAGGTTCCGCATGTAATACACTACAGTATTTGTCTTGTCCTTCACTGTTGGCTTATTTCACTTAGCATTATGCTCTCCAGGCTACTCCATGCATATGGCAGGATTTTCTTCTCTTTTTATGGCTAAATAATATTACATATTGTATATATCACATTTTCTTTATCCTCTCATCTGTAGGTAGACGTTTAGGCTATTTCTGTACCTTGGCTATTGTAAATAATGCTGCACTGGATATGGCAATACAGATATCTCCTTCAAATAATGGTTTTGTTAGCTTTTGATATACCCAAATGTGATACTGCTAGATCATAAGGAAGTCCTTTTTTAATTTTTTGAAGAAACTCCATATTGTTTTCCATTATGGCTATATCAGTTTCCATTCCCACCAACACTGCAAAAGGGTTGGCTCCCTTTTCTCTATATTCTCACCAGCATTAGTCATCTCTTGTATTTTGCTAATAGACATCCTAACAGGTGTAAGGTGATAACTCATTGTGGCTTTGATTTGCATTTTCCTGATGATTAGTGATGTCGAATACCTTTTTATGTACTGGTGGGCCGTTTGTGTGTCTTTTTTGGAAAAATGTCTCTTCAGATCCTTTGCCCATTTTTAATCAGATTATCTGTGTAGTTTTGTTTTGTCTTTTTGCTGTTGAGTTGTATGATTTCATTATGTATTCTGGATATCAGCTTCTTATCAAATTTATGGTTTGCAAGTGTTTTCTCCCATTCCATAGGTTGCCTTTTCATTTTGTTAATGGTTTCCTTTGCTATGCAGAAACTTTTATAGTTTGAAATAGCCCCACTTCAATTTTGCTTTGGTTGCATTTGTTTTGGGGGTCAAATAAAAAAAAAAATTTACTAGACCAATGCCAAGGAGCTTACCCCGTCTGTTTTCTTCTAGAAGTTTTAGTTTCAGGTTTTACATTCAATTCTTTAATCCATTTTGGTTGATTTTTTGTGGGTATGGGAAAGATAGGAGTCCAGTTTCATTATTCTGCATGTGGCTATCTAATTTTCCAAAAACATCTATCAGAGACTATCCTCTCCCCATTGTATTTTCTTGGATCCATGTTGTAAATTAAACAACCATATATTCATGCATTTATTTTTGTGTTCTCTATTCTGATCTCTTCAGCTATGTGTCTGTTTTTATGCCAGTACCATACTGTTTTGATTATTATAGCTTTACAATATAGTTTGAAATCAGGAAGTATGATGCTTTCAGCTTTGTTCTTCTTAAGATGGCTTTGGCTGTTCAGGGTCTTTTGCAGTTCCATGCAAATTTTAGGATTGTTATTTTCCACATTTGTAAAAAATGCCATTGGAATTTTGATTGTGATTGAATTGAACCTATAGATTGCTTTGGGTAGAATGGACATTTTAATAATATTAGTTCTTCCAATCCATGAACACAGGATATCATTTCATTTATTTGTATATTCTTCACTTTCTTTTGTCATTGTCTTCTAGTTTTCACATACAGATCTTTTACCCCATGGGTTAAATTTATTCCTTTGTATTTTACTATTTTTGATGCAATTGTAAATGGGATCATTTTCTCTGATAGTTTGTTGTTGGTGCATAGAAAGGCAACTGACTTTTGTATATAGACTTTGTATCCTGCAACTTTACCAAATGTGTTTCTTAGTTCTAACAAACTTTTGGTGGCATCTTTAGGTTCTTTATAAAAAATATCTTATATCATGTTTTCTGCAAAAAGAGGCAATTTTACTTCTTCCTTTCCAATTTGAATGCCTTTTATTTCCTTTTCCTGCATAATTGGCTAGGACTTCAGTATTATTTGGTATCAAAATGGTGATAGTGGCTCTCCTTACCTTATTCCTGATCTTAGAAGAAAAATTTTCAGCTTTTCATTATTGAGTATGATGTTAGCTGTGGGTTTGTCCCCTCTGGCTTTTATTATGTAGAGGTACATTCCTTTTATACCCAGCTTGTTGAGACTCTTTATCATGAAAGGATGCTGAATATTTTTTTAAGTTTTTTTTCTGCGTTTGTTGAGATGATCATATGATTTTTATCCTTCATCTTGTTAATGTAGTGTATTACACTGATTGATTTGTGGCTGTTAAACCATCCTTGCATCCCTGCAATAAATCTCACTTGACAAAATGGACTTTATACCAAAGATTGTAATAAGAGATGAAAAAAGCCATCAAATAATGATAAAGAAGTCAGTTTTTCTTTTTTTTTTTTTTTAAGATTTTATTTATTTTTCAACAGAGAGAGAGAGAGACAGCGAGAGAGGGAACACAAGCAGGGGGAGTGGGAGAGGGAGAAGCAGGCTTCCCGCAGAGCAGGGAGCGCAATGCGGGGCTCGATCCCAGGACCCTGGGATCATGACTTGAGCCGAAGGCAGACGCTTAATGACTGAGCCACCCAGGTGCCCAAGAAGTCAGTTTTTCAAGAGAATATAACGTTTCTAAATATTTTTGCACCCAACATAAGAGCACTTAAATACCTAAAGGAAATATTAACAGATATGAAAGGAAAAAATAGACAGCAATACAATAATAATAGGGAATTTCAATATCCCACTTTCAACAATGCATAGATTTTTCCACACAGAAAATGAATATAGAAACATTGGACTTAAGCTCTGTTAGACCAGATGGATCTAATAGACATATACAGAACTTTCCAACAAATAGTGGTAGTATATACATTCTTCTTGAGAACATATGGAACATTCTCCAGGATAGATCATATATTAGGTCATTACATAAGTCTTATTAAATTTAAGGAGATTGAAATCATATCATGTATCCTTCCTGACAACAATGGTGTGAAATTGGAAATTAATTACAAGATGAATATTGGAAAATTCACAAATATGTGGAGATTAAACAACATGCTCTGAATAATCAGTGAGTCAAAGAGGAAATCAAAAGATCAATTAAAAAAATACCTTGAGACAAATGAAAATGGAAATGCAACAGATCAAAACCTATGAGATGCATCAAAAGCAGATCTAAGATGGAAGTTCATACTCATAAGTACCTACATTACAAAGAATAAAGATCGCAAGTAAGCAACCTAACTTTGCACCTCAAGGAACTAGAAAGAAAAGAATAAATTAAGCCCATGGTTACTAGAAGGAAGGAAATAACAAAGATCAGAATGGTAATAAACGAAATGGAGCCTAAAAAGGCAATATAAATGATCAATGAAACTAAGAGTTGGCTTTTGGAGAAGATAAGCCAAGTGCACCAATGTTTAACTGGAATCACCAAGAAGAAAAGAGAGAGACCTCCCATAAATAAAATTACAAATGAAAGAGGAAATGTTACAACTGATACAACAGAAATACAAAGGCTCGTAAGAGGCTACTATGAATAATTTTATGCCAATTAGTTAGACAACCTAGAATAAGTGGATAAATTCTTAGAAACAAACTGAAGTCTGAATCAGGAAGGAATAGAAAATCTGGACAGGCCAGTCATTAGTAGGGAGATTAAATCAGTAGTCAAAACTTCCTAATGAAAAGTCCAGGACCAGATGGTTTCACTGGTGAATTCTACCAAACATTTAAAGAAGCATATTAATCCTTCTTAGACTGTACCAAAAAATAGAGGAGGGAATATTTCCAAAGTCACTTCACAAGGCCAACATTACCATAGCCAGGCAAGGAAATGACAAGAAATGATAACTACAGGCCAATATTCCTGGTGAGTATGGATGCAAGAATCCTTAATGGGATATTAGCCAAAAGTTCAGCAATACATTAAAAAGATCATGCACCATGGTCAACTGGGAGCTATTATAATTAAAAATAACATAAGACATTGAGTGATCAATAAACCAGTACCTAAGTGCTTCTGGAGAAAAAAAAAAATCAGGGCTACTTGTCAGTGTATCTAAATTTAGTATTGGAAGCAGAGGGAATGTGTAGAATGAGAAAAGAAAATACCAGAATTTCGAAAAACAATGATATTAATGGGAGAAGGTATGAAAAAGAATAAGTTTCAATAGAATAAGTTTCATAAAATGCTATGAATTGTGTACATATAGCACAGACTTCTAGGAATTATTAATTCTAACCTTTCATTGACTTTGGTCTATTTTACAAGTCTTTGTAAATTGTAGGTCACTGATACACATGCAAATTATGTCTTGTCTGGTGGAGGTTTAATTATCTTCACTCTACCCTGTGGAAAAACCAGTCCTGCCACCATTTACATATCCATTTCCATACTCTTGATCTATAAATGTGCCCGTTTTTTAAAATATCTTTTGAACCAGATATAACATCTGTCTGATTCCCTCCCTAAATTAGTAGAGCTTTAAAATATGTTCATTTTGAAAGTCATAATCTTATCCTTTACCAAAAATTATATTTTTAAAAGACCAGAAGAAAAGTCAGCTGAAAAGAGGGCAATTGAATGATTATTCAGAGAAGCAAAAGGACATGGCGAGTAGGATGTTCCTGAGATCAAGGGAGGAAAAGGTTTTGGGAGTGAGGGAGTATTCACACAGCTCTAGGGGTGAGAGTTGAAAGAGTTTAAGAGTATTGCACTTGGCAACCAAGTGATTGTGGGTATCTCTGCAAGAGTATTTTCGTAAAGTGGTGGGGTTATCGAGTACAGTGCAGAATTTGGAGGAATGAATGAAATATGAAAAAGGAAAGCTGTAAAGCGAGACAATCTTTTTCTGACTTTTTTTTTTCTTTTGACCCTTATTCTGTAACCATAAAAATGATAAACCGGCCCCGTCAAAAAATACATAATCCAAAAATATTTTTAAAAATTAATGCAGGGGCGCCTGGGTGGCTCAGTCGTTAAGCATCTGCCTTCGGCTCAGGTCATGATCCCAGGGTCCTGGGATCGAGCCCCACATCGGGCTCCCTGCTTGGCGGGAAGCCTGCTTCTCCCTCTCCCACTCCCCCTGCTTGTGTTCCTTCTCTCGCTGTATCTCTCTCTGTCAAATAAATAAATAAAATCTTAAAAAAAAAAAAATTAATGCAAACCCCACCTGAAAACACACTGACACTTTTTGAGCATCTTTCTATATGTTACTTGAAGTGCACATGATTTAATATAAGTAGAATCATAATATATCTCCCTGCTGTTAGGTCTCTAACCTAATTTTTTAAGCCATGTTTTAATCAATCTTCTCAAACTTTTTGTTTCTAATTTTAGTGCTTTTGTTGAAAATATATACTTCTGGCAAAGAAAAGATAAATAACAAGATAGGTAATTTGAATCTGTTTGCATGACGATTAATTTCTTATATTACATCTGTATAATATTTTACAATTTACAAAGCATCTCCCCTTGTTTCATTTCATTTAACCCTCAAATTCTTTGAGGTATACTAAGGAGGCATTATTGTCTCTATTTACAATGAGGAAGCTGAGCTTTAATATAAATACCTTGCCCAAAGTCAAAAACTAAGTGGCCATTGTATATACAAACATAAAAGAAGTGTTCTTTAAGCCACTGATTCAACAAAAATATGGCAGAGACCATGAAAATAAAAATGAATAGAAAATGGTTTCTTCTCTTCATTCTGTAATTCAAAGTTTAGTGAGAAAGGCATATAAACAAACATAAGAAATCACTCTGAGAAATCTGTAGAAAAGGCCTGACGACTCTAGGGGAGGGAAGTCACTTCTCATTTGATGATAGGATCTGGGGCTCAGATCACAATAGAATAAGTATGTCATGAACTAAACCAAGAAAAAAAAATTGGACAAACTACCTCAAAGGAGATCTGGTGAGAGATGAGGTAATGCCTTTGTTAGGGATCTCTTCTTTAGATGTGGATTTGTCTTTAAAGGAAAAAAAAAAAACTTGATTCCAATAATTCACTAAATTTTTTTTATTTATTTATTTATTTATTTATTTATTTATTTATTTATTTATTTTTAAGATTTTATTTATTTATTTGACAGAGAGAGAGAGTTAGCGAGAGCAGAAACACAAGCAGGGGGAGTGGGAGAGGGAGAAGCAGGCTTCCCGCCAAGCAGGGAGCCTGATGCGGGGCTCGATCCCAGGACCCTGGGATCATGACCTGAGCCGAAGGCAGACACTTAACGACTGAGCCACCCAGGCGCCCCAATTTACTAAATTTTAGTGAGCAAGCAGAGCAAAATGAAAGTGCAAGTCTGTGGACTTCTTTTCAAGGTAAGCCTGTCATGGAGACACAATGAAGATGAGTTAGAGAGTTTTACCAAAACACTATTAAAGTATGCATGTCATCTCTTCAATTTAAAAGATTCATGCTTTCTGTCCTTACCCAGAAAAATTGGCTATTGTTAAGGAAAAACTCTTTGGAGCTGAAATATGCAGCAAGCTTAGGCAATTTCAGATATCTCTTAAAACAGCAGAGAGAGCAGGATGCCTCCACATCTGACCTGGTTCAAAGCTAGGAAACATTACTGTTTAAGCAGACAACCAAAGTCAGCAGTCTCTGTTCAGGAAGTGAGGAGGCAGTGACTGGTAACAGAAAGACAGAAAGTGTTCGCTTATAAAAGTCTAGAAGTGAAAGAGAACTCCAGAAAAATAAAAGGGTCTACTTGGAACTGAGCACAATTACCCTACTTTAGAATTGAATTCTGAGTTGATTTCAAAGGGGTTCTGCTGACCTCTTTAGATACAAAGGGTTTCTTTTTTTTTTTTTTTTTCTTTCAAAAAACAATATGAAGGGGCACCTGGGTGGCTCAGTTGATTAAGCTTCTGACTCTTGATTTCGGCTCAGGTCATGATCTTGGAAGTCCTGAGATCCAGCCCCATGTCCATCTCCATACTCAGCAGGGAGCCTGCTTCTCCCTCTCCCTCTGCTCCTGCCCCCAACCCATGCTCACTAAATAAATAATAATAAAATAAAATAAAAGCAATATGAAGAAAACTCAAAGAACCATCGGAATTACTGAGGGACATGAACCTAACCTAGGGATACTAGACTATGTTATAATCAGCTGACAGTGTTAGAACTACAGTATTGTACAAATGATGCAACCCGTTAATATTCCTTCTTTGAGGATGAGCAAATTCATTATTTTAAGGAATAAAGAAAATTAAAAAAAAAATATTTTGAAAACTCAGCATTCAAGACCCAAGGCTTCACTAAGCCTCATATCAGAATTTAGATCTTTTTCAAAGAACTTACAATCTTTAATTTTAAGAATTCTTTAATTCAGCTCTTAAGAAAGTTGCTGTGCATTGTAAACTCAGCTTTGTAGAAATAACCAAATAAAAATAAAATACTAAATATCATCCTTCCTAATGTATGTTATATCTAAGTAAGCTAATCCTAAATAAAGCATTATGTCAACCTAAGTGGGAAAGAAGATGGGTTTTTTTTTCACTTGCAGTCATTCTACTTTTAATTTAAACAGATGAAGTCATCTCTACATTTTTAGTTCAAGATCAAGAATGACACTTTGTGCATTAAGATCTTCTCCAGGAAAATAATTTATATGTAAGAGAGCAGATTTTATGAATAGGGACTGGGGCTTCATATTTAATTAACTTAAAGCTCAGTTGCAGAAAATAAGTGCCATAATAGATAGAGTGGGGATATGTGCATTGAATGGCACTTGTAATTTATGTAACCAGAGAAATTTCTTTCATTTTGAGAAGGATTTCCATTGTGTGAATCCTATAAAAATGCTATAGAATGCAGTTTGAAATATAAAACATGAAATTTATAAGTGACTTTAATATTTAATCTCTTTGGTTTAGAAATGGGATTTCATCAGTGATTGCTCAGTTACTTTCGTGTGCCTGCAACAGATGTGAGTTTTGATCTACAAACCCAGGTGAGCATGTATTTCCACATTTTTTGTTTTGTTTTTTACTGTGAACCTACTTTATTTCTACTCTGAGCACAGTTCCCAGAATTGGGTGAGAATTCAACTGTGGTTCTTACTCTTTGGATGGTACTCTCTGTCCCAGGTTTTGAGGTCTGCTTAAGTTTGGAGGTCTTACTTGGAGCCAAGGCATGAGCTTGTCTTGGCGATTAGTTTCTGTGGACACTGATTGTTGCTAAGAATCCCATTGTCCTGGCCTGTTGAGAAACATCCAAGCTGACACTGTTCTGCTGCTAGCATGTGGAGACATGGGGACCTCTGATGAGCCTGGGAGTCCCAGGCCTGCAACCAGGACTCCTGGCACACCACGCTGCTGATTCCTCAGTGGTACCCCCATAGCCTGCAAGCTCCAAAAGGGACCGTCTCCAACCTTCTGCTGCTCACTGGTCCCCAGACCCTGATCTCTTTTCTCCTACTTCAAGTGATAGTATTTGAATATTACAAATCCCTCTCGCTTCATATATTTTCTCCAGCTTTTGGAAATAAATCCCCAAAACCCTGCTACTAACTTCTTAAGCATGTATGAAGCAAGGTGTCTGCCTACTCGCTAGAATGGAAGGAATGGGAGACGAAGGTGAGGAAAATAATAAACTCAAAAATTGCTTTTCCGTACTCTTAAACAAGAATTTGATTTTCATGCTGTTTCTAGGTCCACAAAGTAATTTACTAGTTTTAATGGATCTGCTGTTAAAAACCAGCCCTTCTCCCCAACAAAAAAAATCCAGTTGGTCAACTCCTTTGACTTTTTCAGACCTGGATGTAGTTCAGCCGGCCAAAGCTGACATGAATGTAAATACGGACTTTGTATCACATTGGGTCAAGATAGTATATTTATTCTGTGTGTGTGAGTGAACATGCACATTCACAGTTCTTCTGTGTGGTATGTTGCTCATGTACTCAATCAAAATACTTTAAAGCTCCAGCACCTTCAACTATCAACCTAGAGGAAATAAAAATATTGTATCTCTGTTTCCCATCTTCCCTTCATACTGCATCTATACTTCTTTTAATGCCTCATCACATTATCTTTTGCTTATTAACCAGGTGACTGCATTTCTTATTTACCTTATTTTCTTTAGGTTAGGCTCTAGAGACAGGATTTCAGTTTCAATCCAAACATTTTCCAGCCCTGTGACATTGAAAAGCTTCTTACAACCTCAATCTCTTAATTTGAAACTGATATTATAAAAACTATCTTGCAGTGTAGGACAGGGGATTCTGTAAAAATAGGAAATGTGTACAAATCTGTTAGCATATTTTCTGAGACTTGGTTGGTGCTCAATCAGTATTATATGGTAACTTACCCAACCACTAGGGAGTCATTTGGTTAACAGATAGATTGAGTGTTCTTCTCTTCTTTTATAAATATATATGCATATCTAGAAATATATAGATAAACATCTACTTTAGCTTATTTCTGATCTAAAAATATAAACAATTTTTAATTATATGATGGATACTAAACATTAATGACTTCAGGTATCTCTAAATTTGGCATTTTTAAAATATTTATGTTAACCAAGAGTCTGGTCCCATCTTGATTTGAAATACCATCTTGGATTTTTAGTCTTCACTGCAGTAAGGTTACAATATACATTAAAGACTGACATTTTTTAAACAGTGACATCTGCAGATAATTATGCTCCATAGAGTAATTTGTAACATGGCTGAAATTAAAGAAAAAACAAAAGGAAAAGAAACTGCTGCCTACTTAAATACACCAGTCAACCTTCTCATGTTTATCTCTACTATCCTGATAGAATCTGCCTGTAGAGTGTTCGTGTTCATTCTTGGCCCAGTGGGTTATATTCAGTCATTGTCGGTTCAGCTGGGGTTTGTTTTATTCCTCGTCTTTCCTCATCACCCTCACTGTATAAAGTACTAGACGATCTTCCCTAGACGTTACCTTATGTTTTGACTTCCCTTATATACAGCATAATACTTAAAATCCAAGCATTCTCCATGTTACTACAAAAAATATTTTGTGGCTCATTTTTTTTTTCATTAATCATATGCTACCTTATAGTATATACATACTTTTAGCCTCACACATGCTGAAGCACCTGGAAAACATACTCTTACTTGAAGATTGACGTGGAGGAAGTTTGCTGGTGAATATCCTCCAGAAACAAGATTTGGGAGGACAAAGAAAACAGGACTGGGCTGAGGGAGGTGAAATGCAATGCATCTCCACCTGGGACCTCAGCCAGTCTCATGGGGCACATATCTGAGCTGGGATCAAACTTTAGGGACATACAGTATTAAAGGGTTCTACCTTTGTACCTGATCCCAACTAGCAAGTAAATGTGGGCTCTGCCCAGGGAGGAGACATGCACTTGGTGTGGCTCTTGTCTTTGTCATAAGTTAATTCATGGGGATAGGCTTCCTAGGGAGCCCTCAGCAACCAGCATTCTTTGCATTTGAGCGAGAGAGCCTAGGTCATTGGAGAGGGGGGATCCGAAGGGCACAAAACAGCATCCCCATTGAGCCCTTTAGATACACTTGCTTTGTAAAAATAAGTGTATCCTTTCTAGGAACAGCTCCTTCAGGATTCCAAATGGTCTGGTTTTTTTGTAAGGAAACTTAGATAGAGAGGGAGGAAAAGATACCTCCAGCTGTAGCTGCTGCTCCCAGGGCTACACTTGAAATTCATCACCTTCTCTCCTTTTTATTTTCCCATCACACTCTGCTAGCATCAGCTAGTTTTGGAGTATTATCTGCTGGCATGACACAGACTCACATCACTAAGAGGGCCAAATATCCTTCTAAGTTTCTGGCTGCTATACTTCTTTATGCCATTGAAATTAAGGAGGGGAGTGCCAAGACGCCCCCAGTGGGCCCCTGGATGCCAACTGTGCCTGCCCTGTCCTCCACCCCTAATATATAGCATCAGCCCTATCTTATGAAGATCAGGGTTATTTACCCATACCTGGAAGCTGACTCCATTCCTTGTCTGATCGTCTCTTGGCACAAGGAGCCCAAAATGACGAGGCAGCGGTCATAGCTAAAAGGTACTGAGATTTTTCCTGAGCGCTCGGGGAGAAGCATTTCTCCTTTGGAGGCTTCTAGAACCAAAGATCTCTGGGTTGTAGGACAAAAGAGCACAAATTCTACTTCCTGAGCTGTTAGGAGTGTCAGGGAATGGAACCACCTTCTACTTCTACCTGTAATTCTAGGACTCCTGTATTTTACCTAGTGGGTACATTGCACCATAAAATAGTATTGATTGAGGGTATAGCCTACATCCTGGAGATTGGTGTGCCATTTTTACAGAGTATGGTATCCAAACTGGAACCTCTGAAGAGACCTTCCATCATTCTTTCAGATTGGCCTCTGTGTATCGCAGTCTGTATTAGAACTGGTAGATTCATGATCAGTATCATGCCCCACACTTCCTTTTCTGTAAAACGGATTCCTTGATTGATGCAATATTATGTGGGAATCATAGGTAGATGGGAATATGTATTCCTTTGGATAGCATACTTGTTTAGGTTTTGAGGATAGGAAATAAATGTAAACTTAACCAAGAATATTTACTTATTTTGATCATGATATCTCACTGTCCCTTCCAGGATAGAAGGGATTTAGTGTGATCAACACGGCAGCAAATGCCTTGGTGTTCTCCTCTGAGGAATGCTTATATCAAGGAATCATCATTGGTCTTTATTTCTGGCAGAAATTGAGATGTTTGACTGTGACAGTAGGCTTAGATATATCAGTCTTTGCAGATACTTGATAAACAGTTTTGGTTCTTACTTCAGTAGGCATAATCTACAATCAGGGGATCTAGCTCTGAGTGAGTTGACACAGAGCCAAATTGTTCTGAGAAGAAAGGCCAGGAAGAACATTAAATGCCCAAAGAAGGAAAAGATCAAACCTAGACTACCAGATTAGTCAAGAAATATCCAGTAATGTTATGTTTGGAGTGAAATGCTTTGTGATGTGCAAAATAAATTCTTCTGTCTCTCTTAAGAAAAAAAAATATTAATATTTTTACTCCACACTAAAATTTATGGTATATATTTTCTTGGGGAATGTCCAGAAGGGCTTTTTTCCTGCTTCAAGGCTAGCTTTAAGCAGAAATAATGTTGCCACAACAGAGAGTAAGTAGTCTTTACTATGCTTATATACGAAAGAGTGAATGGCACCCTCTCAGAAGCACAGGGTTGAGTAGCATTAAGTAACTGGACTTTACTACCTCCATCTTCTTTGTAGTGTATGTATGTTTCATTCTGTATGAGTTAGATAAAACAAGATATACCTCGTCTGTTCATTTGTTACTAATGCATCCATTTGCTCAACCAATATTTATTGAAACTGTATTTTAGCATTATTATTATTATATTATACTAGTAATCAGGGGTAGACAGTATCTTTCTTGTACTTTTAGTTTAACTGCGAGATGTTCCATCAAGCGACAATTAAAATATAGAATAATAAATGCTATGACAGGGGATATAAAGATGCTGGTACTTACATGTCCTGGAAGTGAGTTTAAAAAAATCAGAAAAGGCTCTTACTAGGAAATAGAAGACTGATATTAAGGCCAAAATAATGGTCAAAAGTGATCCAAAGAAAGGGGGAGCAGAGATGCACAGCAAGTGGTCATCACATGCAGAGGTATGGTGCATGTCTGTGGGAAAGCAAGAAGAATGAGGGACAGAGGGGATCGGTTGTGACTGGATATTAGAGTACAAGGCAGACCATAGCTAGAGACTATGATAGCTCTTATAATCAAGTCTGGTATTATTTTATCTCATGGACAGCAGGGAAATATTGGAGAATTTAGAGCAGGAAAAATACTGTAGAGACAAGGAGTCCAGTAAGGAGATATGAAAAAATTATCCATGTGAGAGACTATATTGGCCGTAATGAAAACTTTGGCAAGGGAAAGGGAAATAATGGATGACTTTGAGAGTTATAGGATTTAGATTGAATTGATGTGGATGGAGAGAGAGGAGGAAGACAAGGAGGGTGCCTTGTTTCTGGTTTTGTTGCTGATACCATTAACTTCAACTGAGAAATTAAGATGTATAGCAGGTTAGTTAGGCAGGGATAGGATGACATCACATTTGAAATTTTTGTTTTTGTTTAATTTTTTTAAGTTTTATTTATTTAAGTGGTCTCTACCCCCAACATGGGGCTCGAACTCATGACCGTGAGATCAAGGGTCACATGCTCTTCCAACCAAGCCAGCCAGGTGCCCCTGAATGGTTGTTTTTGAAACCTATCCACTGGAGAGACTGAATTCAGGGTTGGATTTATAGATCTAAAGCTCAGGAAATACATAGTTTGGAGCCATCCCTGTATACATGGCCATCGAATCCCTAGAGGTAAATAACATATGCTAGGTAAACCATGTAAAGCAAGACCTAGAAATGAAGAGATGAAAATATCAAATAGAAAATGAGCTATAAATGACGAGCCTGCCTTTGGGGAAATCAAGAGAGAAAGGCCATAGAATCCAAAGAGTCCAGGAGGTTAGAAATCAGCCATGACATTTGCTGGAGAGAAGTCAAGTAATTAAACATTTTTACTTTGAGTTTAGGAATAATCAGTGACCCTGGCAAGAGCATTTTCTGGGAAATAGTTGTGAAAGGAGTCAGACTGCAGAAGCTTGAGAAATGCGGACACATGAAAAAGTGGGAAATGTCAATTGCAACAAGCTATTGAATGCTGCCGTCATGCAGGAATTTGAGATTTTTAAGTTGAAATAAATGTGACCACAGTCAGAAGATGTCAGCAGAAGAGAAAAGCTGTAGTTAACACAGGGTACCTATGTAAGAATTACACTAGGACCATGTGGCTCTAAGTAGAAGACACGGAAAAGGGGCAGGATAGCACTCTATGTTCCGAAACTCTTGTTGTTTTCCACCATGTCCGAAACAAGTCACAATGCATTCACCCTCTCTATAATTCTTTCCGTCCTTATTTGTGATTATGGGAGTATTTTTTCCCTTCATTATTGACCAGTCTTGACATTTTTTTTGCCAGGGGGTGGGTTGGAAGAGCTAAAATCTCATCATATAAAACAATGGAGAAATTAAACCTTTATCTAATAGTCTTTTAGGAATGAATAACTGTTCCCACCCTGGTACCTCATCCATTAAACAAACTGGTACTGAGTGTCTACTAAGTGTGAAACAGTTGGGATATAGAAAGAAATAAAGTATTTTTAAAAAATAAAACAAGAGGTTCTAGTTCAAGAAGGCCACCTGGGAGGATCATGAACTCATTTCCTCCCAAGACACTGTGAATCTACAGCTACACACAGAACAATTTTTTCTGAAAGAAATCCAGAAATGAAACAAGCAACTCCTACATATCCAGCAGACAACAAAGGAAAATACTCACCCCACCCACCCTGAACTGGTTAGAAAGCCTGAGACACTCTTGCTGTAAACTTCACCCTTGGCACAGTGACATACCATCCAGAGGGAACTCCCAATTCCCAGCTGCAACCTGAGAAACAGAGGGTTTAGACCCAATATCCAGCACCTACCTGTCAACACTCCCACCTGAAGGACAGCCCCCCAAAAAGGATATCTTGAAAAACAATGGAACTTGTATCCATGAGAACCACAAGACTATAGTAGAGCAAGAAACAGTTCCTCCCAGGGCTCAGCATGAACAGAGCTGACAGAAACACTAATCTCACAGTCTCTGTCTGCAAGAGGCCTATTTCCATAGTTTAAAGCTGCTGCCTGAAGGTCAGGATGACTATGATCCTCCCCCGACACCTGGGAGGCTTAGGGGGCTTCCTCTGGCCTCCTCCATGTAGCTAGAATATCCCTTGGGAGAGCTTGTGCACATGTCTGGGACTCCAGCTTTTGTGGCTGCCACCCAAGGGAAGCACCTCTTGACTATTCCTTGGTCCCACAGGACTGTAGCAAGTGAAGAAACAGTTCTTAACCAGCTCAGCACAGAGGGAACAGACAAAAGTGTCTATCTTCCAGTTTTTCCTTGGAAGAGGCCTATTTGCATACTTTAAAAGCCACCTCCTGAATATCTGGCTTCCAATCAGCCTGCATCCAGGTACTAACTGGGCTTCTCCCCCACTGGGACACTGACAGGTCTGGGCACTCCCTCAACTACTGGGAGCCACTAAGAACAAAGAAGGTAGTTTGGACAATCACAGAGGTTTGAAAATGAATCAAGAGCTTGGGCCAGGGTGAATGAGACTGGTCTGTCAAGAGTGGGAGATGTGGCTGTTACATCTAAGGCATAGAAGTCAACACAGAGAGTCAAGGAAGATGAAGAAAAAGATGTTCTCCCCTCACAAAAAAAGATGAGAGAACTCCAGAAACAGATCTTAATGAAATGACAATAAGTGATTTACCTGATAAAGAGCTCAGAAGGCTAAGTATTAAAAATAACTATAACTACAATAATTTATTAATGGATCCACAAAGGAAAGAGATGTAAATTGTGACATCAAAACATAAAATGTTGGGAGGAGAGAGTAAAAATGTAGAGCTTTAGTATTCATATGAACTTCAGTTGTTACTGGTTTGAAATAGACTGCTATAAATATAAGGTGTTTTATGTAAGCCTCATGGTAACAACAAAGTGAAAAGCTAGAATAGATATACAAAAGATAAGGGGAAAAGAATCTAAGCATACCACTACAGAAAGTCATCAAATCATAAAGGAAGATAGAGAAGGGACAAAGGAGTTACAAAACAGAAACAATAAAATAGCAATAGTAAGGCCATATTCATTAAATAATTACTTTAAATGTAAATGAACTAAATTCTCCAATCAAAAGCCGTAGAGTAGCTGAATGGATTAAAAAACAAGACTCATGGGCACCTGGGTGGCTCAGTCAGTTAAGCATCTGACTCTTGGTCATGATCTCAGCTTGTGATATTGTGAGCATGACCCCAAGTCATGCTCCTCATTCAGCAGGGAGTCTGCTTGGGATTCTTTCCCTCTTCCTTTCCCTCCCCACCTGCCCCCCCCCCATCTCTCTCTAAAATAAATAAATAAATAAAATCTTAAAAAAAAACCAAGGGTGAATTATATATTGCCTACAAGAGGCTCACTTCACTTTAAGGGTGCACACAGACTAAAAGTGAAGGGCTATAAAAAGATATTACATGCTAATGGAAATCAAAAGAAAGCAGGGAAGATATATATATATACACACATGTGTATCTATATACATATTAGACTTTAAGTAAAGACTGTAATAAGAGACAAAGAATATCATTATATAATGATAAAAGTGTCAATTTAGCAAGAGGGTTTAACATTCATAAACATGCATGCCCCCACCACAGGAGCAGCTAAATATGCAAAGCAAATGTTAGCAGACCTGAAGAGAGGAATACATAGCAATATAATAGTAGAGACTTTACTATACTACTTTCTTTTTTTTTTTAAGATTTTTATTTATTTGACAGAGACAGAGAACACACAAGCAGGGGGAGAGGCAGAGGGAGAAGCAGGCCTCCCACAGAGCAGGGAGCCCGACTAGGGGCTCTATCCCAGGACTCTGGGATCACGACCTGAGCCGAAGGCAGACGCTTAACCAACTGAGACACCCAGGGGCCACTACACTATACCACTTTCAACAATGAATGATCAATAAGGGGACATTAGACTTAAACTACACATTAGACCAGATTGTCTTCATAAATATTTATTACATATTCCATCCAACAAACAGCAGAATACATGTTCTTTTCAGAAAATGTGATGCCTCCAGCTTTGTTCTTCTTTCTCAGGATTTCTTGGGCTATTCATTCTTTTGTGGTTCCATATGAATTAAAGGGGTTAATATCCAAAATAAAATAAATAAAATAAAATAAAATAAAATATCAATAAAATAAAATAAAAAATAAAAGAACTCATTTGACTCAATAGCAAAAAAAAAAAAAAAGTTAAAAAATGGGCAGAGGAACTGAAGAGACAGTTTTCCAAAGATATCCACATGGCCTACAGATATATGAAAAGGTGTTTAATGTCACTAATCATGAGGGAAATTCAAATCACAATCACAATGAGGTATCACCTCATGTTTGTTAGAATGGCTAATATCAAAATTACAAGAGATAGCAAGGGCTGGTGAGCCTGTGGAGCAAAAAAACCCTCGTGCACTGTTGGGAACGCAAACTGGTACAAACATTATCGAAAACTATATGGAGGTTTCTCAAAAATTAAAAATAGAACAATACATGATCTAGCAATTGGTCTTCTTGGTATATACTGAAAGGAAATGAAATCAGTACCTGTAAGAGATATATGTGTTCCCATGTTCATTGAGAACTGTGTTCACAATAGCCAAAATATGGAAACAACTTAAATTCTGTCAAAGAATGAATAGATAAAGAAATTCAGCCATAAAGAGGAAGATCGTTACCAGGAGCCTGGTGGTTAGTCAGTTAAGCATCCAACTCTTGGTTTCTCCTCAGGTCATGATCTCCCAGTTGTGGGATTGAGCCCTGCGTCAGGCTCTGTGCTCAGTGAGGAGTCTGCTCTGGATTCTTTCTTCCTCTTCCTCTGCCCCTCCCTGTTTGTGTGCTCTCTCTCTCTCTGCTCTTTCTTTCTGTCTCTCTTTCAAATGAATAAGTAAAATCTTTAAAAAAAAGGAGAAGATCCTTTCATTAGGGACAACATGGATGAAACTGGAGGACATTATGCTAAGTGAAATAAGCCAGACACAGAAAGAAAATGTTGCATGATCTCACTCATATGTGAAATCTGAGAAAGTTGTATATGTAGAAGGTGAAGATTAGAATGGTAGTTACAAGTGTGGGGAAATGTTGGTCACCAGGTGAAAAGTTCCAATTGTGTAGTATGAATAAGTCTACAGATCTAATGTAGAGTATGATGACTATAGTTAAATATACTATATTTATCCCAAAAATTTACTAAGAAAGTAGATTTCAGGTGCTCTCACCACATATTAAAAAAATGATAACTCTGTGATGAGATGAATATGTTAATTATCTTGAATGTTGTAATCATTTCACTATTTATATGTATAACAGAACATGTTGTATACCTTAAATATAAACATATTTATTAAAAGTAAAAATAAATAAAAATTGTATTCTGATTTCATTTTCAAATGTATGTTGTAGCTTCATACTAAAAATGAAAACAATATATTTTTTTTATTATTTGAGTAGAGTTAAATTTTGTACCATAAATAACCTTTACATGATTCTGCCTCATTGGCTCAGAGGAGTCATTGGTCTGCAAGACCTGTCACTTTTGAGCTTACACCATCTGTAAAGCCTAGAAAGTAGTTTAGTTATAGTATGATGTATTTGAAAGTGTAATTTTAGTTTAGTATATTTTTCATTCCACAAATTTGAAGTATAAAGGAGAAAGGAATATGACAAAATCATGAGGCTCTCAACACAGCAAGCAACTTGGAAATTGTCCAATTAGCAATAATTGCAGAATCAGCACTTATCATACACTTGAAATAAATGCCTCTTAGAGAAACTACAATTTAAATATTTCTCATACAAATATAGAAAACAACACTGTCTCAAAAGGAAATAAAATAAAAACATGCTGATTGGCAGCTGAGGTAATTGCTGCGTTCAAGTTATCTTGTCTGTTTTTACATTAAAAAACATATGCCCTACTTTATTCCCATCTACAGAGATGGAAAAATATATATATATTGCATCTGAATTGAAGCCGTGGCTTGATAGTAATGTTTCTTTGAAGATAGTAACATATACTTAATGTCTCATAATATTGGGGAAAGAGTAAAGATTGGGGAAAGGGTAGAAATGGGAAAAGATCCACATTAACAAATTTAACATAATTGATGTGTTTGTGCTCATAAATTCTCTACCAGATTTTTTGAACAAAATGGACAAAGTATATATAGTTTAACGTTTTGACTGTTGGAAGGAAGCAAAAATAAATACATTTTGTTTTATTGTGTTTTTTATCTTTTTAAAGTTTTTATTTAAATTCCAGTTAGTTAACATACAGTGTAATATTGTTTCAGGTGTACAATATAGTGATTCAACAATTCCATACATCACCTGACGCTCATCACAACAGGTGCGCTCCTTCATCCCCATCCCCTATTTTCCCCATCCCCCACTTACCTCCCCTTTGGTGACCAGCAGTGTGTTCTCTATAGTTCAGAGTCTGTTTTCTTGGTTTGCCTCTCTGTTTCTTTCTTTTTTCCCCTTTACTCATTTGTTGTTTCTTAAATACCACATATGAATGAAATCATATGGTATTTGTCTTTCTCTGACTGACATTTCACATAGCATCATACTCTCTAGCTCCATCCATGTCATTGCAAATGGCAAGATTTCATTCTTTAATGGCTGAATAATATTCCATTGTATGTATATACCACATCTTTGGACCTTTGGGCTCTTTCCATAATTTGGCTATTGTTGATAAGGCTGCTATAAACATCGGGGTGCATGTATCCTTTCGAATTAGTATTTTTGTATTCTTTAGGTAAGGATCATTGGGTAGTTCTATTTTTAACTTCTTTGAGGAACCTCCATACTGTTTTCCAGAGTGGCTACACCAGTTTGCGTTCCCACAGTGTAAGAGGGTTCCCCTTTCTCCACATCCTCACCAACATCTGTTGTTTCTTGTGTTGTTGATTTTAGCCATCCTGACTGGTGTGAGGTCATCTCTCATTTTAATTTTGATTTGTATTTCCCTGATGATGAATGATGTTGAGCATCTTCTCTTGTGTCTTTTGGCCATCTTCTTTGGAGAAATGTCTATTCATGTCTCCTGCCCATTTTTAATGGGATTATTTATTTGGGGGGTGTTAAATTTTATAAGTTCTTTATATATTTTGGATATTAACCCTTTATCAGATATGTCATCTTCTCCCATTCCATAGGCTGCCTTTTAGTTTTGTTGGTTGTTTCCTTTGCTGTGCAGAAGCTTTTTATTTTGATGTAGTCCCAGTACTTTACTTTTGCTTTTGTTTCCTTTGCCTCAGGAGACATATCTAGAAAAAAAGTTTCTACAGTCAAGGACAAAGAGGTTACTGCCTGTGTTTTCTAGGCTTTTAATGGTTTCAGGTCTCACATTTAGGTTTTTAATCCATTTTGAATGTATTAAATAAACACATTTTAAATAGTACTTTATTTCTTAGCTATTAGTATTTTATTTCTTATTACCCTTTGTCATTTGATAATTCATCAAATATGTATGGAAAATCTAGATTTTTTTTTACTTTTATGTTGAAATAATTATGGATTCATAGGAATTTACCAAAAATGCATACACAGAGCAGACATCAGTGAAAATGGCATAGTAGGGAGCTCCAAAAGTCTGTCTCAGCAACAGTAGCCATGAATCAACTGGTAAAAGCTGAATCACCTTTTTGGGAATTCTGAATATTACTCAAAAGCCTACAGCAACCAGGGGAATGCTTAGTTAAAAAGAACAGAGCAGCTGAATCTCAGTAAGAGAACTTCATAGCATTTTAACTTAGTCCCTTAATCCCCAACTTGGTAGTCGTCTTGAAGACACCAGCCCGCGTTCCCAGGACAAGTGTGTAATACCAGAAGGAGTAGAGTGGATCTTACTTTCAAAGAATTATGGTTACCCACTGTGACCCTCTCCGTCTGCCCCTCCTCCCTCCCTCTCCCTCTGCCCCTCCCCCTCAAATAAATTTTTAAAAATGAAGTACTGATACATTCTATAACATGGATGAACCTTGAAAATAGTTTTATGTTAAGTGAAAGAAACCAGACCTGAAAGACCTCATGTGGCATGGTCCCATTTACAGACAGTGTCTCAAATAGGCATGGAAAGATTATAAGGCAGAGGCTGGGGAGTGACTGCTTCATGCGCATAGAGTTTCCTTTTAGGGTGAGGAAAATATTCTGAAATTAGGGAGGGGTGAAGGGTGCCAAAGGCTATGAATACACTAAAAGCCGCTGAGTTGTACACTATAAAATGGTTAAAAGAATGAATTCTATTTTATGTGAGTTTTATCACTTACACATGCTCACGCACATACACACCGGAGTGGCTGTGGGCCACACGTGGAAACGCAAGCTGTTTAGGCCATGACTCTCCTGCTGTGTTCTGGGGTGGTAGGAGCACTGGGGTCCCCTAGTTCTTCCCCTGAGTCTGTAGCAACAGGCAAAGCCCCTTCCCCTGACCTTTTGCTTTCAGCATTGATGAATGTGGTTATTTCATTTCTGTCTTTACCAACCACACAGAAGTCTCATCCAACCTATAGGACACTAGGTTCCCACATCAGATTCTCAACAAGGGCCCACCGAATAAAGGGTATAAAATAGGAGGGGAAAGAATGTACAGAGATCCGATGTACCTTTCATCCAGTTGCCCCCAGAGTAAGCACGATGTAAGGATATGGAAATGTGTTGGTATAACCCTGTTTGAAGATAGATAGATGCATGATAAGACTTTAAGACTCAACAGTTATTAGTTTATTGGGGAGCTCTGCATTAGAGGCTTATCTTACTTTCCAAAATATAGCAGCAATAGTCAATATGATTCTGAGCCTATCATGAATATTTCGATGCAAACATGGTCTTTAAAGAAATCAGCTTCTAATGCTTAGAATTATGGGCTTGGGACTGCATGTAATGAACTTGATATCTGATCAAGATAGACTTAACATTCCCCTTGGCTTGACTGCATTTGAGGCAGACTTCTTTCTGAGTCCAGGCCCCAGTCTCTCTTTTCTTTGAGCATTTAATTTAGAAAACTTGAAATTGTGAATTCCCTCCCTGCTCCTTGAAATGTAAATTTGCTAGTCTTTTGCCGGTTTTACTGTCCAGGAGCGTCTTGTTTCAAAGACCTGAGAGCTATCTCTTTGAAGTTATCAGGAAAGATAGAGCCCTGGTCCTCTAGTCTCCATGAGAAGGCAGGAGCTTCACTTCTGTAAGTTCCAGTTAGCAAACACGGATGGCCTCACGCACTACCTAGCCTCTCCACCCGTGTCCTCCAGCACTTCTCTGCTAGTTCACCCCAGTGCTTAAAATCACTCCCTCCTTTTGTCCCAGTTGAGATCGGTCTCTGTCCCCTACTGCTGTAGTCTGGAATAAATTCTGCCTCACCTATTTGACTGGTCTGGTGCTTTTTCTCCTACATTTCTTCAAACAATATTCTGACCTGAGGATATACACTTTGGTTACAATCTGGCATTTCCTAAAATTGCTTATTACTTGCATGCTTAGGAATGCAGGTAGTCAAAGGTGGAGCCAGAAGGAAGAGTCTGGACCAGGAGATTGGCATGCAACCTGTTGGAGTTCAAATTCGTAGGGATTAATAAAGATAGAATTGTCAGGTAGAAGCAGTGTGACGACCCAGGGACTCATGTATCTGGAGACTTAGGAAAATAAATGTAGTGGGAGAGTGGAAACTTCACTGCAGTAAAGAAAGGGACAGAATGGGGAAGTTTAGCGGCAAGAACACCAGTTAACAGACTGAGAGTTGGGGGCCGGGGAGGGGTATGCAGAGGGCAAGAGATTCAAGCATATAGTATGTTGAAAAAAATAAAGGAGCAGGGACGCCAGGGTGGTGCACTCTTGGTTTTAGCTCAGGTCCTGATCTCTTGGCTTGTGAGATGGAGCCCCACAGCCAGGCTCTGTGCTTAGCAGGGGTCTGCTGGAGATCTTCTCCCTCTGCACCTTCCCCCGCTCATTCTCTCTCTCTCAAATAAATAAATGAATCTTAAAAAACAAAATAAAATAAAGGAGCAAATCTAGGCAATGATCTGTGTACATGGCCTAAGACCCCAGCTACAAAAACTATCTTTCCTTCTCATGGAAGGTACTGACTGAGTCCCAGGCAAACAGACATGATTACAGCTTACATTTCAGGAACCAGCAACTTAAAAGAGACATAATCCCCATTAACACCACATTAACACCTTTCGTCTATGTTTGTACTTATGTTGGGACATTTTTTTTGTGACCTGAAATTATCTTCTCCATCCTTTCTGATCTGTCGTTGACACATTGTACCACACTCCACTTCAAGAGCCTTTCTTGCTCATCCACGTCTGGGTTAGCTGTTCCTCCTGCCCATTCTGTGTGTGCCCCTCGGTCCCAGATGCACACCTTGAAGGTTGAATACCTGTTCATGAGAGGCCTCCCCCCTAGGCAGTCTGTGCCTTGAGGTCAGGGACCACATTTTCCCTTTCTTTGTAGCTCCAGCTCCTAGCACAGTACCAAGCACCTCACTTCTGCTAGCAAATGTCTATTAAATGTGACTAAAGTAGGAGAGAAAATAGAACCAAAAAAATTTGAATTTACTTTCTACATTATGTCTTCATCAGTGAGTGGGGATGAGTTTTCTTTGGTTGTATTAAAACAGAGTTTGACTAATAAAAGGCAATCACTTGATTCCTGTGGGGGCCAGGTGCTGGCCCCTCCTCACTTCTACCTTCTTTCTCACTCAAGATGTGGCTATTTCAGTTTTTGCCAGAACCATTCCTAGATCTGTCAGTCTTAACCTTAACTTGTTTACCAATCACTGCACTTGCCTGTTTTCCATGATAGTCTAACCCTTTGCCTGGACACCTGCCTGGCTAAAATGCAGAGGCAGATACAAACCCAAAGAAAGAGTTTGGCATTGGTTCAGACCCACAGATAGCTACTTTCAAAACATTAATAACCAGGAAAACGAGAATTATTCTAACTATGGAACATATTGTTTAAAAAGGGATAAGATACTAATTTGCTTCTCAGGTATCCACTGTAGGCAGGTAATCTATGCTATTTTTTTAATTTTCTTTTTTGTAACAAAATTTGTTTGCATTGCTTTTATTTTTGCTTTTTTATATTTTTCTATAATGCTATAAAACAAAAAAATGTTTAATGCAATTAGTGAATAAACTAGCTTACTTTGTGTATGTTACACAGTTTTTTTCCCTTTTTTTCATGCAATTTACCATCCTTTAAATTTTAAATGTCACTTTTCCCCACTTTTTTTCCTAAATGATTGTGGATAGCAACCAAGGGTTCAGGTGAAGTGAAATAACATAGACTTGTCTGTATTGTGTGGTCAGGGGAGCTCATAGCAGAAAGAGGTGTTTAAACTAGAGAGCTAGGAAAAAAGAGGAAAGTTGTTACCTGGAACCATGGTCTCTTTCTTCCTTGATTTCTAATGGCCTACAAAGGATGTGTTCTGCTAACCAGGAAGGAATAACACCAGGAAAACTCTGCTCCTTCTATCTTTCTGTTCCCTTCTCCTTGTGGGAAGCAGAGTGATTTCTCTAATTTGTGGGATTGGAAGATGATATTGCATGTACTGAGTCCGACCTCTTGCTTGCCTGTTTTTGGGGGACATGTCCTTAGAAAATACTCATTCTTTTCTCTCCCGCGAAGTGAGTTCAGCACAGCAGGGACTGTGAATGCCTCGAGAAGGAGGCTGTTGGTATGGGATGCTCGCTTACCCCACTTTCAGGCTGAAGGTGTTCAAAATCCGATGAGGACACCAATTTTATGGGTAACAAAGCGGCTGTTTTTATTTCTATTTCCCTGAATAGTGTGTGTGCTTCTTAGAACTCAGTGGGAGGCAGAAGAATGTAATTAACCATCACCCACAAATCCCAACAGTGGTCAGTGCGCTTTACCTGAACATATCCCTTGGGTAGATGAGTTCTCTCGTAGCAGACAAACAACTGAAAGCTTTAAGGATGCATAATATAATATCACTTTATATTAGTTTTGGACTTAAAAACAATAGCAACAACGACTGAAAAATTATTAAAGGATACAAATAACCCCCACTTTATACATAAGACATGTTTTTGTCTTGAGCATAGCAAGTCATGATCTGGGGTCATGGGATGATTTGTTGTATTCGGAAGCCAGGGGCGATATAATGAAGTTGAGATCGTCACAGCTGACTGCGTTATACTCTAGGAAGAAATCAGAACTGGACGATATCTCTGAGTCCTTCATGAGGTAATATTATAGCCGTGTCACCAAGATGACCCCCTCCGAGGTAGCATAGATCACTGTGTAGGTCCCACGTCAGGAAAGCTTCCGCATGTTATCAGCATCTCTCCCTGCAAATGCGGGGTTGATCTGAGGGGTCACCCAGTGATCTGAATGGAAATGAAAGGAAATCCATTCTGAAAGCTACAAATCTCTTTGTTCAGAAGATTTTCTCTTGTTCAAATAGAATTGGAAAGACGTGGAATGAGTCTCTCAAGTCATGACTCTTATTTTTCTAGGAGTCCTTATCAATATCTAACACTCTTAAAAGAATCATGAAGACCGTGTATCTAATGATGTGCTTCTGGTATCTTGGCATGAAGATAAAACACTTTGAGTCAAAAAGGATATTCAAATTATTATCTACATATGATTTTATTTCCTTCCCATCTAGCATACTCTCCGGTCTTTGTGGCATCGGCGAATCCACATAATTTGGGGGAAGATCTATATTAGTTGGGGGAGTTTTTCTCATCTCGTTAATATTTCTGAGCACCAGTTCTGTTTCACATGGTCAGGTAGGAGCTGTGATATGGGAATAAGGTAGGCATGGTCCTGACTCTGATGGAGCCTATTCCGTCCACATTGGGAGGTGTATTAATCCAAACTGTGACAAGTGCGCTGAAGGAGAAAGAAATCGCTAACTTGAATGCAAGTAGATAACAGGGCACCTAGTTTATATTAGGGGTCAGACAAGCCTCTGTGCAGAAGTACCTGTTAAGGGATGGCTGAAGGAGGCGTGTGAGCTAAGCCCGTGGACATTGACAGGAAGATTATTTCAAGCAGAGGGAGCTACGTGTGAGTGTGTGGAGGCCCCAAGGTGAGAAATCGCTCGGCTGAGTGTGACTCAGAGAGCACAAACAGTATGAAATGAATGAGCGAGGTCAGGAGGGCCTGTTGAGGATTCTGTATTTGATCCAAGGTCCCTCTGGCTGCTGTCTGAAGAACTAGTCAGAGGCAGGGGTGGGAGCGGGGTCTGATGTGATCAGGAGACGGGGCTTCTCATAGGAGTTCGGCTGGGCAGGCCTCTCCTTCCTGTTGCCTGCTGGCCTGTGAGGACATCACCTGTTGCCTAAGAAAATGTGAGTCTCCGGGTTCCTCATGCTCAGGGGGTGTCTTCTCTTCAGTGGTTTTCTTCAGTTAGGGAAGAAGCCAAAACCCTCCTTCTCCAGTTCTAAAATTATTAGAAAACAAGGATGTGTTTTTCCTGAAAATTGTCACTGAGTTCTAGGAGAGGATCAAACGTTTGTGAGACGGAGAACCCATGGAAGCAGGACAGAGTGGGGCTGAGAGAGGCCTGCCTTCCTGCTCTCGCACCCCAGGGTGCGCGTGCGTGCACCTGTGTGCCCTAGTTTGGGAGTTCCCATGTGTGCTCTGTGTACGTGTTGGGTACTGATATCATTTCTCCTTATCTTCAAAATCCAAATTGTTCCAAAGCCCACTTGTCATAACAGCATTTTTTCGACTTGCCTTCCTTCAGAAACTGAAACTCCCCAGTGAGTTCCAGGCTCCTTTTTCCTCCTTGGATCTTTCCAAGTCCGGTGCCTCACATGTTTGACTGATGCTGGTGGAGGCTTTCTCCTGCCTAGGTTTTGCTAACTCCGGTAAAAACCAGGGGCTCCATTATCTTGAGATGGGGAATTTTCCTCCTTCTCTCCAACAGTGAAAGTTAAAGATGGATTTCCTCACCAGTTACTTGAGGGCAAACATACCAGTTACAAGTTTATCAAATTTTCTCCCAAAGAATACATAGTTTAGTCTCATTACAGATTATAAATTTATTTTATTAATTTGACTTTGAGCCGACTTTAAAGTTAACAGCCGTGGCATCATGGTGCTGAGAAGCATTTGCCTCCTTCCCACGTCTCCTTCCAAGACCAAAGGCCCCTACAGTCACTGAGTATTCGTTTTGTGGGGAGTTACCATGACACAGTGATAGCCGTCAAGGACACTAACCACCCCGCTGTCCCAGAGGTCACACAACAAAAAGACTTACAGACCAAATTAAAATGACCAAATAACATAGCTTATTGGATTAATTAAAATACTGAGCAAGAAGCAAGAACGAAAAGAGGTAAGGGAATACACTCAGATAGCGCAAGATGGGTAAAAGGGCCACACTCCCTGAGTCCTGATGTGGACATTTTTTATAAATCCTGCTTCTCTCTTGCTGTGTCAGCCTTCGCAACAGATGGCTTGGCAATGACGACCAGCCTTGCAGTCAGAACAATGGAGGGTCACAGAGGAAAATCTCTTCATCTACCGACACACACCTACCCGCCCTGGAGTTGCAGGGGAAGTGCACTTGAGGCAAGAGAAGCTGCCAGTCACCTTGTTGAACAGCCTCTGGTCTTATTTTTGTTTCTCGAGTAGAGCATATGTAGAATCCAAATGGAACCATATTGGGTGACAACAAATGGTGGCCAATTTTGATGTGAAAAAGTTCTTCTCGGGGCGCCTGGTGGCTCAGTCGTTAAGCGTCTGCCTTTGGCTCAGGCCATGATTCCAGGGTCTTGGGATCGAGCCCCGCATCGGGATCCCGGCTTGGCGGGAAGCCTGCTTCTCCCTCTCCCACTCCCCCTGCTTGTGTTCCCTCTCTTGCTGTCTCTCTCTCTGTCAAATAAGTAAATAAAATCTTAAAAAAATAAATTAATTAAAAAAATAAACTTTAGAAAAAGTTCTTCTCTAAAGGTGGTGTGATCATGATGGGGGTCTTTCTATCCCTTTGTATCTTTAAGCCGCCTATTTTTGTTCTACTGCATCTTCTATTTTTTTCTATCTTTGGCATGTCTCACATATTACTAACTTACTATCTGTATTTACCAGATCATATGAATTCTGTCCATGTCTCACAAGTTATGTCTTACTCATTATATATACTAAATCTCTCCTTTGAGTTTTACCTAGAACTCTTACATTTACTTTCTAGTATATTACTATCTGTGCTTAATACTTCTTATGAATTCCATCCATCCTATTTGCTTTCCTGTCTTCTATAGCAGAATTAAATATTCCCAACAGTACAGGAAATGCCCATTACAGAATGCCATTAGCTGATCCATCTAATTTGATTAGTGTCATAATCACAAAATCCATTCTTTCTATTCCCCACTGTTTCCTCTAACAAAAAAAAAAAAAAAAAAAAGGAGAATTTGCGTATTTTAATGACATTAAGAGATGCTTGTGGTAGTTCAGGTGAGAGATGATGGTGTCTCAGCTTGGGCTGAAAGTATAGGATGGTGAGAAATTGATGAAATTGAGAGGGAGTCAACAGATCTAAGTGACCAAATTGAAGTGGAGTTTGCAGGAGAGAAAGATATCAAGTGTAACTCCCCACTTTCTGGATCTACACATGTATCATTTACTAAACGTGTGTGAGAAGACAAAATTGAGGAGTGAGGTCAGGGTGATACCTTTTTAACAAATCAAAGGCTTGTGGTCACCCTGCACTGAGAAAATCTTTTGGCACCATTTTTCCAACAGCATTTGCTCACTTCCTGTCTCTGTGTCACATTTTGGTAATTCTTGCATGTTTCAGACTTTTCCATTATTATTTTTGTTATGGTGATCTGTGATCAGTGATTATGAGTCACTGAAGGCTCAGATGGTGATCAGCATTTTATAGCAATAACGTATTTTTCAATTAAGGTATGCACATTGTTTTTTTTTTTAAGACCTAATGTGACTGCACACTCAATAGACTGCAATATAGTGTAAACATAACTTTTGTCTGCACTAGGAAACCAAAAAATTCATTTGATTCGCTTTATTGAGATATTTGCTTTATTGCAATGGTCTGGAACTGAACCTACAGTGTCTCTGAGGTCTGCCTGTAATGTATGCAAATTAAATTTTGGAATTATGCTCCAAAGGAGATGTTGAGTTGGTAATTAGTTAAATATTACTATGAAACTTAGAAGACAAATCTGTCGAGTATATACAATGAGAATATTTCTACATATAGATGATACTAACCACCATGAAATTGAATGGCATCATTTAGAAAAAGAATGTAGAAGGGAAGAGAAAATCAATATTATAAGCATATATACATACATATTTATAGTGTTGATATGCAGGTCACATTTTTAGTTTTATATTACATCCATTTAGCTAAGCTAGAACTAGGTTTCTCAAAATTTCCTTCCATGCAAATTTTCAGGTTAGCTTCATGCATATGAGATATTTTTCATGAAATTTGGAAGATTTGGAAGCAGTAGCCATGTGCTTTTTAAACATGGATGGTCAGTGAAGGACATAAGCTGCCACTCACATGCTTGGCTTGAGAAAATAGCCAGTTCCCAACTCCTCCAGGTCCAGCCAGAGTTTCTCCTTCAGCTTTTACAACTCTTGGGTCAGATGAATGTTTAGCTCCAGGTGTGAGTTTAGTGTGAGCTTCTCCTGCAGGACACGTCCATTTCTAAGTTGGAGGCTTGGAAACAGTGAGAGGCTGATGACCATTATCTTGGCTTCTATCTGATCCTTGCAGGTTTCCGCTTGTCTTGCTCCCTTCACTTCAAATCCATCTTCGGTTGCCCGGTGGACTTCTGGCTCCAGCCATACACAAAGAAGCATCAACCTCACATAGACCATTTTACTAACTTCCAGAGGCTTCTGTCTTCTGATTGAATCCTGAATGACACAGGTAAACAACCTTTCTCTTTATTATTTTGTTGTGGTGGTGGTGTTGGTGGTGGTAATACTATTGTAGCATCAAGAAGAGAGGAGCAGCATGAACTTGACCAGCAACAGAGGACAATGCCAGGCATGATACTCTTCTCTCTGGTACTGGGGATGGAATTCTACAAACTCCAAATTACTCTGGTCAGCCTACCTCCCATTAGGTTCTGCCATTAAGGAGCAAAGACAGAGATAAGAAAACCAGGGTGAGAGAAGAACCTACTTATTTCTCGGTTCCTGTCCACAGTGACCCTTCGCTCCAGAAGTAGTGGTTAGTTTCTGATCCAGGCTAATCCCATCACTCTAGAGCCCACCTAATCCCACCTGCTGAGGAACTGGCACTCCCATGTCCAGGCTCTAAAACACCAACAGCACTCCACCGAGCCCCTTCCTCCGAGGTGTGCATCCTAATTTTGCAGCATTTTTATTTTGATAACTTCAGCTCCTTCTTTTACTACCCCTCCACCTTAGAATTGACTGCCAGGTGCTTCCTGCAGATATCACCTTAGTGTTTCCTCCATATTCCCTCTTTTTGTTTTCAGTGTTTGAACACCAGACTCTGAAATCTCTGTATTAAGTTTAATTGCTTCATCTATATGGAGTGGTGTCTTTTGTCTTGTGTGGACCCTGTCTGATACATACTGCCTCTTAACACGTGTGAAAACATACTGGAGGAGTACCCAATAGTTGGGAGAAAATTATCAAAGAAAATTTCTTTGAGGAGCTGGTATCTGAGCTGAATCTTCAGTGCAGAAATGTTTATAGAATGTTTTACCAAGTTCCTAGCATAAATAAAAACATTCAAGATGAATATTTTTTCTCCTGTTTGCACATATTGCCACTGTGACTATTTTTTATTATTATTAAACTACTATTATGAGGCATAATCAGGGATTAGACAGCTAAAAGGGTTCTGGAAATGGGTGTGGTCATTCCTGGGCATGAGATTAGGACACAGAAGGGCACCTAGAACACATAGACACACAGAGAGCATGACATAGGGAAGGGTAAGTCATCGTAGATGGGCTTCCAGATGGAAGAGGAAAAGTTGAAGGGAGTTAGGGCACAACAGAGTGTGTGAATTGTGAGACCAGGTTTGCATATGGTTCTGAGGACAGGGAGCTAGTAGACTGATGGCTGACATTCCATACAGAGCAGTCTCTCTGATGGAAGTCCAGTTACATTTCCAAAGGAGACACATGTGGGTTGAGGTTGACCAGGGATGAGTCTATGCACTATTTCCGATGAAGGTTAAGGTTGTTGGACATGAATCAGAGAGAGTGGGTATGGGGAGAACAGAAGAGATTTGGAAGTCAGGAAGTAGAATTGGCAGTGTCGGTGACTGATTTGTTGTAAAAGGAGAAAAATAAGAAGAAATTAACTTGCGAAGCAAGGTTTCTGGCAATGACAATGAGTGTGAATGGAAGTACCAGCCATCAGCACAATGCTTCTAGAAAGAGGAACAGAGCTGGACTAAGATTCTTAGTTCAGTTTAAAACCTGACATGTGTTTTGGTCCATGTGGGCTACAAAGTACCATAGACTTGGTGGCTTGTTAACAGCAGAAATGGACTGCCACAGTTCCGGAGGCTGGAAGCCTGAGACCAGGGTGCCAGCACAGTCAGGTGAAGGCCCTTGCAGACGTGTCCTTGAATCCTCATGTGGGGGAAGGGGTCAGGGATCTCTCTGTAGCCTCTTATACGGTCACTAACGCCATTCCTGAGGGCCCAGCCCATGACCTTAAGTACCTCCCAGAGACCTTCTAATAGCGTCACACTGGGCAATAAGATTTCAACACATGAATTGTGGGGACACAAGCATTCAGACACTAGCTGTGTGTGTTAGCTATCTATATGAAGTAAGCTCCGTGGATGTAGCGAACTTGTCTGTCTTGTTCATGGTTACATTCCTGACAGCTACTATAACATCAGGCAGAGAACAATCACACCAACACTGTTCATGGAAGGAATGATGTTTGATTGTGAAGGAAAAAATGTATTACGAATTTTTAGCACATAAATAATAGATGTTCCCAGAGAAGAATCTAGAAAAAAAAAATAGGTTTGATAAAATAGGAAAAAAAAAAACAACAAACTAATCACTAACTTAAAAAAAAAAACCCTAAGTTTTGTATTGCCAAGAAAATAGTTTGTATTGCAAAGCCATTTGCAAAAATACGTATTTTATCTCCAGAGCTCCACAACATCATGTTTTGTACATGGATTTATTCATCTAGTCAAGAAGTGAGGGTCTGCTCTGTGCCAGGCACTGCTCTGAACTCTGTGAATCCCGTAACAGAGAACAAATCACTGCTCTCGTGGTGCTTATATTCTTATGGGTTGAGATGCACATATAGGTAGTAAATGACATCCTGTGTCACAAGTAATCAGTCCTGTGGAAAAATAATCAAGAAGGGTAAGAATGTAGGGAGTATCAGAAGCAGGACAAGGCTGGCTATTTCGTTTAGAGCAGTGAGGCTGCTGATAAGGTGTTCCTTTAGTGGATGCCCCGAGAAGGGCAGGAGCAAGTCAGGTCGTCGTGGGGATGAGAAGGCTGATCGGTTCAGGCAGAGGGGTGAGCAAATTCTCATGTAAGGCTGTGCCTTTCCGGTAAGAGCAACAGCCCTGGTGGGGCGTGGAGCCACAGCGGTGGCCCAGCAAGCAGCTCCTGGAAGGTTATGGCCCCCCACTCAGGGCTGGCAGACCGAGACGAAGCCCCAGCTAACATTTAACTTGACTACAGTGACCCATAAGCATGCGAAAGGACGCCTAACCAAGTTTGAAAGCAAACGAAAATTGAGTAATTTGGATTTGGGCCTGATAAATGAACAAAATAGATGATGCATCATGCTGGTGAAAATATAGGAAAATGGGCCATATTACGTTCAGCTCAAGGGGAGTGCACATTTGGACAATTTTTTTGGCACTACCCTACTTAGAAGATTTAAATTTTAATGCTTTGGACCCTGTCATTTCAGTTCTGAGAGTATTCCAGTAATATTATCAGAGAGAAATTTCAAGACGTATTTATGAGGAAATTTATTTATTATAAAACTGTGTAAGATAATAATAAATTCGGAAATTCCCTAACGTAGTAAAATGCATTCTGATACCTCCGTAAAATAGAATATTAAACAGCCACCAAATATGGAAGCCATCTCTGGCAGAGACCGTCGAAGAGCCCCAGTATCTGTTTTTTTCCCCCCTTTCCTGATAGAAACTGCATGTTTTTAGCTAGGCCTTTGGCCACGTAGAACAAACACTTCACTTCACCATTTCTGTGCTGCCCTGAGTTTACTCTGTGGGGACTCAGTGGTGGTTCTTGGCTTCCAGGAAGAGAAGGCTCCCTGAAAGGGAGGGGCCTGAGTCTTCTGTGTCTTCCTCTTTCTTGCTGGCTGGAGGGCTGCTCGCGGTACCAGTAAGAGCTGCAACTCCAACGGCGTCTCTGACCAAGATGTGCTCTCTGAGATACAAGGTGCTCAGTGACGAGGACAGAAGGGACAGCCTGAGGACACCTCGGAGACCCCCCCACCCCCCAGTCAGCCCTGGATGGCTTTCCCCTGCCCTCACAGGCTCACGCTGTTTGCCTTACTCATCAGAATCCTCGGCGGTTATTTTGAAAAAAGAAAAGTGCGGGTCACAGAGTATCTTAAATGGTTATGTTTCTAAATACATCTGTGAGTTTGTATATGTGGGGAGAGAGAGAGAGACAGCAGGATGGAGGAAAGGGAACATAAATCATTTCACAGAACACATGATTTTTCACTTCCTCTTTATAACTTTCCATTCTAAAGGGACATTTTTACATAATCGTATTGTTCCCAGGATTAAAACAAAGTAAAGCTTTTTTTTTTAGTGCTTATATAAATTGGCCTTCATTTGCAGTTTGAATGTTAAAATAATGAATATACAGATACAGATATATATTGGTAATTTTTTTAAAAAAAAATCAACATTCTGATAATTTTTTCATTGTTAAAAATACAATTTTATTTTTTTAAATTTTTTTATTATGTTCAGTTAGCCACCATATAGTACATCATTAGTTTTTGATGTAGTGTTCAATGATTCATTAGTTGCATATTATACTCAGTGCTCATCACAACACGTGCCCGCCTTAATGCCCATCACCCTGTTACCCAATCCCCCTCCCTTCAGCAACCCTCAGTTTACTTCCCAGAGTCCAGAGTCTCTCATGGTTTGTCTCCCTCTCTGATTTCCCCCCCTTCAGTTTTCCCTCCCTTCCCCTGTAGTCCTCTGTGCTATTCCTTATGTTCCACATATGAGTGAAACCATATGATAATTGTCTTTCTCTGCTTGACTTACTTCACTTAGCATAATCCCCTCCAGTTCCATCCATGTCGATGCAAATGGTGGGTATTCATCCTTTCTGATGGCTGAGTAATATCCCATTGTATGTATGGACCACATCTTCTTTATCCATTCATCTGTTGAAGGGCATCTCGGCTCTTTCCACAGTTTGGCTATTGTGGACATTGCTGCTATGAACATTGGGGTGCATATGGCCCTTCTTTTCACTACATCTGTGTCTTTGGGATAAATACCCAGTAGTGTAATTGCTGGGTCGTAGGGTAGCTCTATTTTTAATGTCTTGAGGAGCCTCCACACTGTTTTCCAAAGTGGCTGCACCAGCTTGAATTCCCGCCAACATTGTAAGAGGGTTCCCCTTTCTCCGCATCCTTGCCAACATTTGTTGTTTCCTGTTTTGTTAATTTTTGTCATTCTAACTGGTGTAAGGTGGTATCTCATTACATTCTGATAATTTTAAAAAATTACTACTTAGGAATAAATTCACACTGGCCTTTATATGTTTTTAGGGGGACACCTGGGTGGCTCAGTCATTAAGCGTCTGCCTTCAGCTCAGGTCATGATCCCAGGGTCCTGGGATCAAGCCCCGCATCGGGCTCCCTGCTCAGCGGGGAGCCTGCTTCTCCCTCTCCCTCTGCAGCTCCCCCTGCTTGTGCTCACATGCGTGCACTCTCTCTCTCTGACAAATAAATAAAATCTTTAAAAAAAAATATATATATATATACATATATATATATGTTTTTAGGTGAACTTATAAATGAACTCGGAGATAAAAGATTTTTGACATTCTGGGGTTCAAAAAAAATACTACTTGTCGTTCATTACAAAATATTATTAAAAATATCCTATGGCCAAGTTAGAAATAAATCAAAATAAATGAGAACCCAGTCTATAAATATAAATGTGGGAGTTCCAAGTCAAATATTAGTAACATTATCTCAAATGGAGAATAAATGACTGACCCTCTATGACAAAGATTTCATCCCAACAATATAATCATTGCTTAATATCAGGACTCCTATTAATGTAATCATATTATTTATGCATTAACTATTTTTTTATGTTTTCCTATACTTAAACTTTGTTTTGCAGTGAAAATGATTTACTTCTACAATAAAATGAGAAAACAAACATTATTTTTTAAAAAATTTATTAAGCACTAACTCAGCAACAGTATGACTGTGGTTTTAGCTTGGCGTTGGCTGAGGGTGGGCAAGTGGGAAGTTCGGTAGAAAAATATTCACGATTAAACGTTAACCTTTTAAAATAGTAGATTCACAGAGAACAGAATGGCTCAATTTTCCTGGAAAAATTAGAGAGAAGAAAACATAAGTAAAGGTGTTATTGGAGGTAAGATATAAATAGAACTAATCTCTACTATGAGGTGTGCCTTCACAGAAGGGCTATGGGCCCATCATTCCCAAAGGGGAGGATCTGCACGGGGGCCTCACTGTCTCAGCACAGACCCAACAGCCATCAGTTGACCCTGTGGTCCAGGTGGGCCTCATCATATATAGAGAAGGAATGAGACTTGGCCCAGCTGACTTCTTGGGGAGGAAGCCACATGTCAGCTGTCTGTGCAAGGCCAATTGTTTTATGCATGCATCGGAACAAAATATTTTCTACTCACTACGTAGGTCATTGAGAGACATGAAGACTGAAGAATTTTCTAGCTGGCTACCATTAGACTTACAATTTCTGATAATTTCAAATGAAAGCAGAGTTTTACCTAGGGCCATTAAGAAAATGCAGAGGAGACTGACTAGTGGGCAGTTGCTCTCGGTTCCCGCTCTCCACTCTGGATTATATGTACAGACTCTGAGAAGGGAGCACCCAAATCCGTTTCTTGGAGACATTTACCTGAGATGCTTCATATGGATTTTTAATTCCCAGGAAAGAGGTAGAAATATCGTGTCATGGATAATCTCTCAATCGTGGGCATCTGGATCATTGTATTTGGCTTCTCAAATGCATTTTGAACCTAAGATAGTAAAGAAAATCTTCAGAGATTTCCTAAGAGGGAAATCTGGACTTCTCTCTCAGGAGTAAGAAAATTTATGGAGTGTATTAAGGCTAGTATACACAGAAGAAATTTTTAGCTTTTCCTTGGCTATAGTGCATACATGAACAAAATAGTATCATCAAAAGCATTTTCTGAATAAGCAAAGCTACCAGAGTCAGAGAAACTCACTCTGGTTCCATGCGGTACTTCAAAAAAACCTCCTCTTTAAGCAAACCTGGGGTACCGGAAGGAGTGTCATGATGGCTTAAGATCTTTCAGGATTCCCAAAAAAGGGTTTAAAAATGGTTGCACAGCTTTCCAGGGCATAACAGTGAAAAGACAAGAAACCTACCTTTCGGAAAATCTCCTCCAAATGGTGACAACAAGAATACTCTCCTAAGTAGTAGATAAGTTGGGAAATGAAGACAGAGCCCTCTGTGTTCATTCTCCAAGAAACATTATCTGCAAATAAAAGGCATTGAAATATTGGGAGATATGGCCTTCGTATAAGTGTGGAGGACTCTTAGAGCCATAGCTTTTGGACACGGTTTGATTTCGATGCTTTGGAGGAGAGAGAGACAAATCTGGATAAAGCTGGGTGTCAGGTTTCCACAGCAGGCGCAGAGAAAACCGTCGCGGGCCCTCAGTTGAAAACGCCCTGCGTGTTCCCAGGCAGAGCCAAAGTTATCCCCCCGACTACTGCAGGAAGTGGAAAAGAACAGAATTCCTTTCAGCACTTACTATATAACCAAAAAAAGAATCTAGATCGCGCGATGCCTTGAGTCTGGACCTCCTCACCATCTGCACTGTTTGCCACTGTAATACTGTACCTGCACTTCTTCTTCACGCACGTGGTTTGAGCCTCTGCTTCTCCTCACTGTTGCAGCGTGATCAAACAGCCGATCGTCCCCTGTTCGTCTCTTCACCTGCAGCTGCCTCCCTGTTTCTTCTTCCTTTTTGTAGTTACATTTCTCGGGCTTGTCTCACTCACCATGTTCACACGCTCCTAGCCCGCTCACCCCGGGCTGCTGACTGCCTGCCGCATTAACTTCACGCAGAGCTCCCCTCCCCGGCCAGCCATGGCCTCCGAGTCATTAAACCTCACGGTCCCTTACTGAGCCTCACCTGTACCTGATCCCTCATTCAAATCAGAAACTGGCCATAACTCCCATAGATTCTTTTTGGTAACTCTGACAACACATACTCTTCTTACTTTGCTTTCTTATATTCCAACCATACTCTCGGGTCCATTCTGCAGACTGGGACTTCCATCTCTCCAGTTCAAGCCTCCGCTTTGGGATGTCTTCTCAATCTGTTCTCTGTTCGTGGATCATTTTGTCCACTGTTAGAACATTAAAGATAATCCCTAGGCAAGCATCTCCCCAAATCCTGATGCCGATCTCTTTTCTCAAATATACAGCCTTGTAACTCTCTTCTTTTCCTCCTGAAGTATGCTGAAGGCATTTCACACTTTCTTGCAAGATTCCCATTTTAATGAAGGCACCACAATCATCCCTGGTGACCTCAAGTCCCCTGTGTCACCCCTTCTATTCACCTGCCATTTCCACTAAACACCGGATCATACAAATTTTACATACTAATTATTTCTGGATTCAATAGCTATGTCTTCCCAAGACTGGCATTATCACCTGTGGCCCATGATATTGCAGTCACATTTTAACCTGCCTCCCCATATCGCCTCTTGCTGTACCATAACCCATTTCCCACAGAACCCCCAGAGTGGTCATCTAAAAATGTCAGTCTTATTTCATGATGTACTTTTCACCAAAATTTCCTATTACTATTACTGTAAAGTAATATTAGTAATAAAGCATGTCAACATAAAAGATCAAATCCTTCCCTAACATAGGAGGCCTCAAATTATATGGCCCCTGCCTACCCCTCCATCCTCTCTCTTGGTACTGGCCCCTGGCTCAGTGCTCCAGACACACTGGCCCTGTTTTCCAAGCTCCTCTCTTTCCCAGGTTCTCTGTGTACAATGCTTTTTCCGTCTGGAATGTCCTTCTCTTACTATTGACACAGTTAACTCCTTCATTTTTCAACACATTCTTCCTGAAAGCACATAACAGGGTTGACAGTTATTGTGTTCTTGTGTGAGGTGGTGCCTGTATCTTCCTCTCAGTCCATCTCTGCCCCTCTGCTCGTCACTCCGTAAGGCTCAGCAAGCACGTCTGCTTCAGCTGTGCATCATATGCCCTGAAACAGTGTCTCCGCTCATCGTTACATGTACAGAAAGGAATGGAGGAATTACACATACTAGACTTCATGCCCTTAAATTAAATAGTCTCTTAGAGCATACATCAGGCTGGATAAGCCTTTTTAACTTCCTTTAGTAGCTAAAAGTAGAGAGCTCTTCTTTCCAATAAAACTTTATTCAAACTCCAACATGTAAGACAAAGTAGAGCTGTTCCAGGTATGGAATGGGTGTTTTCCACACGGCCTGTTTCCTGTTTCCCCAGACTAGACTCAGAGCATCCTCCTGGGCCAGCGAATCTCAGGCCCTCCCCTGGACCTACGAATCGGAACTCTACGTGTAATGACATTCTGTGCACATCCAGGTTTGTATTCATTACACCAGAGCACTTAGAGCTGTGACTTGTGTGGGGCACCTCGGTGGCTTGGTTGGTTGGACCTCTGCCTTCTGCTCAGGTCATGATCCCAGGGTCCTGGGATCGAGCCCCGTGTCGGGCTCCCTGCTCCGTGGGGAGGCTGCTCCCCCTGCTTGTGCTCACTCTCTCTCTCTCTCAAATAAAATTCTTAAAAAGAACTGTGACTTGTGTAAACTAGATTCTGGAAATTGCCTGGGTTCTGTAAATCACTCATAAAACAATACCATAGATGACCGTTAAATAGATTTCCCACAGGTTTCACCATGATCAAGCATTATCTTCTGTTTCTATCTTTTACTATGTCTTTCCTGCCAAAGAAGGATTTTCAGTCATTGGCTCCATTACACTGAAGTCAGGCATTTGAATGTTAACTAAATTTTTAAGACTAGATTCAAATAACCAGCCAAGAGGTTCTAGAATGTGTGAAGCAAGTATTACAGTGTTACTTGATTGCCTTCTTTAACTGCTAGTAGATGATCAGGTGGACCAAACCATGGGACTAAAATACACTTCTGTGCCATTGCTATATTAAGTGAAAAGCAAACAAACAAACAAAAACAACTCTTCATTTATTTATAGTTACACTATTTTAAGTTCGGATCCTCACGAAAGTCCGGTTTACTTTGAAAGTTTCCTCCAAAATCAAGACTTCCAGCTTTCTAGTTACAAAAATAATCTCAATATTTTAAACCTCTTCTCTATAAAGCCTATCATTAGAGAAGAAATGTTCTTCTATTAGTGATCAAGTAGGATCATAGCCAGGCCTGTGATCTGGAAACTGATAGGAGATTGAGAGACTGCTCTCTAAAGTCACTTACGTGGAGTCGAAGATTTGAAAGCGATGAAGTCCTTCTCCACATGGGTCTTTTCTATGGCATCACTGGAGATATAATGCCGCAAGGGCTGGTAATATGTCCACGCAAACGCTTCTCCCACATCAGTCACCCAGACAGCCCCGTCACCTCCTGGAAGAGAAACCCTTGTCTTACGAAAGAAGTTACACACACAGACACACACACAAAATCTCTTCTACCATTCTACCCTTACTTCAGTACATTCCAGTATGGAATTTATTAAAAATGCAAGTATGTCACTACTAGAAAAACCAACTCACTGACTGGGACCCATACAGAGCCCACTTATGTTTAGAATGACCTTGTCCCAAAGGATCGGGACATTCGTTATTATTCTGGCATGCTTCACACTTCTTAAAAAATGATACAGACTTAATTTCTCTCTTTTTTTCCAGATTATTTATTTATTTATTTGAGAGAGAGAATGAGCGGGCGTGTGAGCACATGAAAGAGCAGCAGAGGGGGAGGGAAAAGCAGACTCCCCGCTGAGCAGGGAGCATGATGTGGGTCTCAATCCCAGGACCCTGGGATCATGACCTGAGCCGAAGGCAGAGGCTTAACAACTGAGCCACCCAGGCGCCCCCAGACTTAATTTCTTTCTGGCCCAGACCTGAGTGCAGTTCTAAAATGTTGTCTCTGTCACCCATCCCTGGGACAATGAAGGCTAGCTGCTAGGCGAATAGAAAAAGATGCCTGGCCCCACCCTGGGTCCCCTAACCCCAACTCACTGCCTCGGCAGGCCTGCATGATGATGACCTTGGGCTTGTCTTTGAGACTCCAGCAGTTACGGTTGTTGAAAATCTGGAAGATGGTGTCATCGGGAAGAATGTCCGGCTCTTCATCTCTGTGCTTCGTGCCACAGATCCCGTCTAGGGTGCCGTGGGACATGAACACCAGGAACGTGCTGTCGGAGAATCTGTGCTCTTGGCGGGTGGCGAAGTTCTTCAGCTCCGTTTTCATTTCCTGAAAGAATCTCTGGAGTCACTACCTAGGAGCTCTCCATCTACAGTTTGTACTCAAATAGTAGGTGGAGCAGGCTTTAAGGAATCAGACGGTTTGGACAGAATGGAATTGTAAGAGAAATTTTGTTCTGACATAAAACCAGAAAATTAGACATATAGAATGTAAAGGTTAGCAGGGTTTTGTTTTGCTTTTAAGATTTATTTATTTATTTATTTATTTGAGAGAGAGAGAGAGTTGTGGGAGGGGCAGAGAGAGAGGGAGAATCTCAAGCAGACACCATGCTGAGCACAGAGCCCAACACAGCGCTCAATCTCAGGATGCGGAGATCATGACCTGAGCCGAAACCAAGAGTAAGACGCTCAAACCAGGCACCCCTAGTGGGTTTTTCGTACAGTGTGTAGCCCGGTGGTTTTCAGTAGAGGTTTTAGGCTGGGGGAGGTGCTGGGAGGTGGAGTATAAGGAGGGGCACGTGAGGTGGCAGGTCTCCCACCGGAAGGCTTTGCTTTCATCTGTATTACATGTTGGGGTTCCCCTAAGTTTTTATTAAAAAAGAGTGAGACAGAGAGTAAGGGACTGTTTCTTATCGACATAAAGTAGAGACACTTAAATTTCTTCTGAGATTTAAAATGGTTTGTCCAAAATCACCCAAGAAATTTTTTGGCAGAGACAGGATCACAACTTTGTGTGTATGTGTGTGCTCACAATCTTTTTTTTTTTTTTTTGACTGCATACTTGGCTTTACATTTAGACACATAATATTGAAATTATAAAGGCCTCAGAGTTGTGTTTCACATAGACTATCAAGTCATCAGTGCCTCCCAAACTGAGAGCATTAGACAGATCCAACATTTTTAGCAAAATACTACCCTATAAATCTTTGCTGTAAAAATGTGCATTGGAAGAGGCTGAAACCCAGGGATGCCTATTCTGGAGAAAGAGAATTCTGTAATGTGCACTGTGTTTTTCCAGCTGCAAAGGAAGAAGTCCAAGAAGGAAAGGGGAGGAAGCTTATCCCACTCTCCTGGGCCATTACCAGAGCTGTGAGATTTTCCTTTATAACCACCGAATATCCAAGGTTTTCAAGCAGGCCTCGCATCCCTGAAATGTCATTTTCAGAGCCTTCTCGCTCAGAAAGATAGTCAAATTCTTTGTTGCAAATGATGAGGGCCAGGCGTGTTCGGCCCTCCTTCTCCATCACTGGATATATCTGCAAATAACAGACACAGGGTGAGTTACATGTGGCCTCCCCACTTTTGCCTCCAAAGTCCACACAAAACAGACTGGATGGCTGGAGGACTTGGGGATGGAAATAGGTACTCAGGCAGAAAGACACAGGACTCCAGACTGAAAGCATGTACAATAGCTGAGCATGCACTCCGGGAACCTGGCTTTGGTTCAGTGGTGGGGAGGAGTTTCAAGTATGTTGGAGGACGGGCTGAAACAGACAGGAAATCTGATGGAAGGGCCACTTAATTAGATGACATGATTAAATAACATCCTATGCCTTTTGGGCCGATCCAAAGGCATCTGTATCAAGAACTAAAATTCCCAGTGGGTTCCCAGGATGCAGTTTGAGTGGACAGTCCTGTGTGTTCCTACTCCAAAGGGTGTTACCTCATGTACTCTTACAGTCTTCAGTCCTTGAGAATGCTTACAGGGACAAAGCTTCAGCACATCCACTTGGGAAGCCTGGATTTCCTGAATAACTATGAAAGAAAAAAAAAAAAAACTCTTTAGGGAGTAGCACCCCCTGCCTTGCAGTCACGGAGATCTTTTCACTGGGCTCTCATTCTTTGGCAATGCTTACTGCCATCCCTTCAAAAAGCTTCATATAACAAGAAAACCGTTTTGTATAAAAAATGACAAAAACAAAAATCTTGAGTAGTCCCTCTTTCTTTTTGCTTCTTGCTGACCCCACCGCCAGTTTCTGTTTTTGTCAGTGGTCATGACAAATGGTGGCTAATCTTTCATACCCAGCACATTAGACTCACATAAGCACAGTACCCAAGATCTGGAAGGAGGCCTCATGCTCATCTGGCCTGGTCAAGTCATTATTCAGATATCTGAACTCCACTCAAGGTATCCCTACTGTGTTGTTATTACCACTAGTGAAATGTCTCCACTAACGGGGAACTTGCAGTGTTCTAAAGCACTCTGAACAGTTCTGAGGACCCCAAAGCCTGAACCTTGTAAGCACTGGTACGTATTTCCTGCACTGGGACCATCCAGAAAAATGTCTAATTCCTTTCCCGCTGAAAGCTCATGAGTATTTCTATGGCTTCAAAATATCTTACCTTGTGTTTCAATTATTTTATGTAAATGCCCCCAGAAAAACAATGATTATATTTTATCTTAGTTGTGTTTACTGTATGGTAAGCTTAATTAGGACAGGGAAGGCGTGTTTAATTTTTGTATTTCCAGCATCTAGAATGATAGTCTGGCACAGATTAAAAGTTTATAACTGCTTGTTAATGAATCATTACCTTCAGATACTTGAAAATAGCCACCAGGTATCTGCCACCTTCTCCTGCTTTTTGTTTTTCCAGAGGGAAACCAGCCTTCTGTTCCTTCCAGTATTTTTGTGTAAGAATGATTTCATCTTTTGAACCAAGCAATCTGTTAATTTGCCTGCATCTCTCCCCATCTACTGTCCTCCCCAAAAAGAGGAGGGAATATACTTCCTCCTGTCTTAAATGACTCTCTGTGCCCTGAATTCCAATTCCTCTCACCCGCAAGAACTTGACTCAGGCCTTTATTCAGCCCCATCCCATCCATGTCTCCCTCTTCCCCCTGCTATGTTCTCCCCATGGCATATCACGTGCCTTCACACCCCTCTGGTCTCACAGACACCTCCCCTCCATGCCCTTCCCCTCCAGCTGTTGTCCCGAGTCCACGTCTCAGCACAACTCCTTAAAGGTGGTGCCCTGCTGCACTGTTCCCACTTTCTCAACTGTCATTTTGTTCTTGTGTGCAACACACCCTGGCTATCACTCTCACCTTCAAATCCTTGTGATCAAAGTTCCCACTGACCATTTGTTGCTTTTCCAGCATTTAATCTGGCGGAACACATCTTCTTCCTTCCTTGAACAGTGTTCTCCAGGATTCTGTGATGCTGCGTGTTATGGCCATTCTTCCTCAAGCTGCTGGCTTTCGCTCTCCTGCCACACGTCTAAAAGTTGGGTCTTTCTACATTGGACCCTCTGTTATCCTCTGTGAGTCACCTCTGCCCAGGCGGCCTCATCAGGCACATCATCTTACTTACTGTCTACATGCTCCTGAATCCCCAGAGCTATTCCTAGGCCTGGTTCTTCTGTGAACAACTGGGTTGAATCCACCTGTGTATTCAATGTCTACCCTGGGATGTACTACACACATCAAAGTGAACATATACAGGGAAGGACTCCTAATATTTGTCCATGCCTAGAGATCTGTTTCTCCTGAGTTCTCCCTCAACTACAAGTTTTCTTCTACCTCAGTTAGTCATAACCTTCACCTAGTTGACAACCAAAACCAAGATTCATCCTGATTCCTCTTCTTCCTGCATCAGCCCACAGCCTATCCATCCGTGGTTTTTGTTGACTCTACCTCCAAAAGAGATCAGATGTCACCACTTGTCATCCTCTCTGTTAGTACAACCCCAGCCTAAAAGCTATTATTTCTTAACTGAAATATTTGAATACATTTGGCCTTTCTGATGCTATGCTTCTTTATCACTCCTCCATTAAATACTTCTAAAGGCTTTCCATCGCAAATAGAAAAAAGGCCCAGAGTAGTATGGTAGCTTCAGCCTGAGTCCATAACAGCTCTACCTACCATGTACCCTAATTTGCTACTCTCCCATCAGATTGGCTTTTTGACATGACACATCCATGTGTGCTCAGGGCCCTTGGACTTGCTTCTTTTCCATGGGATGCTTTTGCTTTAGAGTGTGGCACAACCCCCCTCTATAGTTCATGTACCAAAATATCACCCCAAATGAGTTATCATAATTGTTCACCCTGGCCCACATGCCTCGCCTCTTTTCTCTTGTCCATTTCCTGACTGGTACTACTTTTTTTTCATGTTTACTGTCTATGTACCTTCACTACACTGTCAACCCCATGAAAGCAGGACCTTGATTTATCTTGCTTACTGCTATAAACAGTGATTAGAAGAATAGACAGTAGTTTTCAGTTAATGTGTGTGTGTATGTGTGTATACATCTATATATGTATATATATACAGCAAATAAAAATTAAAACGTTTTTATGCCTTTGTAAACTTGTCCAGAACTTCTGAAAATATGGTACTCACAACACAATACAACACTACCCCTTTCTACACACTGCGATTCTTTGATGTGGTTCAGTAACTCCTCAGTTTCTTTAGTGATCACACAGTATGTGTAACTAGTCCTGTTGTGTGCTTTTTAACATGCTTTTCTCATCCTTGCTCTGATTATGCGGTTGTTACTTGCTTATCTGTTTGGTGTTCTATGAATCTTTTAAAGATGTTATTAATATCATTGAAAACTGAGTCCCAGAAATGCTGGGTTATTTACACCAGAGAACATGGTTAGTCAGTGGCCATGTTGGGCTCAGTGTACAGATTGCTTGCGTTTTATTCCAGTTCTCTTTCTACTACAGTGTACGGCCTCTCCATCTTAGCTCACAGAATGTCACCAAGCGTCCGTGACACTGCCTGTCATAGGCAGAAGCCACGTGTGCAGCCTCCAGCCTTCTCCCTAATTTCATGATCTTCACTTTCACTTCCAGATTCTTAGAAGATGGAAGAGCAGGGGGTTAAATGCTGACCTTCCTTTGACACGGGTAGGCAGAGAAGGAAGAAATCACTTGGAATTTCTGAACCCGTCTCTTGCCTCTCCACTGTAACTTAGGGCCCCTATCACTTAGGGCCTTACGCTGAGTGAGGTCTGAGGGTTTGTGTGAGCCACTGGTTTGGTGGCACCTGCTAGAGGGAGAGCCAATGCCTGGGATGACTCAGCGTTTTCTTCTTCCCCACTTCCTTCAGGATTATTTCAGATTCTGAGGTGGAATGAACAAAAAGTTAAGGATCAATGTTCTACGCTGAAGATTATTTCCAGAGATGGAAACTGACTAAAAACAGTTTCCTAGGTCTTCACTGCAGTGCCTTCTGACAGCCCTAGTGGTCTGAGAGTGTTCATTTGTGATGTGAGATTTGAACGCACTTACCTGTCAGAGAAGATGACTTGCTGCTCTCAGATTCATCATCTTCATTTTCAGCATGAGATTCTGAAAGAATAGGAAAAGAAGATTTGTTAGCAGAACTAGGTTTCTAGAACCTACACGCCAGAAACTCCTTCCCTTGCACTCACAAGAAAGTGATGATGTTCGGCATGGGGTAACTATGAAGCATGGACATTTGGCTCATTTTCTAAGCTCCAGGTTTGTCTTACAGGACTGTGACTGTGCCATGTGAAGGAAGAGGCAGAGTTTCCATGATACAATGAAGAGCTCCTTATGTTCCTGCTTATATAATTCAAGGAATAATCAAATTCTTTAATCAAGGCTTTTCTGCAATAGCATTTCTCATTGTGAGGAGAGAATGTACACAGCTCTATAATGTTTGGTAGTCTTTCAGCAACCACAAAATGATCCCAGAAGGATGTTCCAAGTATTGGGAATACACTCATGTATATATTGTACTCTAGAGCGGGGGTCAGGAAACTCTGGCCCATAGGCCAAGGTCAGTTCAACAGCAGTTTTTTGGTCAATAAAGCTTTATTGGGACACATCCACAGTCATTTTGTACTGATTATCTATTGCTAACTTTATGCCACAGCATCAGATTTGAGTCACTGTGACAGAGAAAGTTTGGTCCAAAAAACTTAAAATATTGACTCTCTTGACCCTTCAAAGAGAGAGTGTGCCGACCCATGCTTCAGAGAGAAAGACACACTTATGTTCCACCAATGTTCCCCAGATTCCCTAGGTACTCCTTTAACAAAGACAGTGTAGGTTCTCAGAGATTTATCCCTTGAGCCAAGCCACAGCTAAGTAGGAGACAGTGGATTTTTTTTTTTCTATTGAACATTTTACATGTGGGAATAACTCTGGAGTCCACAGACTATGGCCAGAGTAGCACAGATTAGCTAAAGACTGTCCCTGAATTTACTAGAGCTCCAGCAACATTTATGCATTTCACAAGTATTTACTGAGCACTTATTATGTGTTAGATGCCATTTCCATAGTTGGGGCTCTCTTCATGAACAAAGCAGACAAAGCTCCATGCTTCATGGAATTTACATTTTAGCAGAGGGAGATACAATACAGCAAATAAGAAATGTTAAGGGATGATGGAAGGTGACAGTTGCTGAGGGAAGAACAAGATGTGTAGGAGTACAAAGTGATTTTGGATGCTGCCACATGGACTGGGGGGGCCCGGGGCCTTTTGCCATTTTATATAAGTTTGTCAGGCAAAGAAAGTACTAAAGATGTGGATAGTTTGTTCTCCCCTTGCAAATAGAAATAAGAAGACAGAGATTGCATAAGAGAGCAGATAAAGAGTAAGTTAGTAGACCTTTGGCCCAAGATACTCACTTAAACTCAGCAGGCTCGAATTGATGAAATGGTCCATAAATACTTGACCTACCACTTGAGTTTTCTCCGTGAGATCATCAACCAGGTTTTCAGTCTTATTCACAATGACGTTCACTTTTTTCCCTATTGTTTTTAAGTCATGTTTATCTAACACCTTCTTTTCCTTCAAGTCCTCCAAGAAGCCACCAAACATGGTGCTGGCAATCATCTTTATCTCATTGACTGGATCTTGTGGTGATCTCTTCTCTGTGAGAACAATAGGATTTTAGGAATTGATAGGACTTTAGATCTCTGAATCTAGGCCCATGGTTCTCAAATTTAACAAGGGAGAGTATCTGAGAGCTTGGTAAGCAGAGCTTCCTGAACCCCATTCCCAGAAATCTGATTTGATAGGTCAGGGTAGAGTGCATGAGTCTTTAGTTCTACCAATGTCTCAGGTGATATCAAAACTACTATTCTGAGGACCACATGCAGAGTACCACCAATCTTCCCCAATCCTATGCTTTTTTACTGGTGGAGAAAGTGAGCCTCCAGGAAGGAAGCAAGTTCATTAAGTAGCTTAGTGATGGCTGCCTCATTTCAGCTTGGTATCATCTGTGATCCCTTCACTTCCTGTCACTTTTCTCAATACCTCTTTTAAAAACACACTATAGTTAATACAGCTCAGTCGTTAAGCGTCTGCCTTCGGCTCAGGTCATGATCCCAGGGTCCTGAGATCGAGCCCCACATCGGGCTCCCTGCACCGTGGGGAAGCCTGCTTCTCCCTCTCCTACTCCCCCTGCTTGTGTTCCCTCTCTCGCTATGTCTCTCTCTGTCAAATAAATAAATAAAATCTTTAAAAAAAAAAAAACTAACCCAAATGTTTAAAAAAAAAAAAAGTATTACCACCTATGGAAGAATGCTTGTTTCCCTGGCCAGGGCAGGCAGGGCAGGTCTGTATTCTGAGATTGAGAGCACACATTGTGGCTGGCTTGCTCACTGCTGGAAATGAAAGGTCACACAGAGAGCAGAAATATGGAGGAAATGAAATACACTCTCTTCAACTGGATAGCCCCTCACCCTGAAGAGAACACTTAAGAAATGGTGAGAACACTCAGTCAGTATGAGTTCAAGGAAAAGACTAAAATCACAGGAAAGTTCTGAGAATGTAGGTCCAGATATTTTACACTTCCCTTTTTTCTCCAAAAAGCTGTAGCTTCTCAGCCAAAATACTGTGTCTGCTCCACACTTGCTTACTGTGCCCCAAGCTCCCATCCCTCACATTCCCAGAGTAAAACAGTCCTCTCTCATGAGAGCCCCCTTTGGGGGGGCTCTACCTCCTGCACCACACTCCTTCCTCCTGAGCTGTAACTCCCCCAGAACACGGACCTAAAAGACAGAAAACAGGCACTCACCAGCCATGCTGCTCTGGCTCTCTGCGCAGGAAAGGTAGTGAAAATGAAAGCAGCCTTCTCCCTTTGTTCTCAGTGGACTGGTGTGCTGGTGTTGCCTAAATGGGAAACTCCAGCCTTTCAAATTCTCTTGTCCATGCAGAGATAGAATTTGACTCTTCTGATATGTATCTTACTTCCTTTGGAAAACAGGAAGCATATCTGTCTTTTCTCTTTACTCTCACACAGTTTCTATGTTCTGTTTTGCAGTCTATTTTGACACAGTTAAGGAGTCAAACGGATCCTCATTCATCTCTGTGCCATCCCTTAGCCACTAAATGGCAGAGAGGCCTCACCATGGATGCCCACTCAGCCCCCGAAGTGAGGTGTGAGTTTGCAAGGCTTAAGGGGAGCAGGAAACTCACTGGAGCCCGACAAACAGTGCTGCTCCTGACACTGTTTTTAAAAACCCAGGTAAGTGATCTCTTTCCTTCTCTCTTTCCTCATCTGTGTACTTGTCAGTCCTGGTAAAATGTGCATATTTTGGTTTATTGACTCTTTTACTCAAGATGAGTTTTTTAAACAATAGATGTTTGCTATCAACATTAAACAATTTAATTTTTATGAAATAGAGTAAGATCATCTGCCTTCTTTAATCTCACACCACAAACTAACCACAATTATATGCTTAGCTTACATCAGTGAGAATTTTTGTCCTGTGCTTTTAAAAAGCACTCAGTGTAGTACTGATGTTATTGATGGCCCCCGTCAGGAGTCTCTTTGTATCCTTTGGTCTGACTATAAACTCACCTCTGACTTGGTTTTGCCATTGTGACACAGTAAATGGACCCTGTGCAGCTCTTTGCCAGGTCAGGAGATATGTGGTTCATTTCTCAATCTTGGACACCTGATGGTCCATGTGAACAAGCCCAGGCTAGATTGCTAGAGAATCAGAGAAATCACATGGAGATGCCTACCCTGTGTGCGGGTGATCTCAGACACATGGATAACCCCAGAGACAAAAAGAACCACAGGGCTGACTGATCACCTTGTGAACAATAGTAAAGGCTCATTTTTTTAAGTCACTGTGTTTTAGGGCAGTTTCTCACCAATAGAGAAACACATACTTACTGATAACTTTTTTCCCATATCATCAACAATTTGCTTTTTATAATTTCCCAATGTATGACAGACATTTGTAAGAATCAATACCTTAGGAACTATCTCATTTTTTTGATGACCATATGGTATTAACAGTGTTGATAGATTTTAAGTTTTAAATGTTATATCAAAGTAATGTATGCAGCAGGCATCTAATTCAGTTGTACAGAAAAGTGTGTAATAAAAACCATATTCTGCAGTACAACTCTCCCATCTTCAGTCCCACATTCTACATATAATTTCCCTAAATTATTCATTTTTATTTTCTTGTGCTAATTTTCAGATCTCTCAATAACATGCCTATTTTATCCCTCTATTTTTTGATATACCAAATACAATATTCTTGACTACCTCTTAAGAAAAATAAGATGTAGTTCACTTACACTGCCCTACTCCCTATGCTGCCTAATATTTAAAGATATAATGATTTTCAATTCTTTTCTCGATTAATTTTTAAATATTAAATAATATATTTAAACAGTTGCAAAATACACAAATAAGGAAATAATACCAAAAGCAGTAAAGGAAAAAAAATCCTTAACCTACAAAGGAAGACAAATAAGGTTGACAGTAGATCTATCCAAAGAAACTTGGCAGGCCAGAAGAAAGTGGCATGATGTATTCAGTGTGCTGAATGGGAAAATATGCAGCCAAGAAAACTCTATCCAGCAAGGCTGTCATTCAGAATAGTAGGAGAGATAAAGGGTTTCCCAGACAAACAAAAACTAAAGGCGTTCATGACCATTTAAACAGCCCTGCAAGAAATATTAAAGGGGACTCATTGAGTGGGAAAGACCAAAAGCAACAAAGACTAGAAAGAATCAGAGAAAATCTCCAGAAACACCAAATTTTTAGGTAATACAATGGCACTAAATTCATATCTATCAGTAATCACTCTGAATGGGGATACCTGGGTGGTTCAGTAGGCTAAGTGTCTGTCTCTTGGTTTTGGCTCAGGTCAGGGTCACGGGATTGAGCCCTTTGTTGAGGTCTGTGATCAGCACAGAGTCTGCTTGAGATTCTGCCTCTCCCCCTACCCCTCCCACGCTCAAATAAATAATTAAATCTTAAGAAATAATCACTCTGAATGTAAATGGACTAAATGCTCCAATAGAAAGACATTCGGGGGGCGCCTGGGTGGCTCAGTTGGTTAAGCGACTGCCTTCAGCTCGGGTCATGATCCTGGAGTCCTGGGATCGAGTCCCGCATCGGGGTCCCTGCTCGGCAGGGAGTCTGCTTCTCCCTCTCCCACTCCCCGTTTGTGTTCCCTCTCTTGCTGTGTCTTTCTCTGTCAAATAAATAAATAAGATCTTTAAAAAAAAAGAAAGAAAGAAGAAAGACATTCGGTATCCGAATGGATTAAAAAAAAAAAGAAAGAAAGAAAGAGAAACAAGACCCATCTATATGCTGCGTGTAAGAGACTCATTGCAGATTGAAAGTGAGGGTGTGGAGAACCATCTGTCATGGTAATGGATGTCAAAAGAAAGCTAAAGTAGCCATATGTATAACAGACAAGCTAGATTTTAAACCAAAGACTATAATAAGAGATGAAGAAGGGCACTGTATCATCATTAAGGGGTCTATCCAACAAGAAAATCTGACAATTGTAAATATTTATGCTCCCAACTTGGGAGCACCGAAATATATAAATCAATTAATAGCAAACATAAAGGAACTCATTGATAATAATACAGTAATAGTAGGGGACTTTAACACCCCCATTTACGGCATTAGATAGATCATCTAAGCAGAAAATCAACAAGGAAATGACACACTGGACCATGTATTTCCTGTAAATGACCACAACAATGAATGACACACTGGACCATGTGGACTTAACCAATATATACAGAACATTTCATCCTAAAGCAGCAGAATAACCATTCTTTTCAAGTGCACATGGAACATTCTCCAGAATAGGTCACATACTACATCACAAATCAGGCCTCAACAAGTACAAAAAGATTGAGATCACACCAAGATTGAGAGCACAGTGCTATGAAACTTGAAGTCAACCACAAGAAAAATTTTGGAAAGATCTCAAATGCATGGAGGTTAAAGAACATATTACTAAAGAATGAATGGGTTAACCAGTAAATTAAAGAAGAAATAAAAAAAATACATGGAAGCAAATGAAAACATGACAGTCCAAAACCTTTGGGATGCAGGAAAGGCAGTCATAAGAGGGAAGGGTAGAGCAATACAGGCCTTCCTCAAGAAACAAGAAAAGTCTCAAATACACAACCTAACCTTATACCTAAAAGACCTGGGAAAAGAACAGCAAATAAAGCCTAACACCAGCAGAAGAAGGGGAATAATTAAAATCAAAGCAGAAATAAATAATATAGAAAAACAACAACAAAAACATAGAAGACATCAACAAAATTAAGAGTTCATCCTTTGAAAGAATTAACAAAATTGATAAACCCCTAGGCATACTTATCAAAAAGAAAAGAGAAAGCACCCAAATAAATAAAATCACAAGTGAAAGAGGAGACATCACAACGAATACCACAGATACATGAACAATTATAAGAGAATATTATGAAAATTTATATGCCAACAATTGGGGCAGTCTGGGAGAAATGGATACATTCCTAGAAGCTGAATCAGGAAGAAATAGAAAATTTGAGCATACCCATAAGCAGCAAAGAAATTGAATCAGTAATCAAAAATCTCCCAAAAAACAAAAGTCCAGGGCCAGATGGCTTCCCAGGGGAATTCTACCAGATATTTAAAGAAGAATTAATACCTATTCTTCTGAAACCGTTCCAAAACATAGAAATGGAAGGAAAATTTACAAATTCATTCTACAAGGCCAAAATTACCTTGATTCCAAAACCAAAGACACCACTAAAAAGGAGAATTATAGACCAAAATCCCTGATGAACATGGATGCAAAAATTCTCAACAAGATACTAGCAAATCAAATCCAACATAATATTGAAAGCATTCTTCACAATCAAGTGGGATTGATTTCTGGGCTGCAGGGGTGGTTTAATATTCGTAAATCAATCGATGTGATACACCATATTGATGAAAGAAAGGATAAGAACCATATAATACTATCAATAGAGGCAGAAAAAGCATTTGACAAAGTACAGCATCCATTCTTGATAAAAACCCTCAACACAGTTGGGTTAGAAGGAACATACCTTAATATAATAAAGGCCATATGAAAAACCCACAGGTAATATCATCCTCAATGGGGAAAAGCTGAGATATTTTCCTCTATGGTCAGGAGCAAGACAGGTATGTCCACCTTCATGACTGTTATTTAACATGTTACTGGAAGTCCTAGCCTCAGAAATTAGACAAAAAAAGGAAATGAAAGGCATCCAAATCAGCAAGGAAGAAACCAAACTTTCACCCTTAAGAGACAACTTGATACTCTGTAGAAAACATGGAAGATTCCATCAAAAAATTACTAGCACTGATACATGAATTCAGCAAAGTCACAGGATATAAGATCAACATACAGAAATCTGTTCATTTCTATACATCAATAAGGGAGCATCAGAAAGAGAAATCAAGGAATCAATCCCATTTAAAATTGCACCAAAATAATAAACCTAATCAAAGAGGTAATCGATTTGTACTCTGAAAACTATGGAACACTTATGAGATATATTGAAGAGGACATAATGAAATGGAAAGATATTCCATACTCATGGATTGGAAGAATAAATATTGTTAAACTGTCTATACTCCCCAAAGCAATATACACATTTAATGCAATCCCTATCAAAATACCACCAGCATTTTTCACAGAACTAGACCAAACAATCCCATAATTTGTATGGAATCACAAAAAAATCCCGAATAGCCAAAGCAGTTTTGAAAAGGAAAAGCAAAGCTGGAGGCATCACAATTCCAGGCCTTAAGCTATATTACAAATCTGTAGTCATCAAGACAGTATAGTACTGGCAGAAAAACAGACACATAGATCAATGGAATAGAATAGAAAGCCCAGAAATGGACTTTGTATTTCTGTATACACAGGGAACTGTATGGTCAACTAATCTTTGACAAAGCAGGAAAGAATATCCAATGGAAAGAAGACAGTCTCTTCAACAAATGGTGGTGGGAAAACTGGGCAGGAACAAGCAAAAGAATGAAACTGGACCACTTTCTTACACCATACACAAAAATAAATTTAAAATTTATTTCCTGTGAGATAAGAAACCATCAAAATCCTGGAGGAGAAGACAGGCAGCAACCTCTGTGACATCAGCTGTAGCAACTTCTTACTAGACACGTCTCCAAAGGCAAGGGAATCAAAGGCAAAAATGAACTACTGGGACTTCATCAAGATAAAAAACTTCTGCACAGCGAAGGAAACAACAAAACTAAAACAACCTATAGAATGGGTGAAGATATTTGCAATGACACATCTGATAAAGGGCTAGTATCTAAAATCTATAAGGAACATTTCAAACTCAACACCCAAAAAACAAATAACCCAGTTAAGAAATGGGCAGAAGACATGAATAGACACTTTTCCAAAGAAGCTGCAGATGGCTAACAGACATGAAAAGATGCTCAACATCACTCATCATCAGGAAAATACAAATCAAAACTAGATGAGATACTATCTCACACCTGTCACAATGGCTAAAATTAACAACACAAGAAACAACAGATGGTGGTGAGGTTACTAAGAAAGGGGAGAACACACTTACACTTTTGATGGGAATGTAAAGTGGTGCAGCCACTCTGCTAAGCAGTATGGAGGGTTCTCAAAAAGTTAAAAATAGGGGGCACCTAGGTGGTTCAGTCAGTTAAGAGTCTGACTCTTGATTTTGGCTCAGGTCATGATCTCAGGGTCATGAGATCAAGCCCCAAGTCAGGTTCTGCCCTGGGTGTGGAGCCTGCTTAGGATTCTCTCTCTCTCCCTCTGCCTCTCACCACCCCCCACTGCATGCTCTCTCTCTCTCTCTCTCTCTCTCTCTCTCACACACACACACACACACACAAATAGAACTACCCTACAACCCAGCAGCTGCACTACTAAGTATTTACCCAAAGGATACAAAAATAGAGATTTGAAGGGGTACATGCACCCCGATGTTTATAACAGCATTATCAACAATAGCCAAACTATGGAAAGAGCCCAAATGTCCATTGACTGATGAATGGATAAAGAAGATGTGGTATGTATATGTACAATGGAATGTTATTCAGCCATAAAAAGTAATGAAATATTATCACTTGCAATAACACGATGGAACCAGAGTTTATTATGCCAAATGAAATGTCAGTCAGAGAAAGACAAATACTATATGATTTCACTCATATGTGGAATTTAAGAAACAAAACAGATGGACATAGGGGCAGGGAAGGAAAAATAAAATAAAAACAGATAGGGAAGCAAACCGTAAGAGATGCTTAACTATAGAGAACAAACTGAGGGTTGATGGAGGGAGGTGGGGGAGGGGATGGGCCAGATGGGTGATGGGTATTAATGAAGGCACTGGTTGTGATGGGCACTGGGTGTTGTGTGTAAGTGATGAATCACTAAATTCTACACCTGAAACCAATTTTACCATATATGTTAACTAACTAGAATTTAAATAAAAACTTGAAATTAAATAAATAAATAATTTAACCCTCATTTCTTCTTGTAAGTGTTGCTCAGTAGCTTAATTATCCCTATGTAATTTTCTGTATAGAAGTTGATAATAGTCGCACCCATACAATTTCCTTTATCTACAATTACAGCTATTTTTAACCTGTATTTTTTATTTTACATTGTCTAACGTCCTAAGATTTTCATTGACTTCTGCATCCACAACCAAGTGTTCTGTGCTTTGTTCATACAATAACTCTAAATGTTAAGAAACAATGAAAAGCATTTATATTATTGTTGGCTGTGTGTATTATCTCTGGCCAAGCACTGTGTTGGGACTATATTTCCATATTTTGGGGGCTGATCCCTCCAGTAATTGTCCATTCAGAGAAGAATATTTCTAGCCTCAAGATCTACCACCTTGTTATTATCTGGTCACACATGCTTGCTCTTCTCTCCTATAATTCTAGGCTAAGGCATCCCTTCCCACTTGACTCCTTCACGCTCTCCGACCTAAGGACATCGTTCAGTAATAGTCCCAATGCTGTCCTACATCATTTTCCCACTGAATGATGTCATTGCTATAACCATAAAACACATTATAATGAACCCATTATAATGAACACACCCCTCTCTTCTCCACAACATCTCAAAAGCTCCCCAAACTCCCTTTTTTTTCTCTCAAATCAGTCCCAGTCTTTTCTCTATTCTTGTACCAAAAAAAAATGTAACCAGTGTCTTCCACAGTGCCAAATTAAATGTTTAATCCTCAATCACTGTTTTGACCAATTAGAAGTATTTCATAGTGATATTTGCACCTCTTCCAGAAACCCTTCATTCATTTTTCTTCCAAATCACAACTGTGTCTTGGTTCTCCCGTTACTTCACTGGCTGCTTCTCTTAGTAAACTTTGCCAGTTAATTCATATCTCAAGGCCTCTGTTCTATGTATCCTCACTTATTTAGCAGCCCAATCCCGTATCTTGGTTTTCAGTCCTGTTGATACAGATATACAGCACACAATTTTATCCTCCAACCAATACCTATCCCCTGAATGTCACAATCATATAGCCAGTATCATATGGGCATCGATTTGAGTACCTGGTCGACATCTTAGTCCCCCTAAACCTACCACCTGTTAGAGGGTTTTCCATGTTATTCTTACAGTTTTTCAAAGTAGAACGCTTAATTCTTTCTTTTTTTAAAGATTTTATTTATTTATTTGAGAGAGAGAATGAGAGAGAGAGAGCACATGAGAGGGGGGAGGGTCAGAGGGAGAAGCAGACCCCCTGCTGAGCAAGGAGCCCGATGTGGGACTCGATCCCGGGACTCCAGGATCATGACCTGAGCCGAAGGCAGTCGCTTAACCAACTGAGCCACCCAGGCACCCAGAACACTTAATTCTTATGTCCTTTCTCTCATTGTTGAGCGACAATTCTGTTGGCTTTACCTTCCATTCATGAAGATTGCTCCCTCCTCTTCCATCCTTCTTCCAGATCCAGACTACCATCAACTCTGAATATCTGCAATAGCTTTCTGAGTCCTCTTGCCGGGTCTTCCTTGGCCCCATCCTTCTTATTGTCATCTCAACCCCGTAGCCAGAGTGATCTTGATAAAACGTAACTCTAATAAATTCATTCATCTGCTCAAAATTTTCAAGTAGTTTTCTGTCTTACAGCAAAAGGTGAAAGGTCTTTTACAGTCATAGCACTCTATGTGGTCTGGACCTTGGGCAATTCCTTGATCTCATGTCCTTTCCTTCCCCCACTCCTCTCTGCCCATGGATTCCAGCCACATGAACCTCCTTGCTCCTCCTCAAACACACCAGGCACAGTCCTGTCTCAGGCCATTTCTCCTTGCTTTTCCCTCTGTCTGGAATGCTCTTCCTTCACATTTCTCATGGCCAGCTCCCTCTCTTTCATCAGGTCTTTTCTACTGATAAATTCATTTCTATATATAATATAAATATAGTTTCTGTATCATTCTCTTCCCCACCAAATTACAAGCTCCATGAGGACAGGAACTGTGTTTTCTGCTTGATGCCCAGTGCCTTAAATACAGTCATTATTCACTATTTGCAGGTTTACAGAATAAATGAATCTTTTATTGATTTTGTGCATTTTTAAAAGTCATTCCCCTGAGGTGCCTGGGTGGTGCAGTTGGTTAAGCGTCTGACTCTTGGTTTCAGTCCGGGTCATGATCTCAGGTTCATGAGATCAAGCCCCGCATCATACTCCACACTCAGTGCAGAGTTTGCTTGAGATTCTCTCTCCCACTCGCTCTGCCCCTTCTGCTCATGGTCTCTCTCTAAAATAAATAAATAAAATCTTAAAAAATATAAATAAAAAGTCCTCCCCCTGGTTTCTGAACCTTCTTTTTCTTTTATCATCTTTGAATTCACTTTTATTTTCATTTTTTAAGCTTTGTTGACATATAATTTATATGCAAAACATTACACTTGTTTAATGTATACATATTGATGAGTTTGGACACATGCATCCACCTGTGATACCATTACTTCTGTGAAGGTTTAGCATTATATATAGTGTTCTTAAATTTTATTGTATTAACTTTGTCTTTTTCTTTATGCAGTGTACTTTCTGAATCTTGGAAATTTCCTAATACTCAAATCTCATAAAGACATTGTCCTCTATTTTTCTCCTCCTCATAACTTAAAAGTTTCAGTTTTCACATTGAGGTCTTACTCCAGTTGACATATACTCTTGTGTAGACTTGAGATAGAACAAGTATATGTGTGAGATTGTGTATTTTTCTGCAAACTAATTTCTTTTTTTTTTAAGATTTTATTTATTTGACAGAGAGAGAGAGAAAGAGCAAGTGCACAAGTAGGGGAGCAGTGGGCAGAGGGAGAGGGAGAAGCAGGCTCCCTGCTGAGCAGGGAGCCCGATGGAGGGCTCGATCCCAGGATGCTGGGATCATGACCTAAGCCAAAGGCAGATGCTTAACGACTGAGCCACCCAGGCACCCCTGCAAACTAGTTTCTTGAATCTTTTTTTTTTTTTTTTAGATTTTATTTATTTATTTGACAGAGAGAGAGAGACACAGTGAGAGCAGGAACACAAGCAGGGGGAGTGGGAGAGGGAGAAGCAGGCTTCCCGCTGAGCAGGGAGCCCGATGCGGGCTCGATCCCAGGACCCTGGGACCATGACCTGAGCCGAAGACAGAGGCTCAACAACTGAGCCACCCAGGTGCCCCTCTTGAATCATTTTTTATTTTAACTCTGCAACATGACATAGTCTATATTGTTCATTTTTATCCTTTGTATTCTTTTCTAAGTCTCTGTCTATCCATATGCCAACTGATAGAGCTTTTTGTGTCATATTTTTATTTAAATTCTACTTAGTTAACATATCATATAATACTGGTTTCAGGAGTAGAATTTAGTGATTCATCACTTACAAATAACACCCAATGTTCGTCATAACAAGTGCCCTATTTAATACGCATCACGCATTTAGCCCATTCCTCACCCACCTCCCTCCATCAACCCTCAATTTGTTCTCTATAATTAAGATTCTCTTATGGTTTGCTTCCCTCTCTTTGTTTTTCCCTCCCTATGTTCCTCTGTTTCGTTTCTTAAATTCCACATATGAGTGAGATCATATGGTATTTGTCTTTCTCTGACTTATTTCACTTAGCATTATACTCCCTAGCTCCAGCCATATCATTGCAAATGGCAAGATTTTGTCCTTTTTGATGGCTGAGTGATATTCCATTGTACATATATATACCACATCTTCTTTATCCATTCATCAGTTAATGGACATTTGGGCTCTTTCCATAAGTTAGGTATTGTTGATAATGCTGCTATAAACACCAGGGTACATATGCCCCTTCAAATAAGTATTTTTGTATCTTTTGGGTAAATACCTAGTCAATTTTTAACTTTTTGAGGAACCTCCATAGTGTTTTCCAGAGTGGCTGCACCAGTTTGCATTCCCACCAACAGTGTAAGAGAGTTCTCCTTTCTCTGCATCCCCACCAACATCTGTTGTTTCCTGTGTTGTCAATTTTAGCCATTCTGACTGGTGTGAGGGGGTATCTCATCATGGTTTTGATTTGTATTTCCCTGATGATGAGTGATGTTGAGCATATTTTTTTGTGACTGTTGGCCATCTGTATGTCTTCTTTGGAAAAGTGTCTATTCATGTCTTCTGCCCATTTCTTAACTGGATTATTTGTTTTTTGGGTGTTGAGTTTGGTAAATTCTTTATAGATTTTGGATACTGTCCCTTTATCAGATATGTCATTTGCAAATGTCATCTCCCATTCCATAGGCTGCCTTTTAGTTTTGTTGATTGTTTCCTTCACTTTGCAGAAGCTTTTTATCTTGATGGAGTCCCAATAGTTCATTTTGCTTTTGTTTCCCTTGATAGAGCTTTACATCATGTCTTGATTTGAATTTAGGCAACCTCCATCCCTTTAACACAAAATTGTTTTCTTAGCTCTTCTTACTATTTTACTTTCTAAACAAGGTGTATAAACAAACTATCAAGTTCAAGAAAATTCCCTGTTAGGTTTTCTTTGTTATTCTGTTGTGTTTATAGATTAATTTGGGTAAGAAATTGAAACCTTTACTTTTGTCTTCTAATCAATGATGGTGATATCCCTCACAGTAGTTAAACCTTTTTTTCATGTCACTCAGTGATTTTTTAAAATTATTTTTCCATACATACCTTGAAAATATTTGTTTATAGTTACCTTCAAATATCTTATGATGTTCATTGTTATTGTAAGAAGAGGCTTTAAAAAGCAAACACTTCTATCATCTATTAAATACAAGAATGCTGTTAAATTTTGTATATTGATCCAAATTCTTCCAAATCCAGGGAATATAGTATTAATTTGAAGAGATTTTTAGTGAATAAAATCATATTTTTCAAGAATAATGTGATTTTTTTTCTTGTGTTTCATACATTTTACTTTTGGCTTTATTGGCTTGGAACTTTAGTGCAAAATTGAATAGAAATGTTTTTTACTTGTATGTTATTTAAAGGTAATACTCAAATATTTCTGCATAAGAAGGCTATAGATTTTCACACATTGTTTTTCCTCTATTTCTATTTTGTTAATATTTCCTATTAAATATATGCATTCGGTTAAGGAATGGATTTTCTTCCTATTTTTCTAAGGTTTTAATTATTTTTATCATAAATGAATTCTCAGTACTATTGAATCCCTTTACAAACTTCTTAAAAATATTGCATCTACTTCTTAACCTGTTATTTTGAGGAAAGCTATCCTAAATATGTCTGTTATGAAACTGTAACCACATTCTTAGAGTAAATGCTAGTACCACTAAATACTAATCAATAAATATTAATATTATTTCAGATATGGCTAGATTTGCTTTGCTAACATGTTTTTTTAGAATCTTTACATGAGTGTTTGTGAGAAATCAGCCAGTATTTTTCCAACTTTTCCTCTTCTTCTCTAATTTTGTTTCAGTTTTGTATAAGCCCTGTAAAAGAATTTAAGAAGCGTATTTCTCTTTTTTATGTGAGTGTTTATTGAAAGTAGAGCTTATCAGTTTCCTAGAAGTTTCGTAAGACGTGTCTTTACAACCATTTGGGTCTAACCTTTTTTGCAGATAGGTATGACAAAGAAAAATTAATTTGTTTAATGTTTATGAATCCATTCAGTTTTTTATTTTATCATGTATTAAGTTTATTAAACTTTTCTAGAAAATTTTCCATGTATTTCCTCTGTGTTATGTATGATATTCCCTAATTTTTTTTTCTGTATTTATGTTTATCTGTATTCATCAGACCTTTTTATGTCCAATACTGTCTTTGTGCTAATTGTTTTTTTCACAATATGTCTTGTCTGGATATCTTAGATTCTAAAGATTTATTTATTTATTTATTTGAGAGAGAGAGAGAGAGAGAGACAGTGAGCACGAGAGGGGGGAGGGTCAGAGGGAGAAGCAGACTCCCCACTCAGCAGGGAGCCTGATGTGGGACTCGATCCCGGGACTCGTGATCCGGAGCAGTTGCTTAACCAACTGAGCCACCCAAGCACCCTAGATGTCTGAGATTTCATTAGTTCTTTTAAAGGGCCAGTGTTTGCTTCAGTGACCCACTCAGTCCTTTGTTTCATTACGATTTCATTCATGTGTTTTTGCTCTATATTATTTGCTTACTTCTATTTATGTATTGGTTTAGTATTTTTCTGACTTCTTAAGTTGAATGCTTAGTTCATATGTTTTTCTTCCTGGTTTTTGTATGTGCATATATGTACACATAGTTCTATGTTTGGAAGATGTGTGTGTGTGTGTGTGTGTGTATTTCAGTTTTGCGCTATATGCAGATGTGAGGCAGTCTTTCTGTTATTGGGTTTCTAATATCACCACTCAGTAGTCAGAGAATGAGGCATCGGTGATATGTATTTTTGGATCTTTGTGATGTGACTTATGTGTCTACATGGGCAGGCCAAGTCCAGAAATAAAACCATCATGAATCCTTGTAGTGTTAGTCAACCCTTGCAATTCAAAATTCAATTAACCCCTACAATTAAGAATTCGTACAATTTTAGTCTCTCCTTGCTTTGGAAAGGCAACACCACACAATGGCTAATAACTCAGATTCCAGAGCAAGTCTAGAGCTTTCACCTGCTAACTGCGTGACTTTGGACAGGTCATTTAAGCTCTACGTTATCTGTAAAACAGGGATGCTGATAGTAATTACAGGACTGTTATGAGGCTTAAATTAGTTACACAAAAATCCCTTTCAATAATCGAAATCTTTACAATAATCCTGACATACAATTAATCTATATAAAGTTTAACTATTATGTTTATATTTGACATCTAGAGCATCCTTTTATTATTTTTTTAATTTTGTTCAGCTATGTACTAAAATGTGTATCCATCATTCTCTGTGGACATAGCAGAAGTGGTATACCTCCTTACCTAGTAGTTCCAATGGCCATGCAGCCAGAATTCCTCTACCAACATTCCATCCTTCCAGAAGAGTGAACATTACTCCTTCTACTGCTGACACTCCCTTGCACTTTGCTGTGATTTATCTAATTATATTTGCATGTCTGTAAAAATATACTGAGTTTACACCATCTTGGACCAAACCCCAACTTATTTTAGACAACAGCCAAGGGCTTGCTAATGGATAAAATTTTCCTGAAATGTGGAAAGTACGAAAGTCTGGGGGAAAAGTACTTAACAAGAAAAACGTATAGCAGGAAGAAAGATACATGGGATTAATTTGCTGAAATCAGTTTACTGAAGGAAAAAAAATGAGCTCCACCTATAATGTTGGTTAAGTAATAAATTAGAAAACTTCTTCTAGATCATTCTATAGATCCAGGGTTTGATAAGGATACAATTGAGGAGCTGACCAATATATAGTTCTTGCCTCCGGATAGGTACTGCCTGCCTCCCATCACCCTATTGCTGAGGGCAAGTCATAGCCAGTTATGTTCCCCCAGCAAAGTGCACACGCTCTGTGAGTCATAAAGCTGGAAAATCCAGCTCAGGTCTTCCACTTCATTTCCATTCAGCCACCATTTTAACTGAAATCCTATTCTCCGCTAGAGGACGTAAAAGACACAGTTCATTTGTTTCATTTTTATTGAAATACGAAAGGTCACACGAATGTGCTGTGCTAGGAAAGGTGCTTTTCGAAGTTGGTCAAGAAGGGCTGGACTGCCTGCGACTGCCTGAAGGAGAGAAAAAGAGCAGAATGTCAAGATAGCAATCCTGGGAAGACCTCAGTCTGTCCCTTCTCATGGTTCTGTTTCCATCCTCTTCCAGGTACCTTTTGCCACTTCCTTTGGCTCATATTTGTGACCCTTGTAGTCTTCTTGCCCAAAAGTATTCCAGGTGATGTTTGCAAAATCTCAGTTACTAGATTATGTCATTTCTCTGTGCAAAAGCACTTGAAGGGTTCTCTCTGTCTCACTCAGGATAAAACATTTAAAACCTTTATCACATGACCACCAAGGTCCATGTGACCAGGCTTCCCACCACTTTTCTGAATTTGTCTCTGCCATTTTCCCTAATCTCATTCTCCTCCAGGCTATTGCCTCTTGGCACTTCTGTAGACACGTGAAGCACATTTCTACCTCGGGGTGTTTATACATGCTGTTCCCTGAAGCTGTGATACTTTTCCCCCCACAGGGACCACAGGGTTCACCACCACCACCCCAGTCTGTCCATTCCTTGTTCTGACTTTACCATTTTATCACTGAAGGAAACTTTGCCTGAATAATCTATCTGTAGCAAGACAGCATCCACCCTCTGTGTCTCTTTAGCCTCCTTTATTTCCCTTAGCTCTTCTCCCTCTCTGACACAGGATCTATTTCCTTGTGTAGGTAGAGTCTGTCTCCCCTCACTCGAGCATGGCTTTCTCAGAGCAAGGACTCCACTTATTTTCTTGCCTGGTATATTGCAAGCATCTGGATCAGAACCTGGAACATAGTACGTGCTTGATAAATACTAGTCCTGTAAATAATTCAGTCCCCAAATGTGGTTCTATTGGACTAATTAGGCCTCAAAAGCTGTTATACTGAAATATCTGGGCAACAGTGCAGTGACTGTGTCAGAAACCAGGGGTAGGAGATGGCATGAGCATATATTGAAACTACTGAGATAAACCTCACAATAAATAGAATTTAAATTATGTTTCTGAGAGGGGGACTCATAATTGCCTATAATACAGAGCGATATAAAGCTGCTGTGAGTAAAATAATTTTAGGTCTAACCTTGATGTACCCATCCTAAAGCATTTTGGCCAAAAATAATAGTAACAGTAATACTACTACGACATGTGAAGGTGAGTGCTCAAAGGGGCTTGTGAGCAGCATGTGCAGGTGTGAGAGCACACTCTGAGCGTGAGATCCGCTCTGTGAGAGTGGTGCAGAACCAGAGTCCTCCTCTACACAGGGCAGCTTTTATACTCTCTGGTGATGGTAGCTTGGAGTAGCAATGCAATGCATAGGCACTCAGAGGACCAAAGTCCTGCTTTGTTCTTGCTCCTCTGTTTCCTGTGTGCTCAGGACCTGAGGCAATGTGTGGTAACTCGGCATGTGGGAGGGGTGGGCAAAGGAGGGAATGAGAGAGATGAAGGAAAGTCATAATGGAAACATGAAGAAATTTCTATTTTAATAATTACTACCCTGTGTCCTGCATAGTTCATTGCTTCCTAACTTGGTTTTGCTCAACTCACAGATGGGTTGATTGTGGAGGTGGAGGTAAGATCCAGACGCACATAAGTAGAGTAAAAAAACAGTAACTAACCACCAAACTACATCAACAAGAAACACTAGTGTGACCATCTATGCTGTCAGCTGCCATTTGGTCATAGGACCTCACCACCAATATTACTCTCCCATTTACTTCACTTGCCAACAACTCTTGACCCTTACCATTTTCAGTTGCCAGGGAAGAGATAGAAAGGCCTTGTCATGGACATTCGTTCAATGGTGGGCATCTGGGCTTTAACATTTGGTTTTTCAAATGATTTTTGTACCTAAAAACAAAAAGAGGGGTAAGATGAGACATGCCTCTTGTGAATTCTCAGAAAAGATTTTCCACCATGAGCCAGAAAATTCTAGGAATGCAGGGTGCTCCTAGGATTGATGGGGCCAGCCCCATGGACACTCAAACTCTCTGCCACTGCTGCCCCACCTGTTAAAAGTGACACCCATGTCAGAATACACTCTTTATCTCAAACACTTTGTGCCTAATCCAAGCCCTTTCAAACTCCATTTCCTGTTTTCTGTTTCTGATCTAATAATCAATTTTCCCTTGGGGTCTGTTCATGGGAACTGGATCTTGAGAATTCTCGACTTTCTACGTCCACCAGGGTTAACTCCTCAATTCAATGAGACTCAAATCCCAGGATTTTGTTCTTAAGTCCAGAACACTGAGCAACTTTCACATCCCTGCTACCAAGCTGACCTGAAGTCTTTTGCCACAGGCTGATCAGTGAGATCCTACTTAACCTAGACCAATTATTTCTAGTCTTTTCCTGGAAATGCCCTTCCAAGTGCAATGTCTAAATCCTACTCATCCAAAGGACTTAACGTGCTAAGCTCCTATTCAGAGACCCAGCTCATGTCATGCTGCTATCTTCTCCAATTTACTATTGGTATAGCCTTCTTCTGGAAGAGTACAACTGTTCTCTGTGTTTTTGAATGAAAATACAACCACGCTTTTCCATGTTCCTAATACCGATCCCTTGCTCCCTAAAAAAGGAGGGAGCGTATATGTATTTATTCATACATTTATTCATTCAACGAATATTAATTCTATGTGCCTGAATGTTGAGGCGTTTAGCAAATCCCTGCCTTCGTAAATTCATATTTGAGTGAGTTAATACAACGTAAACGAGGTAAAAAACGAACCTATAGAAAAAAAACCTATAAACTGAGTGCGTGGAGGGAGGAAGGAGGGGCGACTAAGGAGTGTCCAGAGCTGGGGAAGCAGCATCAGGTCTCCCCTTCTTGACCACTTCATTCACAGACAGTCTTCTCCTGGCTTCTCTTTCACATGTCCTCAGTCTTTTTCTTTACAGATCCCATCACAATCTGTAACCACACATTTGTTTGTTGACCTACTTGTTCAGTGGCCATGTGTCTCACATGCATGTGTCTCGTTTGCCCCTTTGTCGCCAGGATAGGGCCCACAAGTATGCCACCCAGTCCATATTTATTTAATAAAGTAAACAATGAAAGTTAATGCAAATACCTCCCGCTCTTTGAAATTTAAGAACTTACACCCCATGACACACAAGCTTATATTTTAGATTATTTTTTATATTTCGATCTCCTGCTACAGTGCATTTTTTTTTTATTTCCTAAATCAGGTTTTAAACACTTAGATGACGGGAACCAGACCCCATTCCACTTGTGTTTGCCTGACCAGTTCTGCCACTGTCACCTAGCAAAGCCTTCCTGCCCAAACCAATGACGAGAAGAGGAAGGACGAGCTCACCTTCTGAAATACTTCTATGAGGTGGTAGCACCAAGAATATTTTTGGAAGCATGTGATGAGTTGTACAATGAAGAGAGATCCCTTTGTGGCGTGTCTCCAGGATACATTATCTATGAAGACAGGAAGTGGTAAGCCTTGGGCTGTGGCCTTCACTCTCATTTTGCTTACAGTCTTTTCTAAAGCATAGCTTGGTAGTTACCTTGATGTGTTTAGGAGAAGCAGCTATAACCCAACATTAACTCATTTTGCACAGATAAGAAGAAGCAAACAAATGAAAAACTAGCAGAGGCTGAACTAACAGGGCAGCTCATCAGAACTGCAGGAGAGGGCACGGTGGTTGCATTATATTCTTAGGACCGACTGACTTTTAATTATGTGCCCTATGTTCATGCACTTGGCTTTCAAAAGAGGCTTGAGAGATAACTGGAATTACCCCATTTTACAGAGGAAAGAATAGAAGGATTCAAGAATGTTGCCACATTTTCACAGGTGGCCACTTATAGATTATATACTGTGCTGTCTTTCACAATATAATAAACAAAATAGGTGAACAGACCCAAAGGAAACTTTTGGAGGGGATGGATATGTTTATGGCATGGATTTTGGTGCTGGTTTCACAGATAATACTTATCTCCAAACTCATTAAGTCCTAGCGAACGTCAATCATATTTCTATAAAGTGGTTTAAAAAGACTGAAAAGAAAAATTTGCAAATTAGAAACACCCAATGTAAGGCTTCTTCAGATGATTACGTAGAGGTCAAGAACTAAACACTGCTCTACTGTTAGTAGATTACGTAGAGGTCAAGAACTAAACTAAATAAGCCCCCAGGTATCATTTCCTACTTCTTTTAGAGGGGCATCCCCATTGTCCCGGGGCGTGTGATAGCGCCATCCAGACAGCGCCAGACGGGGAGCACGGAGCAGAAGGCTTGCACTTGATCACCTGAGAAAGGGCAGCCAGTCCCAGGACCCAGGAAAACTCTTCTCAAAATGTTGAATGGATTTAGTAGAAAAACGAATCAGTCATTTGCTTTAAAATGGTATATGATAAAGGGAGTTCCTTGCATTAGTTTGTTTTAATGTTTGGTGTACCTTTGACTGTAAAGCACAACACTTCTAATAAAAGCACAGTCTTAGAAAGCAAGGGGAAAAACAGAGGCTTCATCCCCATAGAACAGACGAGACAAGATTTAAAATATATCGACAAGACTTAAAATTTACTTTGGCTCATTGCTGCACGGAGCCTATGTTGATTTTCTAGAATCATTCAGAGGTGGCCTCAGGCCCACAAATCCCTGTGTGCACTGGAAAGACACATACGTGGGGTCGAGGAGCAGAAAGCAACGAAGTCCTTCTCGACGTGGACCTTGTGGATGGCATCACTCTCCAGGAGCAGAGGTCGATGTGAGAAGCTGTTGGTTGAGGCCGCTGGTGAGTCACTGACCCACACTTCCCCAGAACTTTCTGTGGAGATATCAACTTTACACACTGTGTGCCTCTCAGGATGCCTAGAGCAATTGCCCACCTCTTTGTTTTTAAGTAGTTATTCCAACCAGTTAGACACATGCACGCGCACACACACCATGCACACATAGTGCTCTGCCTTTCTCTAGGGTCCTTCAGCAATGTGCCAATTAATGCTGACAGCATCACAAAACTAGAAGAAACCATTTACTAAGAGAATAGAAGTTAAAGCCTTAGTTGCCTAATTTCAGAGAGCATAGTTACATTTTTTAGGTAAATTATGTTTGTTTCCTTTTCCCCCCAAACATTGCTCCACAAAGCTAAAGGACAGTTGGAAGTCAGGAAAAAAGAAGTTTCTTTTGACTGCCATCCCAAGTTCCCTCACCTTCCTACTCACTTCCCTTTCAATATGCCTGATTTAAAAAAAAAGGATGCTGCTATTACATAATATGCTCACTTTCAAAGGAAATTTTTCTCAAGCCAGAGATTGTCAAAATGACTGTAAAACATTAACAAGGAAAGCCCTCATTAAAATCATTTTGTCCCAGGCTTTGGATATTTATGTTTAGCTTCAATTTAGTAATTCTGGTGGTCTTCTTCACCACTTCCCCTGGATTAAGTTGAACAGAAATTTGTCAGCTGATGGGACAAATGCTCATGATACCAGCCCCCTCAGGGGAGGTTCCTATTAATTCAGTCTAGTTTATTTGCCCTGAAAGGGGTCGAAGATCGTCTCCTCTAGAAACAAAGCACACATCACAGTTCTCCCCCGACACCTTCATGACCGTTGGGGTTTCCATCTCAGAACTCACCACCTCTGCAGGCCTGGATGATGATGACCTTGGGTTTGTCCCTGAGGTTGAGGCAGTTACGGTTGTTGAAGATCTGGAAGATGGTGTCATAAGGTAGCACATCCGGGTTTTCCTGGCTGAAGGTAGTCCCGCAGATTCCACTCAGGATTCCGTGAGACATGAGCACCAGGAACGTGCTGTCTGAGCACTTGTGCTCTGGGCGGGCGGCGAATGCCCTCAGTGCTGACTCCATATCCTGAAAAAGACCTCCAGAGCTCACTTTGATAGGAGAAGCATTTCAGTTGGTCTCACCTCCTGCTTATCCTGAGCAGCAGTGTAAGAAACATCCAGAATGTTCCACTCGCTATGCCTTCACGCACTGCTTGCTCAAGGACGGCTGTCTGATGTTTCTTTCTATAATGGAGCAGTGGGTAGAACTTTCCACTCCTGATGACATTGTATACACTCCTCTTGATATATTTGACAGTCACTTTTTGTCACTGAGGTACTTTTTCCTTTCTGTCTCTCTTTCCTCTCATTACTTGATAAGAGCCTTGGGTCATAAATGCATCCTACCAGATCCCATAAAACACTTCCCACTGTGCTTAGAATAAAATCAAACCTCTGATGTACAAATACTCCTCTCTCATGCTGCCTCATCTCCCCCGGTCTCCAGCCACCCCGGTCTTGCTGTACAGCTACTGTGTGGCTTCCATTCAGTTCCGAATGCAGTTCATCCACAGCTGTCCAGAGCTGTGCGGTTCCCCATACTCATGTGTCCACTCCTGTAGTAACTCCCCAAAGATCCCATCTCACATCATGTTTGCTGGGATCCCCACTCACCAGTTTGCTCTCCTGCTTCCTTTTCACTTCCTTTTAACTTTCTTTTCACTCTTACAGAGACGCACCAAAGCTGTGAAATTTTCTGTTTTGCTTATGGTACGATTATCCTGCACCAAGCGAGCCTAGAGCACTGCAGCTGGGAGTTTCCTGTCTCATTCACAGACCTGTGCCCAATGCCAGGAAGTGCCCCTGGGACACAGTTGGGACTCGATACATACATGGTGAGTACACGTCTATGAAATATACATCACTCTAGGATTTTCTAGGCACTGTTGGGGCTGAGTTCTAATCACCCCACTTTGGAACTAAGGATTGTCTGGATACACATGCCAATCACTTTGTCCAGTTATGGAACTGAGGATATTTAAAGCTCAAAAAAGACATGGATTTTCCCTGTTTCTTACTTTCATGTTTTAAACACACACACACACAAATATGGCCTAAGGATGTCAAAGTATTTGCCTAATATGCTAAAGCTAACATCTTCATAGTAGGATGCGTATTGAATATATACATGTTTGGGATGGGTGAGGGGCCCCTACCTTAGCAGTGAGGTTCTCTTTCACATCCACACTGTAGCCAAGGCCCTCCAGTAGACTCTTCATCCCTGCGATGTCAAGTTTGGCCCCATTCCTGGGAGAAAGATGATCGAACTCTATATTGCATATGATGAGAGCGAGACGAGTACGATCCTTTCTCTCCTTTATTGGGTAGATCTGCAGGAAATGGATATACAGTGAGCTTGACTTACTTAATCTCCTTTGACACCCTCATCCACCAGTCACTGTTACTGTGCTCAGGGCTCCTTTAGCTGCCCTGTCCCCCGTCCTGTACCAGAAGACATTGCCCTCCTATCTCTCTGTAATGGATTGAGTTGGCAGAAGCAAGAAGTGCAAATTGGGGGCGCCTGGGTGGCTCAGTCGTTAAGCGTCTGCCTTCGGCTCGGGTCATAATCCCAGGGTTCTGGGATCGAGTCCCACATCGGGCTCCTTGCTCGGCGGGAAGCCTGCTTCTCCCTCTCCCACTCCCCCTGCTTGTGTTCCCTCTCTCGCTGCGTCTCTCTCTGTCAAATAAATAAATAATTAAAAAAAAAAAAAAAAGAAGTGCAAATTGGAAGTAAGTTGTCTTTTAAGAATCCACAGCAGGACCCAGTATATAGCTGGGATGGTGACTCAAAAATCTTCAGGAGACTAGACTGCTCCCTACCCTCTCCTCCTCTCTCTTCTCCACCTAGTCGTCTTTCTTAGCATTCAGTCCAGTTTTGTAGAAGCCAGGAGACACTTGGCACTGGCTCCAGCTAAAAATGAATACATCAGGGGCCTTTTTTCTTTGGTAACATTATTATTTTGGTACTTTTTTTTTTTTTTAAGGCATCAACATACAATGCTATGCAGACTTTATCTTTTTTTAAAAAATATGCTTTTTGTCTAGGCTTTTCAACTAGAATGCAAACAACTGTTACTCAGCCATGTTCTCTTATAAATATTTTGCTTCTGTAACTACAGCTAAAATTGTCATAAATAACAAATAGATTCGAGAACAAATAAATGAACAAGATGAGAGATCTGTATTCTGTCATGGGGTTGAAAGAGAATTGGAGTCTGTGGGAGGCCACATGATTTCCTCCCTGCTCAGAGTATCTATGGATAAGATTGCCACTGTCCCCACTCCCCAAATCTGCAATCAGCATTTTAGGAAATCGTGTTGTTAGTGAAAACACTTGTTTCTCTCTTATTCTCGATGTCATGGACCGAGCATAGCACCTCTGCAGCCTTCTCATTATACAGTTTCATGAATTCTTCATGAGGACAAAGCTTGAGAGTATCTGTAGATTCTTCTGGCTCAGGTTGCCCAGGCACGTCCTCGGGACCTGCAGGATACATCACGGATCATAAATTAGGATATCTGCCTTTGTGACCCAATTTTCCCTTAGGAATACTGACAGAGAAGGGAAATCATGGGAAAAAGATCTTCCAGCGTGTAGGGGTTATGATTGTGTGTCTAACCTCTAGTGTGAGGATGTTTCTTTTGAGTAGGAAAGAACAGGAAGATTGTTAGTAGAGGAAGCAGATCCACCCGAAAATGCAGGTGTAGGTTTCTGATAATTCTGACGAAAACACCTTGATGATTTGGGGTCGAATTTGGCCTTGCCATATTCAGCAAAAACAGTTTGATTTTTCCAATGGTTTTGCTCTAGGGCCCTCACTCGTCCACTCATGGACCTTCTATTGTCTCTGATCAAGAACATCCTGAGTTAAGATTTATTGGAGTGCTGTCCCTTAGAAATGAAATTGAGCCATATGTGCAATTCAAAATTTTGTAATGTCCTTGGTAAGAAACTAAAAAGAAACAGATGAAATTAATTAATATGAGTAATATATTTTAACATGATATATGCAAAATCTCATCCTCTCAACGTGTGTTCCTGATCACGACTCCAGCCCTGAGTAGCTAGGTGTGGCTGGTAGCTATCCTGTTGTACGGTGTACAATCCTGAGTCCACTCCCACCCCAGGCAGCACGTGCAGACACCTGCGCACACAGGCGACGGAATCTTCAACTGTGCACGGATGCTTGACCTTTGTGGAGGAGACAGACTGTGGTGGCTCCTCACCAAGACGTGAAGTCAGCGACTTAAAGGAGAAACCTATCTAGTAACCGGCCCTGTGTCCGGGGTCGACCAGACAGTCATCTGCTAGGGATCGTAATGTGCTCTGGATGTCCTTGCCCCCAAAGTGCGAACTAACTAGCATGAAGTTTTCAATCCATGTTTTCAAATGTGAGAAAATACCTCCTCCCACCTGGGGAAGTTTGTCTCTGACTCATCCTGACCTGATCTCTAGAGAAATGTAGGACTGTCCGACCCCACTTGGCCTCGCTTAACTGAGATTGTGCAAGAAGCTTGGCAAGTCCTGAGCCCGCCCTTGGAGAAATGAGGAAGAGGAATCCATAAACAGAATTTAGCAGTTTGCCAAGACGTAATGTAACAAGGATTTTGTCCCTGAAAGGAATAAACCTTTGTGTTCAGTGACACAAGCCAACCAAGAAATCCTCTGATTTTCTTTTATTTAAATGACAAAAGCAATGTTATCCTGTACAAAATTTTCAGTTTTTATATTTTATACTTTTTTTTCCTGTTTCACTCATTTGTTTCCATTAGTTTTTAAATAACATTTTTGTGATAAATGTCTTTCTAAACTGAATGCTAAAAACCTGACCTCTGGAGATGCAGCGGATTACAAGTCTTTAAAGAAACCGGGCTTTCTGAACATTTCTTAAACAGAGACAGTTGCTCTCCCTTTGTATTCCAGAAGATTCCACCAATGTGAGGATGTCCAGGCTCCTGGGCTAGTCTCTGGTCAGAGGATAAATTTTCTCAGCAAAATTCTCCTGTTTCCAGGTTGTGTCCAGGTTTGGTGAACATCCTAATTAATGAACATCAGCTCCTAATGACCATCTTGTATCTGTGTACAGATACCATGTTTGCAGATAAAATTGAGAATTAGATAGGATTTCTATCTCACATTTAATAGTAAAGTTAGCATGAAAATGAATCTTTCATTACAACATAATAAATACTGTAGTGCAGCCTGCTGCCCAAAGGGGGTTGCATTTGCCTGGCAGCACACAGAAAGAAATGAGAGAATTCGTAGTTTAGATAAAAATTTTAACGTTTGTCTTATCTGTTACTTAATGAAATGCTCAAGAAACCCCTTAAACTGATACAAAAAGGAAGAGACTGGTCCAAGGTAAAACAGAGCCATCTCCCTTGGCAGGTAGGCATCCAAGTAGTTATTCCCAAGATTAACAGTGCTCGTTGCATAGAATGCACATATATGAGTTTGTTATATCAGAATGGTATCTGTGTCCAGAAGGCCTGGCCAAGGTCTTTCCATATGCCAGTAGCCCAGCTCACCCAGCTTCCTGGCCTGCAGGTGCCCTGGGACTCCTCTGGGGCCCCCGCGTGCAGAGAGCACCCAGGGAGCCTCACATGGACTTGTTGAAAAAGCATATTTGCTATAGTGAGGTCTCTACAGTTTCTATTGCACTTTGTTTTTTTGTTTTTTTTTTTTAATATTTTATTTATTTATTTGACAGAGAGAGACACAGTGAGAGAGGGAACACAAGCAGGGGGAGTGGGAGAGGGAGAAGCGGGCTTCCCACAGAGCAGGGAGCCCGATGCGGGGCTCGATCCCAGGACCCTGGGATCATGACCCGAGCCGAAGGCAGACGCTCAACGACTGAGCCACCCAGGTGCCCCTATTGCACTTTGTTTATTATTGCTTCTTCTTATTATTATTATTGATCAACTCTGAGCTTTCAGGACTGGGATTTGAGCTTAACCTCTGTAGTGAATCAAGTCTGTCACTGGTGAACTTGGGCAAGGGGCCATTTAGGTTCTAGTAATACTTATAATTCAATCTAGGTCAGAATTAAAGTGTTTTAATAGATTGAACACTTTACAGGTGTTCTCCTGAGCATATTTTGTAATGTACAGAAATGAGTAAGCACTAGAAAGGTCTAAATACTAGAAGCGAAGTAATACTTTTGAAAACTAGTATCTACTGCATGCCTGTTCTTTATCTCTTGCATTCATCCTGTGTTTATGACATGCCTGCTGTGTGGCTGGCACTCTGCTGAGAGCTACTATTCCCTCATGAAGAAAACACCTGTGCTCTCGATGAAGAAACTTGGTGGATTATAGTCCTGTCGAATTCAGAACAGATCTGATGAGGGGAATCAAGTGTTTAACTCTACAGATGTTAGTTTTGTGAAGTCAGTGGAGTCTTTGGATGGAAATGTTGAATGTGCAGCGAGAGGTAAGTGTATCTGGAGTTCAGAAGAGAATTCTGGGTGAGAGCTACTGTCTTCGGAGTTGTCAGCCTGTGCCTGCCACGAAGTCCCTAGCCTGTGAAGAAGTTACCAAAATTGTCACCGTTTCCCAGATCCTGAGACTGATGCCCAGGGAGGTTAAGGAGCTGGAATGAAATCATGGAGTATCTACAGTGATGGAACCTGGGTCCACATGCGGATATCCTTTACTACACCATGTCCACACTCAGCTCTTTCTATGAGCAATGGGAGCACAGCGACTCAGCTTCTTAGCTAATTGGAAAGTGGATCCCCTCCCACAAAAGGCAAGATGGCCTCTCAGAGGATGATGACAGATTTAGTAAAAAATTATACATTAGTAATGGAAGGATGGTGGGATTATGGAGGACCCTGGAGGGGCCTTGGTGTTAAGTAGATTCTGGAAAATTTGAGACACCCATTGTTAAGTGATTTCAGTTTACCTTTTACACTGGTGGAATATTTGTCCGTTTTAATGAAAGTTTGGACAAGGGCTTGACCTGCCTCCTGCCGTTTCTGTCGCACAGAGTCCAGAAAGACCCAGGGTTTGTCTTCAGGTTTGGCATCATAAAATTTTTTCTTTTCTCCTTCCTCCAATTTCAGAACATCTTTTTCCAACAAGCCATGCAAAACACCAGTAATGAGTTCTTTGCCCACAGTTTCCAAAATCTTAAATGGGTTTTTGTCATGTTTGTCTTCTGTCAGAAATACAAACACTCCTTCAACTATAGGTACAACTTAAAGAGTTTTGCCCTGTCTCTAGAAAGTTCCTCATTATGGGAAATACCCCTGAAAATGCCTTCTGTCTATTTCGCCATTTGCCCCATAAAGTATGTCCTCTTTCATCATATCCATAGAGTTCTCTGAGCCCATCAAATTCACACTGGGCTGCGTTTAATGATTCATCCCCACTGAAGATTTTTGGAGGGAGCTTCTCATCTTTCTTCTGTGACACTGGGCCTAATGCTAACTTCCTGGCCACCTACTGCTTTCATATTTCTCTTTCTCACAGTGATGATGATAATCCGTTTGTAATATATGCTCCAAGGAAAGGCCATGCTGTTGCCTAGAACTGTAAATTTTTTCCACTAGACTGTAGGATCTTTTCTTTCTTCTGTATTGAATTTCCTTGGTAAAAGCACAATGTCTTTGATTCCATATCTTTGTACCCACATCTCATGCCCACATCTTTGTGCTTAAAATACTTATAAACACTTATATGCTTGCTGAATGCATAAATTAATGAAGAAATGAATGAATGACTCTAGACCCCTAATATTTTAAGAACTTATCTCAATAAGAATTCTTAATTGAAAATCATCTGATGACTAATCTTTCCATATGATAGATTAACTTGACACCAGGGTAATTTACTACTGTCTGGGATCATCTTAGCTGATAGGGTTGTGTGTAGTGTCATTTCCAACCCAAAATTTTTGTCTAGCTTTAATTTAATGGTGGAAATTCTTAAATACCTATTCCTTCATATTTTGTGTATTTTTATAAGAGCAATAAAAGCAGGAACCTTGTTTGTCTTGTTCATTCCTCTCTAAACAGTCCATAGAGCAAGATCTATAACACAGTTGGCATGTGTCAAATATTTTTCTTATGGCCTAGTATACTAGCAATTTTGATGAAATTATTTAGTGAAATAGTATTTTAACAAACATTTATTGCATGCACACTGAATCAACTACTGTGATGGGATCTTACCTACAAGTAAGTCAGGTGTGTCTAATTTCCTCATAAAGTTTAAAGTCCAATAGGGGAAAAGGATAGATTTAATTCTTTAATGACAAGAAAAATATAGTAGGAGTTATGGCTGAAGAACCATAGGCCACTATAAGAATCAGGATTCTGAAATATAGTAGCAGAAATAGAAGTGGAGAGCAGGATCTGGATTTGAGAGAGGAATCAGTAAGCTTGGCCACTGCTGGAATGTTGGAAGTGAGGGAAAAGAAAACCCAAGACAATTCAGGTTTCTGGTTTGACTAACTGGGTGATAGTGGTGCCATTACCCAGGACAGGGGCAAGTGGAGGAGAAGCAAGGTAGGGGAAGGATGACAAGCTCAGCTCCCTGAGGGAAACAGGAGCGTGTATGTTCAGTAGGAACTAGAATAGTCAAGTGTGGTATTCAAGTGGGTAGTCAGGTTTGGGACACAGATTTAGATTTGTGAGTATGAACATGGTGGTAAAGCTACAGGGATGGCCTCTGCTAAAGCACAAAGATTAAGAAGAGAGAAAGGCATAGGACCAATCCATGAGAGTAACCTATCGCCCTCTCACTCTGGGGTCATCCCGTAAACACAGAGTTAATGTCAAGAAAGATGAGGTTCAAAAAATGTTCTTGCTTGGAAAATACCGTTACCTGGTGAAGGAAGAATTGCTGCTTGAGAGTCTGAGTTAAGTTGACTTCCAGATGGTGCACCTGAGGAAAGATTCAGGACATTAAAATAGTCACTTATCATCTCCAAGTAATCTCGCCCGACCTGTTGGACACCCCCCAGTGAACACATCTTCTGCAGGCCTGTTCAAGGTGCAGCTAACTTAGAACTATACCCGTCACTGAGAAGCCAAAGCCTCTAGCCTGGCTGACTGAACGTTCCCCCTGGAGGCAGAACAAAGGAGTGTCTGCAAGTTACTTTCCATTTCTGCTTTCCAGGGTGAAGGGAAATGGAGACAGCAACTGATGTAGATCAAGAGGTCTCTTAATTCTCCTGTCTCAAGGTGGCTCCTGGGGTGACCACTGCTGCCCGACAGGTGTGTGCCATGTTGCGTGTGTCACTCAGAGCTGGCCTGGACTTCGGAGAGAAAATGAAGAAGAACAGGCATGTGCACATGGACGCTTAGCTTTGCTAAGATTTACCACAGCAGAAAATGAGGATGAGGTGACCCCCCTGGCCAACCCTCAGTGTTAAGTCAGTTTCCCAAGTGTCATTGAACAGGAAGGTGGTCAAGCCAGGATACATATGCAAACTGTCTTTCTTATCATCTGTGGGCTCCTAAGTATGCTACTCCTCCAGCCCACAAAGGCCACTATCTGAGGACGCATGTGCCAGGATCCCTGACCATCACCTCCATAATCTGCATCTGTCATACTAGGTGGCAGAAGCCACACTCAGAGGAGGAAAACAGTGGGAAGCGCAGTTACAGTGTTTGGTTGCATAAAATCACCCAAACCTATTAAAAGATCCTCTTCGGTCACTTTTATGATTGTTGATTTTAAGGACAAGAATTGAATTTAAATTTGTTGAAGGTTTTATGAGGATCTCAGTATGACAACATCCACCTGAGAAGTTTATTCCAGAAACTTTCAGGATTGGCATAAGCTAACAAGTGAGAAATGCTCCCCAATCTTCATTTTATAGTACTTATTGAAGACAGGATTTCCATAGACAAAATATGGTCCAATTTCCTGAATGGAGGGAGTCACAGCATCAAGCCCGAGGTGGCACACTACAGTTTGTCCCATCCTTCCCATCTAGACTGCTGGAATGCATTAACCATCAGTGAATTCAAGAACATTCTCTGAGGGCACCTGGGTGGCTCAGTCATTAAGCGTCTGCCTTCGGCTCAGGTCATGATTCCAGGGTCCTGGGATCGAGCCCCGCATCGGGCTCCCTGCTCAGCGGGAAGCCTGCTTCTCCCTCTCCCACTCCCCCTGCTTGTGTTCCCTCTCTTACTGTCTCTCTCTCTCTGTGTCAAACAAATAAAATCTTAAAAAAAAAAAAAAAAAAAAAAGAACGTTCTCTGGTGGAGGCCTTTTTTATGGCAATAGGAAGTAGGTCTTCTTACGACCAAGAACTTTCTTTTAGGAAGATCTCTCCCATTCAAGTGCATCCAAATATTATATCTCATTGTCATAGTCTATGGACCTACAGAAATTGGCCAATGGATGAGAGAGAGATGAAACCATGAGGACGCTGACCGGGGAGGGACACATGACAACTGGAGCGGCAGACTCCAGGCTAGTATGTCACAGTGGGTTGGACAAGTGCCTCCAGGCCAATCCCCAGGAAAAAAGGCTTCTCATTTTCAAAGAACATCTTCTTTTTCTAAATGGCTTTGGCAAGTGCCTAAGAGACCAGGGCTGGACTCCACTGGAGCTCCTGTCTTCACTATGTGCAGGGACTAAGTGACCACAGAAGGGATTGTTCAGATGTCTGCGCCTGGTCTTGGGCTCTCAGAAGAACTGGAGGTACAGGGGGCTGGGCCTCATAGAATGGTCCACAGCCCAGAACCATACTAGTGGACACTCTTACTCAAAAGAAAATGCGAGGAGGTACCTAGAAGGAAGAGTCCACTTAAAATCCTTACTTTTCTGTAAGCACTGAATTTATTCTGAGTGTTCCACCATCCCTGAAATATATTTTGTTCCTCCTGGAGAGTCAGATTTTGGAGAGATGTTATAAAAAGTATCTGAGTCTTTACGTCAGATGACTACACAAGTTCCCAGGGAGCCCTGGACTTTAAGGAGAGAGAGAGACTGAGAGAGAGAGAGAGACTGAGTCAGTGCTTTGCCAGGATGACTAGAGAATATAGTATGAAGCTTTTCAGACTGTCCTCATGAAGTTCCACAAAGGAGGTATGGCGTATTCAGGATGGGACGTGAGCATCAATCAAAGGAAGGATCCTGAGGTCAAAGGACCAGGACAAAAAGGAAGAAGCAGGAGACTTGCAGTAGAGCTACTGATACAGAAATGGGGCCCTGAGGCCAGGAACTGGGACGTTGTCTGCAAACTAACCTGACCAAGGAAGAAAGCAAACGTTGGGCACGAGGACATGGGCCCGCCATGCACCTCAGTGGGAGGAATTGACCCTTACCTGAGGAAAGCCCCATCTTCTCTGCAAGGAAGGAGTCCTCTTCACGAATATAACAAATAAAAATATCGCATGCCTGTGACCCTTTCCGGACAACAGAGTCAATCAGAGCTCGGGCCTTATCCATCACTGTAGCATTTTCATACCGCACTCTCTCCATCTCCTCCTGGTTCAGCACTCTTTTCTCTAAGAGCTCATCCAGCAAGCCGTTGAGCGTCCCTGTGTTCACTGAGCTGACAAACAGCCTCCGCTTGTCCTTCAGGGTCTTGTCTGAGTGAAGCACAAGGATTCCTCAAGTCATGAAAGCAGTCTCATTTCCTCTCAGCTCAGCACCAAGGAGTAGCCTGCTTTAGACTTGACGTCCCTCCCCACGCAGCACAGGACCCCTGAAGACCCCCACGGTCTCTCAGTGCCCCCTCAGCATTGACCCTGGGTGCTCACTGAGCAGCCTGAGGACAGAGTTGCTCTCCCGCCATTTGCATCTGAAAACCTGGGATCATCCCCACATGCCCCACATGTACTCAACTCCACAAAAGAAAATAATGAAGAGTGATGTCCCATGTCCTTTCCCGGGCCACTTCGGCACCCTCTGTCACACTCAGGCCTTTAACATTCAGTTAGGACTGCAGAGCATCCCCAGGATGCCAGTGAAGCCCCAGTTCCCTCCTGGCTGTGGCCTGGCCTTTCTCCAGGCTGCGAGGAGTCTCCCGGGCCCTCCTTTTGCCTTCCCACCTGCTCCCCGGTGGCCCCCATCCCCCGTTGTGCCCACCCACACAGTCACAGAACTACAGACCAGCCAGGACTGTGTTTCCCCCAGACATGCCCTTTCAGACGGTTGGAGACTCACCAGCCATGGCTTTTCTCTCTCAGCTTCGAAGGACAGTCTGAAACTGAAAGCGTATCCCCTTCCCTTTCAGCAGGGCGTGTGTGCTTATTGAGAAATACCCATTGCTCATGCACAATCATCCTGTTTTGTTTTCCACCACCCCCCCACCCCCCACGAAAAATAGTTCTCCGAAACCTGCATCAAGGAATGTATCTTTGGGAAATTTCTTTCCCTGGCACTTGGATGAGATCAGAGGAGGGGAGCAGGGCTTGGAGAAAAAGTGCAAAGTGGGAAAGTGCACACAGGGTTTGACTCGCACAGCGCTGACTCTCCCATTCGTTAGGAATTAGGAAGTGTGATCTGGAAAAGTCACTCCTACCTTGGCATCTTAGTCCATCTAGGCGGTGAGCGCGAAATACCATAGACGGAGGCTTCTGAAGGAGAGGGATTGGTTTCTCAGGGCTCTGAAGGCTGGGAGTCCACGCTCAGGGGCCAGGCTGCTGACTGCTCACCCAGCCGGTCCTCACCTTGGGAAAAGGCAAAGGGTTGTCTGGAGCCTCTCTTATAAGGGCTCTGCCTTCATGACCTGATCAGCTTCCAAAGACCTCAGCTCCTACTAACATCACCTCGGGCATCAGGTTTTCGGCACACGGATTCTTGGGGGGACATAGACACTCAGTCTGAAGCATTTGGAGAAGCTGAGCGCCTGCACCCTGTGCCCCATCCAGCAGCTCTGGGTGGCATTCCTGTGAAGCCATCTTGCTTTTAGGAATGGAAACAGTTGGCACCAGAATCAAAAGTTTTCTTTTCTATTGCTCTCCCATGGCAGATGGCTCTGTTTTGAGGGACACCATAGAGAGTAAAAGTCAGGCTCTGGACTCAGAATATCTGACGTAGCAGCCTAACCATTCATTCCTTATATAGTCTTAAGAGAGGGTGCCTGGGTGGCTCAGTCAGTTAAGTGACTGCCTTCGGCTCTGGTCATGATCCTGGAGTCCCGGGATCGAGTCCCGCATCGGGCTCCCTGCTCGGCGGGGAGTCTGCTTCTCCCTCTGACCCTCCCCCCTCCCCGTGCTTGCTCTCTCTCATTCTCTCTCTCTCAAATAAATAAATAAAAAATCTTAAAAAAAAAATCATTTAAGAGAATAAGGACACAGAGTTATTAAAATATCCTCTGTGTGTATGTGGGTGTGTGGCTGTGTGCACACGTGTGAAATACGTGAATAAATATTCACAGCTGTAGTATTGTTGTTCTAAAACTCTATGTAATTAAAAACAAACTTGCCTTTTGACGTGTATGTGAGTCACCAGCTTGGCTTCCTGTGTTCCAGGATAAGTGTTAGATTTATATTAATTAGAATAAAATTGACCATGTAGATTCTTTTTTTTTTTTTTTTAAGATTTTATTTATTTGCGAGAGAGACAATGAGGGACAGAGAGCAGGAGAGGGAGGAGGGTCAGAGGGAGAGGCAGACTCCCCGCTGAGCAGGGAGCCCGATGCGGGACTCGATCCCGGGACTCCAGGATCATGACCTGAGCCGAAGGCAGTCGCTTAACCAACTGAGCCACCCAGGCGCCCCACCATGTAGATTCTAATCTGAGGTTTTTTTCGGGATACTTTGATTTCACTTTGCTTCTTATCCCACGCACTTTGGGGCACAGCCTTGCGCTCCTTGCCACACAGAGAGACGTTGCAGGGAAGGAAGCGGAAATGATAGGTTCCCTGCTGCAAGGAACCTGTCATTCCCGCTTCCTTCCCGCTTTTATATGTATATATTTTTGAAACACCTTGAGGATTTTGCATGAGGTTCTCTGCCCCAGCCGGTCACGGAGCAGAAGCCTGCTGGGGTGCCATCCAGGCCTGGGGATGCAGAAATGCAGGTGTGGGTCCCGAGCAAGAGCCACTCCATAGCAAAGGCCGCTCACAGTAGAACAAATACCTTACGAGTCCAGTTATATCAAGTTCTATAAAGAGTAGGAAAACCTAACGTCCCCTGTTGGAAATCACTAACTTCCTGAGGACGAGGCAAGGGAAACTGAGCCTCATGGGCAGGGGGGCTCCTCCGGGGGTGGGGGCGGTGGGGGGGATGGAAATGTTCTGCGCCCTGACTGGGATGACCTTATAGTAGGACGCACATTCATCAGTAATCACACTGTACCATTAAGAGGGATACATTCTATTTCTTGTAAATTATGCCATGATAGCACTGAATTTTAAGCACTAAAATCAGTGGTTATAAGGAACGCCTGGATTGGAATGGAGTTTCTTCCCTTTTTTCTGGATGCACTCAAACCACCACAAAGTGGTCAAAAGTGGTAAAAGAGGGAGAGTTTCCATTAGTGACTGAAACAGGGACGCCCACAGGTAGATGGGGGTTGTAGACAGAATGGAGATAATTTACAGAGAGGATGAGTGTATCAACTAAGATACGTACCTAGCTAATAGCCTTACATGGAAACACTCATGTTAAAATAAATTAGTGTTGCAGTTGGACTGTGAGCAGCATTTAAATGGAACGTAACGATTCAGCAATCCTCATGTCACAATGGCCTGGGGTAGCCTGTCTGAGCAACACTGCCCGTTTCTGATATTAGCACCTGTGGGAAGCTCGTGCACAGAGGGCATTTAGAACATTTAGAAAGCCACCTCCACTCTCAGTTTATCTGTCACGCATTCTTATATATTTTTAGAGCCGTTCAGACATGACGATTAATGCAACTTAGTGAGAGCACTCACCAAATATAAAATATTATTTTTTTCTTCACCTAAAACCTCCCCTTTTCTGCATCCTATTGTCACAGACTTTGAGGCCCAACAGCCCTGGGATTAACTTGCATTCCTTAGCTGCAGATCTTGGAAAGTTACTCACCATCTCTAAGCTTCTGTTTTCTTACCTATACGGGGAGGGAGGGCTCGCAATCATTCTTACTTTCCAGGATGGAATGGCATGAATACAGATCAGGCCCAGTGCTTCCCATCTATCAGTAGTCCTGATCTATATCCCGGAAGGAAGGTCGTGTCAAAATGCACGTCTTTGTAAAATGCTTCCTTCTTGTTTTTTTTTTTTTTTAAATCTCATGGCCTCGGCAACTGTGTACAGTAGACAGGTTCCATAAGGATGGATTCCATTTAATGAATGAGAAGACCCAGGTAAGCGGCTGGTTCGGAGACTCCGCAAGCACAAGCCGTGGAGCTTGAGTGAGAAGACAGGTCCCCCCTCCTTTCCGTCCCTGCTCAGGTGGCAGTGTGCAGCGCTCAGCCTCCTGCCCTGGGCAGTGGGAGGACCCATCTCCGCACTTGCTGCTGGGAAATGGAAGATGATTTGAGGAGATGAAGTGTAAGCATTGAGAAGGACTAGAATGACAGTAAATGAGAGCGTAGATAAAAGTGCTGTGGGCTGTCAGGAGAGAGTCAATTACAGATGACCTGGAGCAATTAGGGACGCCGGCAGAGCCTGCAGCCGCAGAGGGGAAGGGTTGGGGATTGGTGATGGAGGAGGGCGAAGACGACTAACCTGAGACATTTCTGTGTTCTAGGTACTGAAATAGGTTCTTTCCCCCACCCAGAAATACTGGAAAATTATTAGTAGTAGCTCAGTTTTAGAGATCAAAACACTAAGGCCCAGAGTGGACAAGTCTCTTTCTCAATAGTAGAGTCCATGAGTATGTGGTGTCATTAGATTGCATTACTCTAAAGTCGCTTATCTGTCAGTGACCTATCTATCATCTATCTATGTATCTATCTATCATCATCTACCATCTACAAAAAGTACAAATGTGCAACCAGAACAACCCAATGAGGAGAATAATATAAATAAAATGCTGAGGCCAGAATCCTAGGAAGGAGGGAAAAACAAAATTGCTTGAATCAAAGGGTGTTTGTTTGGGATTGGGGGAAGTGCATTTTGAGGGGTAGATTAGGTCTAGATTGTGATGATTTACAAACAGGCAGCCTCAGTGAGGAATTTCAAATGGAAACTGATGTGTCAGGCAATGGGGAGCCAGTGTGGATTCTGGAGTAGAAGAGTCATAAGAACATGCCTCCCAAGTAGCTATTTTGCATTGAGTGCTTAACAAAAACTAGGCCCTGGGATACTTACAGACACACCTTGTCTGGTTGCACTTTGCAGATACTGTGTTTTTGTTGTTTCTTTTTTTTACAAACTGAGGGTTTGTGGCGACCCTGCATCAGGCAAGTCTGCAGGCGCCATTTTCCCCATAGCATTTGCTCACTTTGGGTCTCACAATATTTTGGTAATTCTCACAATATCTCAGACTTTTTCATTATTACTGTATTTGGTATGGCGATCTGTAGACAGGTCCACTCTCAGTTTATCTGTCACGCATTCTTATTTATATTTTTATACATCCTGTATAAATCCCTGTAGTGAGGGATTTTTGATGTTGCTATTCTAATTGTTTTGGGATGCCCGAAGTGTGCTCCTGGAAGACCACAAACTTAATCAGTAAATGCTGTGTGTGTTTTGACTGTTCCAACGCCCAGCTCTGCCCCATCTCTCTCCTTCTCCCCCAGCCACCCTACTCTCTGAGACACAGCAGTGTTGAAATCAGCCCTACGCCTAACCCTCAGTGACCTCTGACAGCTCACACTTCTCTCACTTTTCAACCAAAACCTAGAGATAATTAAGCTCAGAGAGGAAGGCATGTCAAACGCCAAGAGGGGCTGACAGCTAGGCCTCTTGACCACACAGTTAGCCCAGTTGGGAACTGTTAAAAAGAAAAACACAGGCCCAACATGGTGTCATTTAGGACAAGTCAGCAACCTGGGGCTTCACCCCTAACCTAATTGCAGTTTCAGACTTCCCCAGAAATGTTGTCTTAACTGGTCAGCCAAGAATTTTCTGCTTCAGTGATGTGATCTGTCACATGAGCCCTCTTCATCCCCCACCAAAGGAACCTGAGGTCTCATCCACCTAATAAGACCTCCTGCCCTTACCCACTAAGGGAAGGTGACCTTGCCTTGAGCAATCCTTTCTTTTCTTTTGCACGTGACTTTCTTGCCCCATCCTCCTTCCTATAAAAACCTTCCATTTTGTACACCTCCTCAGAGCTCCCCTCCACTTGCCAGATGGGATACTGTCTGCCTCATAAATTGCTTAATAAAGGTAATTAAGCCTTCAGATTCACTCAGTTGAACTTGTGTTCTTTAACAGATTTGGTGGCAGCGTTGGGATCCAAAGCAAACTTCTGTCAGCACTTGGGGACAAAGAGAAACAGAGACATGGTGCCCTGCAAACAGGTTTGAGTTCACTGTCTTTTTTTGCCATTTCCAAGGCCCGTTGGTGAGTTCCTGTTGGTCTGAGCTCTGGTCTTTTTGTGTTGGAGCTCTAGATCTAATCAGCTTTGCAGCCCAGGGTTCACAGAGCTCTCGAGAGTAACAGGAGGCTCTAGCAGAGTGCCGGCCCTTAGCCCTTGGTTCAGTCCACAGCTCCATGTTAGAACCCCTTCTACAGTTGTATTTGGCGGTCTCCTTGAACTGGGGTTTCCTGGCTTAGTCCTGTTTCCAGGCCTAGTCTGCGCTCCGCATTTCCCGAAGTCTGCTGATTAGTCCACACTGAGAATTGCTCATGGTCACCGGAGGACTGGACAGGGTCAGAGGTAAGAACTCGCCTGGGTCCGGGACCAGACTGGGTTTGATTTCAGCTGGACTGAGGCCAGTGCAAGGCCTCTGGGATTGCTTTAAATAAAGGCCACTTGCTGCTAAAGGGAATCTTGGAAGTCAAAAATAAAGCCGCAGACACTGATGGGCATAGGTCAGCATTTAAAGGCTATTAGAGCACTCACCCTCTCCAAGAATCTGTGATAGGGTAAGTTGGTCATGGGATGGGTTAGACAGGCACTAGGTTACCTGCCAATCAAGAACATTTCCGTGCAATGAGGTACACTGTAAAGCACCCCCCCACCCCCCAGCCCTGTGGCATGTCCCTTTTAGGTATTAGTTTGGCCCTGAGGAGCCCAAAGGCCTAGTGAGAAGATGGACGAAGTTTTATATCCTTCCAGCACACCTGCTTATTTTATGTGTAAGAACCATGGTCCCGAAAGTTGCCAATATCTAACAAGATGGAAAAATTTTACCAAAGATAACCTGGAATTACCATGGCCAGTTGTCGGGGACATTCTCATTAAATAAGACCATTTAAGAAGTGCCCTTGAAAGCAAACAAACAGAATGGGATACTTATTTTAATTGCCACGTAGCAGGCTCCAAAAGGTTTCAAAATTCCAAAATAGTTCATTGCAAGATTTATTGCTAAAGGCTAATGAAAAACTCAAGAGAGCAAAGGTACCTGTAGCAAAAGGCCTTAAGATGATTTTACAACTCCTGTCCTTGCAGGACCAGAGGCGTGGCTCCAGGAACAATTCAGAGCCCAGCAATATTTCTTTTTTTACCAATTCCAAAACCTCCCTGTTTAATCTCACAAGGCTCCCAAGCATTGTAGAAACTCTGGCCTTTACTGGAACAAACCTCCTTCTAGGAGGGGCTTGTGTTTTTCTCCTCTGCCTTTGAAATGTAAATTAATTGGAAAAAATAAAATTAAAGGTTGCTGCAATTGGCCCTTCCAAAAAAAAAAATGAAACGTAAATGATCTACCTGGTCTCAGAGACTCTTATCAAGGCTATCTCTTTAAAACGCAAATTTGAAGGCAGTAAATCTTATCAAGAAAACAAAAGGGGGAAAGGTCTTTTGGAACTGGACTTGTCAAGGACAAATGCAGGTCCTGTGTCTTCTCCACAAATACTGGTAGAAGAAGCTTTAACCATCTAGGCAGGTAATTGTACCTTTTTCCATCTACCAGAAACACAAATTTAGATCCAACTTTTATAATGAGTGAGTTTTGTTCATGGCAGTGATTTTAAAACAGAAGCTATGAGGTCTCAGTTTTCATCTGTATGTTCATGTGTTCCTATAAATGTGTTGCAGATGTGTTTACCTCCAGATGGTATTGCCAACAGTTTGTAAAAGGTCTCTCTTTTATAGTCTTAAACAAACAGGCACTATATAAACTATTCATAAAAACTCTAAGAGATGTCACAGAAACTGACCCAAATGTTTTCCAAGTTCACGTGTCCTGGGATAATCTTCAGTAAATTAAAGTTAGTTTCAGTTTGTTGGTTTATAGTCATGTCTTTAGAGTTATTGACAATGAATACAGTGCAGTTAAGCAAATTAAATTATGTATTATAATTACCTGAATGGGTTTTGGAATATAGGTAAGGTTCAGTGGGGTGGAGTTTGGAGCCAATGACCAAGAAAGAATTCTTGAGATGTCTTTGTTTTTTTTGTTTTTTTTTTTTTAAGATTTCATTTATTTATTTGACAGACAGAGAGACAGTGAGAGATAGTGAGAGCAGGAACACAAGCAGGGGGAGTGGGAGAGGGAGAAGCAGGCCTTCCGCCGAGCAGGGAGCCCGATGCGGGGCTCAACCCCAGGACCCTGGGATCATGACCTGAGCTGAAGGCAGACACTTTATGACTGAGCCACCCAGGCGCCCCTTGAGTTGTCTTTGGTGCAAAATGGTGATTTATTAAAGCACAGAGACAAGACTATAGGCAAAAAGAGCTACTTCCCCAGGGTGGTGAGGGGTGGCTGATTATATACCACGGGGTTGGGGGAGGTAAGGAAAAAGGGAGGTTTCAAAAGGATTTTCATATGTTAAAGAAGACTCACGAGATAACAGAGGCCTTGCCATTGTCACGTTAAGGTTGTTTTTCCCCTCTAGCAAGGCATTAACATGAAGATAGTTGGGAGCTTCCGGGAGGAACATTACATTCTGCCCACTTCAAGTATCTCTCAATGGACTGCAAGTTACAAGGACATTTAATCTGTATTTACATTTCCTTCTGGAAGCTAGGTTATTGACAGATTGCTTTGTTCTTGTAGATTGCTAAACATTTGTAAAATGAGGGAGATTCAGGTCTTGCAGGACTGTGATCTCTATTAGTTAACTGTTTTTCCTGTCACATATATCCCAAGGGGGGGTGGGGGTTGTGGGGTGTCAGCTTCTGCTTTGTCCTCAGCTTGCCTTCTGTTCCCTCATCAGTTACATTCATGTTATTCTTTGTAATTTACCAGCAAAAATACTGGAGCAATGGCTGATTTTTGTCTGATGTCTCATGAAGTTTTCATGGGTAATCTAAACATACTTCTGGGAGCGAATGATTTAGATGTAAGTGGAATAAGAGTATACCCATAAACTTTTCAGAGACAATTATATTTTAGGATACATGTACTTAAAAATAGCTTTCCAAAACTTTTGGTAACTCGAAACTTTAGAGTCTTGCTAAGTTAAATCAAAGACGGAAATTTATTTTTTTTATTTTTATTTTTTTTAAAGATTTTATTTATTTATTTGAGAGAGACAGAGAGAGAGCATGAGAGGGGGGAGGGTCGGGAGGGTCAGAGGGAGAAGCAGACTCCCTGCCGAGCAGGGAGCCCAATGCGGGACTCCATCCAGGGACTCCAGGATCATGACCTGAGCTGAAGGCAGTCGCTTAACCAACTGAGCCACCCAGGCGCCCAAAGACAGAAATTTATTATTTAGATCATTTCCAAATAAGATAAAATAATGAAATACTAGTTACTACACTAAAGAGGAAAAGCATAGGACAAAATCTGATTGCAGAAGTGAAAGCTATAGACAGTTGGTGGGACAGGATTCTTTGAAAAGGAATTTTAATGTGTGGTCAAGCAGGCTAAGATTAAAATGAAATTAAAAATGAATTTTAATATCAGAAGTAGGTTGGTGCAAAATTAGAACTTAGTTTTCTTTCTAAGAGGACAAAGTTTTCTTGGACTATTGGTCTGCTTTTAATAAGAGATTGTAAAAGGTTTTTTTGTTTGTTTTCCTTTTAAGTAATATGCCTGGAGAGCAAAATTTCTGGGTATTGTCAAGATAATTTTACGTGACTTTATGAGGTCTTTGATTCCTTAAGAAAGCTGAACTCTGTTAAGAAAAGCTAAGGTTTTATTTTTTGTTTGCTTTTTCAGCTTTTAACTTTCTGTGTTTGCAAAATCTTTAACTGTCAGTGGTTAAGTAGACAATTTGTTGTTTCAGTGACCTGTGGTCTTATTTGACCAAGTGTTGTTGGGTTTTTTTATTTGTTTGTTTTTTGTTTTTTTGCTTGTTGGTATTTTTGACAAACTTATCAAAATCGAATTGTAAATGAAGTCTTTTGGACCTGGAAATACTTTGGGATTTTTTTCCAGAGTGTCCTTGGGACATTTCAAAGGATTTGTTCAACTAACCAGGCTTATTAGATAATGTTAAAATACACGGGAAGTATTGGCAAGTAAGAAATGATACTAGGTCCTCTTTATGTTTTCTTTGTACAGGTCTGTCAGTGTTCTAGAAAATCTTTGAAATACCTAGAAATCTGATATGTCCTGGTATAACGTTATCACTTGTAATTACTCCCTTACCTTCTGAGTTGCTGTCATCAAAATTGAGGCTCACAGTGAAAGGACTGAACCAGAGTATTAAGGGATGCCCCTGCTGACTTTCCTGTAGAGTTTATAAAGACTGTGGCTCAGGTGCATGAAGTCCATGCTGCTTCTGCAAAAAGCGACCCCTTGGAGCCAGACTTTTGCCATCCTGATATTCTTGTGACATGGCAACACTCTGCTCCTGTGGCAGAGAAATTAAGATGGACAGACAATGCCTGTAAATTAAACAGACAGGGCTCTGGGAAACCCAGGATGGCCACTTGATTCTCCCTGGCTTTCTGGCAAATCTCATTTCCACGGGGTGGGGGGTGGGGCTTGCAATCCTTCACCTTAAATGCATAGTGCATTTAAGATGACTCAAATTATGAATTGGTGAGGAGACATCTATAAAATTGCAAAAACTGACAACCAGCAATGTCTGACCTGTTAGGTCTATCATTTTGGAAAAACTATTTTTGTTCCCAGAGGCTTCAGACCTTTTCCCTCTGGACCCTTTGAATACCTGCAGCTAGCCTTCATCTGGCTACCACTCAGTATGAGTTATCAATATGTTCTGAATGCGTGTGTTTTCTGGATGGACTGAAGCTTTCCCCTGCTGCGAGGCTGATGTGCTTATGTGGCAGAGAAACTGTTAGAAAATGTGTTTCCCACTTGGGGTTTGTTCTCCATGATCCCCATTGATTGGAACACCCACTTCACTGGGCAAATCATATGAATGTAATGAAAACCCTGCCAGCTTCTTAAAATTACCATGATACAATCATGTCAATCATCAGACAAGGTTGAGAGAACTGATAGGATCCTCCAACTTAAAATTTCTAAACTTGCCAAAACCGCTGGACTTCCCTGGTCTAAGGCATTGCCTCTGGTCTTGCTGACTGTTCACAGTTTGCCATTGGGAAAAAACATGCTCCGCATGACATGGGCACCTGCAGACCGGTGTCTAATGGTATACAAATTTCTGCTGATCCCTTGTTGTCTCCTGCTAGGATGACCAGCTCCTGTACGTCTCCAATGCCTTACACTCAAGCCTATCATCAACAGGTTCAAGAAGTTTTCCCAGATCCCAATTCAAAGGACCCTGTTGGTCCCAGTCTAGAGCCTGGTGAACTGGGTATTCTGGAAATGTCATGAGAGGAAGACAGCTCGCAAGCCCCATAAGAAGGGACCTTACCAAGTGCTCCTGACCACGAACGCTGTTAAAAACCACAGGGTGCTGGAGATGTCAGAAGCAAATTGAGGAGGAAGGCAAGTAGCTGACATCCAGGTAGACTGCTTCTGCCCAAGACTTCATATTTTAACTGATCATGAAACCCTTCTCCTTTTCATCTCTGTTCCTCTGGCATTGGCCTAGAAAGATAACACCCTCATCTGTATCTCTCAGGTCACTGCTAAGGAGGTGGCACTTGGAATTAGATTTCAGGCTAGGAGACAATCTTAAGTGTGCCGCCTGTTTTTCAGAGGCAAAGTAAGACATCTTATTGGTCAACTCCCCTGACTTTTCATTGTCTGAGTTAGAGAAGGCCTACCGAAGAGGCTTTCATGATTCAGGATTCACTCCTTCGGCAGGTCCCTACTTCCCTGCCTAGGCATAAATGTAAATAGGCTATGATCAGGAACTTCTAAATTCCTGCAATTTTGGAATCCACTGTCTATGGCATTGTATCCTCTCAAAAGCTCTTAATGCATGTTCATGGCCACTAACTACCAAGCACATGATCTCCCTAAGACTGGAACATTGGAGGAGAAGCAGCGAGAATGACTGACTTCTGTGACCTGTGAATATCTCAGAGATTAAGCAAAAATGGGATGACCTATGGATGCCACACAGAAGGAACAACAAACATTTCAGGAATTTCAGAGCTGAGCTGAAAGTGGCGCTAATGCCTTAAATTTTTATCACATCTCTCAGGTAAACTGAGAGTCTGACCAAAAGAGGGGGAATTGTTACAAAGAAAACCACCAGCCTACAATGGAATCAATCACTTAGGACAAGTCACCAAATGGGTTTAATACCTAACTTGATTGCATTTCCAGCCACCCCCAGAAATGTACTGTTAACCTGTCAGTCTGGAATATTCTGATCAGCATCAGTGAGGGAATGTGCCTCATGGTCCCTCTCCATGTGCCAAAGGAAGTTGAGGTAATCCACCTAATAAGACTCCCTCCCCTTCTCCCTGAGGGAAGGTGACCTAACCTAGAACAATCCTTTCTTTTCTTTTGCTAATAACTTCTTTTGCCTGTCCTCCCACCTTCAGACACCTTCCACTTTGCACAACTTCTTGCCATCGCCCTCCACTTGCTAGCTGGGATGCTGTACCATTCATGGATCTCCTGATAAAGACAATTCAATATTCAGATTCATTCAGCTGAACTTTTGTTCTTTAACAGAACACAAAGGAAAAGTTCTTGATAAAAATTTAAAAAGTGCTACTCCAGTGAACATACAAGTGATAAGAAAGTGAAACAGTGGGGCACCTGGGTGAGTCAGTCAGTTAAGCTGCTGCCTTCGACTCAGGGTATGATCCCTGGGTCCTGGAATCGAGCCCCAGGTTAGGCTCCCTGCTCAGCGGGGAGTCTGCTTCTCCCTCTGCCCCTCCCCCTGCTTGTGCTGTCTCTCTCTCTCTCTCTCTCTCAAATAAATAAATAAAATCTTAAAAAAAAAAATGAACTATGCCAAACCTACTCTGCCTGTGCTCTAGAAATGGAACAACAAAGCCTGGATGACAGCGTGTCTGTTTACAAATGGTTTGCTGAACATTTTAAGCCCATCGTTGAGACCTACTGCTCAGAATAAAAAGATTTCTTTCAAAATATTACTGGTCATTAACAATGCCCCTGGTCACTCAAGAGCTCCGATGGAGATGTACAACAAAATTAATGTTGTTTTCATGCCCGCTAGCGCAATATCCATTCTGCAGTCCATGGATCAAGGAGTCGTTTCAACTTTCAGGTCTTACCACGTAAGAAATACATTTCATAAGGCTGTAGCTGCCATAGACAGTGATTCCTCTGATGGATCTGGGCAGAGTACATTGAAAACCTCTGGGAAGGGATCACTCTTCTATACGCCATTAAGAACATTTGTGATTCATGGACTGAAGTGAAAATATCAACATTAACAAGAGTTTGGAAGAACTTGATTCCAACCCTCAGGGATGACTTTGAGGGGTTCAAGACTTCAGTGGAGGAAGTGACTGCAGAGGGGGTGGAAACAGCAAGAGAACTAGAATCAGAAGTGGAACCTGAAGATCTGCTGATCTGCTCTGATCTTATGATCAAACTTAAATGGATGAGGAGTTGCTTCTCTTGGATGAGCAAAGACAGTGGTTTCATGGGATGGAATCTACTGGTGAAGGTGCTGTGAAGATTGCTGAAGTGACAACAAAGGACTTCCTATGCTACAGAGAACTCGTTCCTGACAGGAAGGGTCCGTTGATGAGGCAGACTTCACTCTTATTTTGAGAAATTGCCAAAACCACACCAAACACCCCGATCAGTCAGCAGCCATCAACAGAGACACAAGACCCTCCACCAGCAAGAAGACTGTGACTGGCTAAAGCTCAGATAATGATTAGCATTTTTAGCAATAAAGTATTTTGTAATTAAGGCAATGTACATTGTTTTGTTGTTGTGTTTTGTTTTTTGTTTCTTTGTTTGCTTGATTGCATCCTTAGTAGACTACAGTACAGTGTAAGCAAAACTTTTACAGAGCCGCATGCGGGTTAGAACAGAAGGCAAACATGAGTGACTCTCGGGACTCCCATCATGAGCATGGATATGTTTCTTTGACCCTCACAGATTTGATTTCTTTTGGTGTTGATTATTTATCAGAAGTTAAAAATTGTGAGATTTTAAATACAATTTTGGATCACGGGCTTCCCTTGCCTGCATTTCCACAGCACAGTAATTACCCGGAACTGAGTCCATATCCTACATTCCCAGATTCATATGCTCTCCTGGTTTGCCTGTACCCACATAACCCGATTAATGCAGTTAATGTCTGTTGCAAAGCCTACGGGTTGTTTACATTTATGGCCTCTGCTGGGGAGATTACAGGCCAGACTTTGGATCAAGCCATTCTTAACAATCTCAACACTTTACACCGGTGCCATGATTGACAGGATAATTATCCAACTCAAGTCTCAATTTCCCTTCATTGAAACTACTTGCCTTGGAGAAGTTGTTGGATTAAATTTAATGCATGAAAATCAATATCACCTATTGAACAGCAGGTTTCCAGTAATGTTAATTATAACCTTAATATAAATCTTCAAGTATCTATAATACTAGTGGAATATAAGAAGTATCCTAAGAGAAAGGTTCTCATAAGAGAGAAACAGTGTATTTCCACAAGGAGTTCAAAAGATTGAATAATTACATCCATTTCAAGGGTAGAGGGAGGGTGACATGGATGTTTTGTTGAGTAAAAAAGAAAATAAATTTAAGGCATCCATAATACAACACACTCCACAAGCAGTGTGGTATGTGGAGCTGATTTGGACTGTGCATCTGAGAAAATCACCATTAGATGCATGGCCCCAGAGCCTGCCTGAGTGCCCCTGAGGTGCAGAGCCCGGCACGTGGCCAGTGTCCCACATCAAGCCACTATGCCTCCAGTTCTTTCCGTTTCATTGTCTGGAGATGGTCACCAGAGAGCTGAGGGCTGCTCAGCTGTGAGCACACCCACCCAGAAGTTTGGGTGCAGGTCTGGGCTCCCTGCTGAAGGCAGACTTAAACCCATGGAGGCCAGTGGTCACTTGGTAACTGTCTCCCAATTCCCCACCTTCTGCTAAGGTAGAGTCTACACTATTCAAGAGGATCCCCCAGGGAGACTGAAAACTGGTTGCTCAGAATAGGAATGAATTCATTAATGAGACTTGTTTGGGTGATTTTCTCCCTTGCATCTCCCTTTCCCACTACTGCTTCCTGGGAACCCCTTCCAAATAAGCTACATGCATGCAAAGCCCAGACTCCATCTCTGCTTTCAGGAGCATCTCAGTTGAGAGAGTTGGGGTCCCCATCCCAGCTGTCATCCTCCTCATCCTCATCTTTGCCGAGCACTTACTGTGTGGAAGGGCTGAGCTTCGTTTCCTACATGTATCATCTCTGGTAGTATTAACACTCCTTACAGGTAAAAATTTGTCACCAAGATTAATGGCATATGTAGTCACATATCTAATAACAAAGGTCAGTTTGAGTACATATCCAGATTAGGTTAGCATCCAAAGTCTGCTCTAAACAGAGCACGAGATGAATTTATCTGTAATAGCCCGTGCATCTCTGCACAATGTTCTTGCCTTGGCTTTTAAAGCCTAAAACTGTGTTACTGATACGTCTTATCAGACGTACTCCCCACTCCTGTTCACTAACTTTCAGCAAACCACGCTGCTGAATAATCCCTGAAGTCTTTGTCTTGTCCACCTAGTCAGACCAAACTTTTTGTTGCTTGAGTTTCGTTTTGTGTTTGTCTGGGGGAATCTCTACATTTTCCTCTGATTCTTCTACCACCCCTTGCAAAGGTCATTAAATGATAGGTAAACTGCCTGTGGCAGGGAGACACAGGCTCTGTTTCTGGGGACAAGTTCCATGGAAGCTGAGACAGTACAGAGAGGATCACATAAAACACATGCAAAAATCGTATAAAACCTAAGACACTCATTTCAGCTACCTAAATGTCCTCACTAGGGTCTGCAGATTGTAAGGCCTCCTGCTCTTTCTATTTGGGGATTTGTTGAAGTCTGGGTACTGGTGACTTAAACTTGTAAAAACTATCTAGAAAACTATTTCCTAGAGCTCGAAGGGAAGAAAGCAAAAAAGTTTTCCTCCCGGGGCACCTGGGTGGCTCAATCGTTAAGCGTCTGCCTTCGGCGCAGGTCATGATCCCAGGGTCCTGGGATCGAGCCCCACATCGGGCTCCCTGCTCGGCAGGAAGCCTGCTTCTCCCTCTCCCACTCCCCCTACTTGTGCTCCCTCTCTTGCTGTGTCTCTGTCAAATAAATAAATAAAATCTTCAAAAAAAAAAGTTTTCCTCCCATGGGAATTGTTAATGGTGCCATCTGGGTCCCCTAAAGAAGTAATCCCCAGTATTCTAGTGACATCTTCACCCATACATGTTTTTTCACAGAGCAGATTGTTTTCAGTGCTTGTTACTCACTGAAAAGGATAAAGAAAATGTTGGTGTAATCATCCTATTTTCTTTCTCTTCAGTAGTCTCCTTTCTTCTCCATCGTTGTCTCTCTGCTGTCTCTCCCCTGCCGCCCCCCCACGCATACACACACGCGTGCACATGCACGCACACCTAGACACTCATTCAAAACCCACTGCCTCACTTTCCTACAAATAGTCAAGGCTATAGTCTGCTTTTTCTGAAAAGAATGCTAATTTAGCACAATAGGTTTTGAAAACATATAAGAAACTCATCGTCCAGCAGTAAAATACCGGATTAAATATTCACCTTCAAGTTGCACTGTCGCTTTCTAGCAAGATAAATGCAGCAAGAAGATAAGGTCCCCGGTGCACCTGGGCCGCTCAGAAGGGGGGTGGGCTGAGGAGAAGGCCGTTGTGATAAGAGGAGACCAAGTATAGCAGGGCGAAGCATGGAGAGAGGAAATGAGGGAAAAGTCCATGGAGGATTCAGCATAAGGGTTAGTGCCCCCCACGGGGGGCTGGCTGGTCACGAGGCTACGCAGAAGGGCCTGTTAGTTGTGTTAAAGGCCACCAGATGGAAGCTGTTGTTATGTTTTCAGTAGGCGTCTAATGTGCATTTCCCACAGAATCTTCCAGCTTCAACAGTGGTGGCTCACAAAATACTGGGTAAGAGGGGCTTGTGGGTGACCGTCCGCTTGAGAGCGAAAGGAATGGTTTCGAATTGCTTTTCTTAGATCTTACTGCTGAGGGCAGACCTGTCTTGCCCTCACACCTGTGCTCTTGATCTGTGAGCACACTGCCAAAGCATCCTCAGAGTGTGATTCCTTTACCAAAGCGTCTTTCTTCAAAGAAACTATCTGATTACACAGGAAAATGAATCCCCGACCCCTCCCTCTGGTGTTTCACAAACACACACTTTCCATCAGCGGACATACCTCCTCGGGGGAGGGAAGCACTGAAAATTTCACCTGCTGTAGGTGGTGTCCACCCAGAATAATTGTTTCCTGGCACTTACGACCAACAAGCTCAAGAAGGAAAAGAACCACGTTATGTTTTAGTTTAGCGTCATAAGAAACTCATCAAAAGTGCACAAACCTGGAAAATCCAATAAATGTTTGGTCTTGGTTCCTGGGCTTCCATCCTTTGCTACAATCTTCACTGGAAATTTTAGTTCTTGGCATGAGATGACAACATAGAAACCCTCCCAAGGTTTCTGGAAGACAGTACTTCATTATTTATTACTAGATGCACAAGGAAAATAGAGCATACTTGGAATTAGTGGCCATTTCCCTGCTCTGCAGATGCCACCACCCTGTGCCGATCCCTCGGGCAGCAACAGCTACAGCCTGTCCCAACCTGCATATTTTGTCCTGAGAGACTATATTTATTATCAGTACTTTCATGAACATTTTTTGAGGAACCTTTTTTTCTGGCAGTGGAGTATCTGTCCATGGGTTTTGTCTCGTCCTCTCCCAGCGAGGAAGGTGTGTTCATTACCTTGGGTAATTATCATAGACCTGGCTCTGACAAACTAGTGAACAGGTGAGTGCATTACCAAGAGGTGATGCTCTTAAAGGCTGACTGAGGACTTGCTTGCCCATTAAAGCAGAACCCAGGAGCTAAAAGCAACAAAGTGGGCTGTTTGTATGTCTACTGGATTACAAGGGAACCAAACAGAAAGCCAAGAGAAGGGGGCATAGTTTTCTCAATGAGAAGGCAATCATCCAGGGCCTTCGCTGTTACTGATAGAGTTGGGTTGGGACGGGGAGGATGAGAAGCAAGCATCTTAACAGAGTGAGAGATTTATTAAAAATAGATGACCATGGAGACATCCGTCGGCTTTGCAGAAGCAGATTGTTTTTCTCCTACACTTGCATCTTCTTTCTCCAGAGTGGCTTCGGAAAGTGCAGAAAGCCCACCAGCTCACCCATCTTCACTCTTGGAGGGCCAGCTCAGACACCAGAACCTGGACCTGGGCCCTTAGGAGGCCCGGGGGTGAAGGTGCTAGGCCTCCAAGAACCACCCACAGGCTGGAACTTAGCCAGTGGGCAGTATTACACAAAATAAAAAGCAAGAGTTGATTAGAGAACAGAATCCATGTGTAATGTGATGCACATGTAATTAGTTAATGTACACTTAATTTTATGTACATACTCGATTTGTTCTTTGACAACTCCAGCATCACTGTATATTCTGAAGAGTACATGAATAGGGAGATGGGTTAAATTAGGGGCAGGTGGGTAGAAAATAGTACATGTCTTCTCTTCCAATAAATGCAAGAGTCCCTAGAGCTCCAGGAAGAGATGTCCCACGCTGCATCAGAGGATTCAGGATGAAGACGTCTAGACTGAATGAACCACAGTCAATGAGCTGCTACCTCGCTGAATTGTCATCAGCACTGGGAGTGGAGAGAAGAGGCCCAAGGGACACAGAAGTATAGAGACAAGAGAACACACACTAGGGCCACACATAGAAGAATGGGGTCTGAGGCTGAGATGACAGGAACCCTGTTCTCAGGTGACACGGCGAATGAAGATGATAGATCCCAGGCCTAAGAGCCAGCGACTTCTTGGGCCTCAGCTTGGGCCACTGGACCTTACCTGAGTGCAGCCCTATTGTCTCCGTGAGGTCAGGTCTTCACATGTGTGCAGGGAGTTTCTGGCAGGGACGGCACGCTGTCCCCATCACAGGGTCACTCAGGTCTCAGGCCCTATCCATGACTCTGGCATCTTCATCTCTCACTCTGTCACCTCTTCCTGGCGAATCAGTCCATCCGCTACGAGGTCATCCAGGCCAGCAGAGCATTTATGGTGCTCTGGCCCCCCTCTCTTAGTCAGGATCTTGTCTGTCAGACAAAGAGACTTGAAGTACTGAACAGAGCTCAGTTTCCCTCCCATTTCACCAACAGGGAAGCGGTCCTTCTAACCCTTTTTTAACCCACTTTCATCTCCACGGGGGTCAGTTGTCTTGAAGAATGATCTGCTATCTTTGAATCTTGCAGGCAAGATGCGGAGGCATCCTCTGCCCATAATTCCTTCTGATCTTTGCATCGCCCGCATATGCTCACTGAGTGAGCTGGGACACTGCGTGTCCTGATTTTTCTGTTAGCCTCCTGAAAGTCAGAGGTCACTCTGCTCCCACACACCCCAGGCTCTTGGATTCTGGAGCGTCTGACAGGCTGTTTCCTTTGTGAACACAAGCTGCCGATACCCCTCCTGTGCCCATTCTCATCTGCAGGTGATTCATAGCTGCAAATTCAAGTAGGACTAGGAAAATAATAGCAGGATTCCCCTGGAGCTTCTTCTTGCCCTTTACTGTTTACCTCAAAAATGTTGTAAAAGGTTCTCTGAGCTCCTTCCCTTCCTCCTCCCTCTCCCCCTCCTCCCCAGTGTCACCTATGTAAATCTTCACCAAGCCTGATGAGGACGGCGGCCCATTCCCAAACTGGAAAACACTCACCAGCCATGGCACCTCATGCTCGCCATGGGTGTAAGGTTGAAATGGCAAGCAAGGTGGGCCTACCTTTTTAGGAGGGGCATGAGCACAGATTAAGAAATAATGATGACACCTACATATCTGTGTTAATAATTATGATGTCCTAGGAAGTTTTAAATTATTCTCACTTCCCAAGATGCCTTCAGGTCACTGAACCTTACATTGTAGCAGACATTGTTCCCCTAAAACATTTGCTTCACCATTGCCTGGGGAGGTGAGAACATAGAACAAATGAGAAGGCACACACAGAGTTAAATATATGCACTAAAGGATCTTCACGTCACTGAGGTTTAACTAGACAGTCAACCAAAGGGTCTGGAATTTTTGTCACCTAAATCTAGAACGAAGACTTCTTTTTTTTTTTATTGTAAAATAACAGTAATCGTAAAGTTATTTACCATCTTCACCATCTCTAGGTGTTCAGCTCAGTTCAGTGGCATTAAGTACACGCATCCACATCCTTGTGCAACCATCCCCACCACACCTCTCCAACTCTTCTTATCCTGGAAAAGTGAAATTAGCAGCTGCTAAACACCAACTCCCTGTTTCTGCCTTCTACCAGCTCCTGGGGACCACCAGCTGCTTCCTTTCTGTCTCTGCGAATTCCACCCCTCTAGCTAGCTCGTCTAAGTGGAATCACACAGTATCTGTCCCCTGGTGAGTGACATTTCACTCCACTTCCCTTTTAAGGCTGAGTAATCGTGCACGCGTATGCATTTTGCTTCTCTGTGTATCCACCAGCGGGGACTTGGGCTGCTTCTACCTTTTGCTACCGTGAATAATGCTGCCGTGAGCATGGGTGTGCAAATACCTCTTGAAAACTCTGCTTTTGTTTCCTGTGGCTGCATACCCAGAAGTGGAATTGCCAGATCATAGGGTCATTCTATTTTTAATTTTTTCAAGGAACTGAGCTAGCGTTTTCCACAGTGGCTGCACCATGTGGATTTCCACCACCAGTGCGGAGCACTTGCTGTTTTCCCACATTCTCACAAGCACCTGCTGTTTTCTGGGGGTTTGTTTGCTTCGATAGCACCCATCTTACCTGTGAGAGGTGGCCGAGACATCTCAACTCCTTTCCCCCGTGCTCCGCCCCGGCTCGGGGCCGCCTCCGGCTGAGAGGTGACCTGTGTCCCCGAGAAGCAGTTTGGCTTCTAGGTATGAAAGTGGTTTTTTTCTTTATCTAAGGCTTTTCCTCTTCAGATGGCTCCATGTTAAGGGAACTACATAGCAGAGACTGAGAGCAGGGATTCCGAAGCCAGAATGGTTGAATTAACATTTTAACTGCCGATCACAGGCAAGGAACTTCACTGTGACTTGGTTTCCCCATCTGCCAGATGGGTTTCATGATAATTCCTATATTGTAATGTTACTGTATTTAATGAGTATCTTAAAAGTCATTAAAATAGTACCTAGCTTAGAGGAAGCATTCGATAACTACTGTGCGTGTTGTGTAATAGCCCCCGTTCATCTCACCAGTTCATTCAACATTAATACTTGACATAGACACTGAGGACCGGTTCATGTGCCAGACACTGTTATAGATGCTAGGGATAGAGCAGTGACCAAAACAGACAAAATTTCCTGCTGCAATAGAACGAACATTATAATGAGAGAGACAAAATACTCATTGATCGCACGCAAAATACTTTAAGAGTACTCCATGTAAGGAGGAGAAATAAATGGGGGTGGGACGGGACTGGGGGGATTGGATTATATATTGAGGGGCCAGAGAAGGCTGAGGAAAAAGTCAGTGATCTTCATAACATATGTTTAATTAAGTATCTCAGAAATAAACTCAGTGTGGCCAACTGCTTCATCAATATATTTGTTGAAAACTGGAGTACGATCTAGATGCTAATGCAGATAGTCCCTAACCCTTGGTAGATGTTTTAACAGTTAAAAGAAAAAAAAATCTCAGAAGATTTGAGGAATCACATTTCTCACTAATAGCTTATGTGTGTGACATAATTTGGTATGTACTTAGAATCTGAGCCAGGGGCCACAGTTCAAGTGCCTGTGAGCTAAGGTGTTTAATCACCTGAGTGAGGCAGTTGGTGAGGAAAGGTCTGTGCCCACCTAAGGAGGAGGCTTGTCCTGTCTGAAGAGCCCAGACTCCTTAGACCCAACTGATTTTGCCCAGGAGAATGAAGATCCAGTTTACTCTATCTTACATTTGTGTGCATTTCATCTGTCATTAAAAAAAAAAACTAACTGGTTTGCTATTGTTTTAAAACACTATGCAGATGAAACAAAGCTTATCTGTGTTTCATATCTGACCCATGGGTCACCTATTTGTTTTTTGTGCTCTTGGCAAAAAATGGCATTTGCTTTGGGAATAGAATCCTCTGTCTCAGCAATGTGTAGTAGAAAATTGGGGACATTTAATCTATGGTTTTCTTAAAGTATTTTTTTTTCTTTCCCTTCCAACTTCCTCAGCTAAACTTGTCAGAGGCTCTGTGTGTAGGAGGCTCTGTGTCCTCTTGTCATAGGGAATATCTGACAAAGCAGAATTTAGAAATGTCCAGGAAGACACTGGGATCCAGAGAAAGAGAAAGACAAGGTGCACGTGTGAGCGCACACACACGCACACACACACACACGGAATGTCACTGTGGAAAACGTAGAAGAATAATATCTTCATAATAATAGAGTTTCTCTCTCATGGACTGGGAGAAGAGTCAGAGGTGTGTGAGCTTGCCCCATCCAGCCGGGATGGCACACCACTGCTTGGCAGCGTAACTGGTGTCCTTAGCACAGAGAGTGGTCAAACCATACTTGCAGGAAGCAAACCCGGAGGCGCCAGGATGGCCAAAGTCAGGCGTGGTTCTCAGGTTTTTGGAAGCCTAGCAGAGCGCTACTAGCTATGAGAGTCCATTCCTGGCTTTAAAAGTAAAAATGTCCATGATGAGAATGTTTGAATGGAAAGAAGAAAATTTTTGTTTCCTCGTTTTTCTGGAGACCATGCAAGCACATGTAAATCTGCTAAAACTGAAGGAAACGATGGGGCTCCTGTAAATGGCTGATACTGGAATTACCCACTACTGTTTAGATAGAGATGTGGATTCAGAATATAATCTGGATTCAGATATAATGATCGTACAATAAATGAATGATGGAGTAAACAATAAGCAGGTAATGACCTGAAAATTTAGATCTAGGCCCATGTCCGATTTCTGAGATTTGATTTGCTGCTGACAGTTCCAGTTTGTGATCAGATTTGTGTGGGTGCAGGGAACGGATGTCATATGGCAGCAGAAGGTCCCTAGACCTACCTGTATTGTCCATAACTCTTGGAGAGACCCAGTGTTTCATCAATCATTCCTCTGTCTATTCTTCACTGTCGACCTTCTAGAATAGATCTAGTGAATACATCTTAGTGGGAGCACTAATCAAATATAAGATTTTTCCTTTTCTAGAATCCTTCCCCTCTTCCCAGATTTGGAGTCACAGCATCCTTGATTCAAGTACCCTTTATAAGTTGTGTAATGCTGAATGAGTTAGTTAACCCGTCGAAGACTTAGTTGCCTTATCTGTATGATTACCTCATCTGTATCATTTCTGTTATCTATGTTTGTTTCAGTATAATATGTATAAAATCATTGCCTGGCCATGAATGAAAGAGATGGCTAGGAGACTGGCGATAGTCTTGAAGGAAGGTATTTATTCATAAAGTACTTACCAATTCTTCATATCCCTTATTTCATTTTCTTTTTAAAATACCTCTCTATGTTAGACAAATCTACCTCTGTTTTATGAAGAGGAGTACTAAGTATCAGTGGTTCAGAGACTTGCCCAGCACAAGGGGCCCCTTGTGTGATATGTGGCTTGCTCCCAGCCTAGCACTATGGTAGGAAATATGGAAAACGTCAGCAGGTAGCATAGGACTCAGTCCCCACTCTTAAGGAGCTCAAAATAACTTGGGGGTGATAGGCATAAGCACAGGAAACTGTTATGGGGCAGTACGGGAGAACGCAGGACGAGTGTAAGATCTCAGAGAACGGGGGCATTAAATGTGGTCTGGAGCAGACGGGAAGCTCTCACACAGGTGGTAGGACTCCTAGAACCTGTAGGGTGTAGGTATCTAAATAGTACTGGGGGAAGAAATAGGGCTGATGATTTGTTCTGTTCTCACTTGCCTGGCAACACTGGGAAAATGGTATTTGCACGCAGCTTTGCCAATGGGGAAACTGAGGCTTCCAGAAAAATAAACTTCTTGCCCAAGAATATTGAGTCAGAGAACCAGGGGGTAGGGTGGGAAACAACACTAGGAAACAACCCCTATGAATGGAAGTTAGCCGAAACAAGAATCCAGAAACTTAGAGTCAAAGGATTCCCAGGTGTTGGGATATTCAGATAAAAACTACACATGACCAACGTAGATATCGCTGAAATCAGTCCATGAAGAGCAAGATCCATAAACATCGTGAAGCAATCACTTTTAAAAAGATACATTTTATTAAAAAGGTTTTTCCGGAAATAGGAACTCTAGTCATTGCAGTAAAAACTCAAAGGACAGGCTAAACACCTACACAGTTGATAATGGATTGGTGAACTGTGAGATAAATGCAAGCAAGCTCTCTAGAATGGAGCAAATAGAAATGAGGAGGTGGGAACTCCCAGAGAGAGTAAGAGGTAGGTAGCTTAGAATAACAAAGTCTAGCATATTAGCAATATTAGTAGCCTATTGCTGCCATGACAAATCACCACAAACACAGTGGCTTAAAACAACACAAATTTATCTCACAGTTCTATAGGTTAAGTTTCTAACACAAGTTTTACTGACCTAAAACCAGGCTCTCAGCAGAGCTGTGTTTCTTCCTGCAAGATCTGGGAAGTAATCTACCGCCAAGGTCATTCAGGTTGTTGGCTGAATGCAGTTCCTTTTGTTGTAGGACTGAGGTTGTGTGTCCTTCCTGGCGTCGGTTGGGAAGTATTCCTAGCTCCCCAGGACCTCTCTCTGGTTCTCAGGTGTGGCCCTCCATCTAGAATCGGCAAGAGTGTTTCAAAACTTTCTGAAACTTGGAATCTTTCTGACTTCTTCTGCTATATCTCCTATGCTTCCATGCTGGAGAGAGTTCTCTGCTTTCGAGGACTCATGTGATGGCATCGGACCTACTCAGATCATCCAAGATGGTCTCCCTATTTCATGGTCAATTGATCGGTCACCTTTATTACGTCCACTGAGACTCGGAGCTATGTAGCATTACATATCCACAACTGTGACACAAAGGTGTGAAGACCATAAAGGCCAGGATTCAGCACATCTCATCCCAGATGGACACAATGGGAAGAATGAGTAAGGAACTATTTCTAAAGAGAAGTTTTCAGAATCATGTCAGAGAGCAGAATATCAGGGTTCTGAAGTACACAGACCCACAGCTAAAGAAGGCACGCTTCATTAAGCATGACAAACACAAAGAAGGCCAGTGCCTTACAACAGCCCTGTGAGATGCACATTATTGTTCCCACTTTGAAGAGGAGGTAAAAAGGGGAAGAGAGCTGTTTGTCAAAGGTCATTCTGACCGCCTAAGTCAGGTCACGAATAGGGTGGTAGAGGTCCCTTCATGCCTGTCTTCTCCTGAAATTATGAATGAAGAAGATTGTGGAGCTGGCTTTTATGTGTCACAGAGCGTGTGCAGAATATAGCCCCATGATGCTTTGGGAGTGCTCTGGTTATGGCTCATTTGCATACAACAGAAACCACTTTAGCTCGTTTAACTAGGAAATGATTTATTTCTGTGTGTAGCTGGCCACCACTAACATGGCCCACGTCCCAATGTTGTGCCCTCACATAATACCTTCTCCTTGAGAGTAGGCTGAACATGATATTTTGATTCTAATAAATAGAATAAGGTAAATGTGATGAGGCGTGTTTTGCAAAATTAGGCAACCAAAAGACTGATTTCCATCTAGTCCATTTCTCTTCATTCTCACTTATTCGCTCTGGTGGAAGGTGCCTGCCATGTTGTGAGCTGCCCTGTGGAGAAACTGACATGGTAAGGAACTTGAGCAGAGCTTCTGGCCAACAACCCGTGCTGAACTGAACCCTGCTAGTTGGGGAGCAGGACTCAGCGCACCATGGGCTCGAGTCTGGGAGCAGATCTGACCCTTTTATTGAACCTTCAGATGAGACATAAGCCTTGCATGACAGCTTGTTTGCTGCATATTGCCTGGATTCCTATCACACGTAAAGAGTAAGATGAGTCCTTGTAAGGTGTCAAGCCACTGCATTTTGGGGCAATTTGTTCCACAGTGGTGTAGTGGGTGGCAGACAAAAATCAATGTGAGAGCTTAAGAGCAGGAGCTAGACTGATTAGGAAAGGTACAGCCAGAGACTGCTGAGTCAGGAAGTCAGTGACTGTGAGTTCTTCATCCATCCCCATTCTCTCACAGACAACGACCACCATAGGAAATAACCATGAATGAGATCATCTTTATGTCCTTTCTTATTAATTTTGTCATGCCTCCTTTCTTTACCCCCTTCGGCCCTTAATTTTATCTTGTTTTTGTATCTGTTTGCTCTTTCTCTCTTATACACACACACACACACCCCATTAGCAACACCTTTACTTCTTTTTTTCCTACAAAGATCTAAAGATGTTTTCTCTAATTGTAAACAGAATGCTGATTTAGCATAATAGGTTTTAGTATAATAGGTTTTGAGAAAAGGAACTATATATATGTATGTATAGCAGTAAAATATGGGAGCAAATTCTCCATGTTGAATATTCACTGGAACCAAAGAGCGTAGCACAAAGGACAAGTCCCAAGAGGTATCTCCTCCAGGGCACAGGGACCAGGTCATCACAAAACCCTACAAAAGATTAACTTGCAAATTATTTTATACTTCCTACACACTAAGACAACACAAACTTCATTCCGTGATCTGGGCTGGATAATGATGATCGTCAGCTTATTCTTAAAAACTGGGGCTAGGTGTTCAATGTTGGGAATGTGGTGTGGTTGCTAGATTGAGAATATCGCATAGATAATTCATGCCATGACTACTCTCTGGGATATTAGGAGATTAAAACAGTAAGAAAGCAACTAACGGAAGTCTAGAGTTTAGGGGAGGAAATGAATGACAGCTGTGCTAACATGTCTTCCCAGAACTCAGGGCCACTAACTCTGGGGCATTTGAACGTCTATGGCAATAAGCACAAATAGAGTTTATTCAATTAAATTCCTTCAGCTCCTCCTCCTCTCCTGTGCCCTCCAGACCACCCTAACCCTATTCCTATGGGAAACTGTTTTCACAATATCACACAGTAGATATCCAGTTAATTTAACAACAACAAAAAATTATTGGAATACAAAATGATTTTAAAAAGTCATGTGAGACAGGTAAGTTCCCTCCAGGATGTAGATACACAAGGACTACACTGCTGTGATTTTCTGCAGAATAGAGAGGTAGCTAGGTGTGATAGTAGTTGCTCACATCAATTCCTGTAATAATGAATACCTTCAGCATTGTCATGTCCCAAATATGTCTCTGTTAGTCCCAAATATGTCCGTAGTAGTCCGGGAAAGATAAGGAATACAAGGAAATGTTCATACTGGTTTGCAGCCCCAAGCTTGCGCTTATACAAATATATCATTGTAAGCTACTTACATTATATGTACATAAGAGTAATATCTGAAAGTAAAATGTAATAAACTAAAGGCTCATATTGTAAAATCTATAGCAATTTCTAAAAAATAGTGGTATAGCTAGTAAGAAGTAAAATAAATACTAAATAGAAACAATTAATCCAAAAGGAAGCAGGAATAAGAACGGATAAGACATACAGAAAACAACCAGCAAGATGTCAGACTTAAACGGAACCATAGTAAATATAATTTAAATTTGTAACTTAAATAATTAATTATAATTCACCTGCACATTCTGAATAAAAGACACAGACTGTTAGACTGGATTTAAAAAAAAAAAAAAAAGTAAAACACAATTCATCGCTGCTTAAAATAAATACACTGTAGATGTAAGGATATAAAATGATAAAGTCAAAGAATAGAAAACGAGACACAATTCAGCCCCATAGCACAGGACCCAGAAATCACAGACCACATAAGAAAGAGAGAAAGAAAAAAAAAAGATTTAGTCATTGTAACTTTAAAAACCTTTGCTCCCCAAGATACCATTCAGAAAATTAAAAAGCAATCAATAGCTTGAAAGAAAATATTTATAATACATGTATCTGGCAAAGATCTTGGAGCAAGAATATTTAAAGAATACTTACAACTCAAGAAGGAAAACTACTCAGTAAAAAATGGACGGATGATATGGACACTGTAAGAATGAAGATGCACAAACAACCAAGTACATGATGTTTTCACAACTTTAATTATCGGGAAGATACAAATTGAAGCCATAATAGGATATTACTACGGTAGTCAAAATCGGCAAGTTGCCCAAATATCCATCACCATGTGAATGGATAAAGTGATCTATATTGATACAGCATAACATTGAATCATGTTCATATCCTAACAACATGAACCACCTACTTCTATATGCATCAAAGTAGAAAACTCATAAAAATATTTTGTTGATCAAAAGAACACTTACACAAACAGTACATACTATTTCCATGAAAAGAAGGAACTAGCAAAACTGATGTATGGTTACAAAAACGAGATCAGGAGTTTCCTTGACCTCGGGTTGGTGCAATTGACTATAATCTGACTTGTTAAGATAAGGGAAATACTCTGCAAGTAGACTTTGGTAGCAAAGCCCACTGAACTTCATACCTAAAATGGGATGCATTTTATCGTGTGCAAATTATACCACAGTAAGTTAATTCAAAATAAACTGAAGCAAACGAGTCAAAGGACACTTATAACCTGGAGGCAAGGGTTTAAATATAAGTAATATACCAACTTTCAAATAGGAATTAATTCACAGATAGTAAGCCAGGCAAACACATGCATAGGGCATCCATCACTAGAGATGACCTTCATTTAGAAGAGAGGATTAACTATTAATGATGATTAATAATAATTAATAATGATTAACCATTAACATGATTAATAATGGTTAACCATTAACCATGGTGAAACCAGTTGTTTGGTTGACTGAGTGTTGTGAGGTATCAATGTCTTATCCATTCTAAAAGGCATTCATTATTAATCATTTCAGGTTTAATATGCTTTTTCCTCCTGACTTGTGAAAACCTTTACACATACTGATATTGCCCTAAGGTTTTTTGGTTTGTGTTCTGTGTGTATGAAGTGTTCAAAGTTTTTGTGGTTGTTTTAGTTTAGTTTTTTTTTTTTTTTTTGAGTATTGAGAGTTCTTTGCTTTTCATATATTGTGAATAAAGGTTTTATATATTATAAATAAAAGTTCTTTTTATATTATGAAAAAATTAAAAATTTTCTCCCAATCTAGAATTGTCTCTTCGATCTTCTAAATATGTCTTCAGATGAGGAGACAACCTGATTTTTGATAGTCAAATATATCATTTTTAAGAGATTCTGCTTTTGATGTTATGGCTAATAACTGCATAAACAAAGTTCTCAAAAAATTCCCTCTTAACTTTTCCTCTAGAATATTTATAATTATAGGTTTTATATTTAGGTCTCAGATCACTCGGGATTAATTTTTACATATGGTTTTAGGGTGAACAGGAGTTTGTTATTTGCAGAAGGATATCCCATTGTCCTTGTACCACTTCTCCCCCAAATTACATTTATAATGTTGCCAAAAACCAGTTGCCCTTATATGTTTCCATCTGCACCCCCAATATTTTTTCCCCCAAAATTTTTATTATGAGGTTTTTTCAACCATACAGAAAATTGGAAAGACAAAAAAAAAAAAGTCAATACAATGAACATTATTATGTTCACCTCCGATTGTTAATAGCTTTCTGTATTTCCTTTATTTGTGTTTCTTTCTCCAAATTGTGCGTGTGTGTGTGTGTGTGTGTAACCCTGTTTCCCCATTATTGTTCAGGCTGCCACCAGCCTTCATTCCCTGAACACTTGCTTTGTGCCAAGACCTGTGCTTGGGGATTTGTATGGAACATCTCATCAAATTCATGCCTCAACCCCACCACATAGGTGCTTTTCTTATTTCCATTTTTATAGAAGAGACTTGGGTGTATAGATGTCTCATTTCTGATCTCAGAGGATACGCACTAGAGTTTTCATAGGTATTCTCCATCACTGTAAGAAAGTTCTCCTCTTAGGTTTCTGAGGGTCTTTTATAAGAAAGGGGTGTTGGATTTTGTCCAATGGTTGTTCTGTGTCTTGAAATGGCCATATTGGTTTCCATCCTTCCTTCTTTCCTTGCATTCCTGGAATAAAACATCCTTGGTCATGAGATAGTTCCTCTTTTAAAAGATTGTTGGAGCTGCTCACTAAACTTCTGTTGGGAATTTTGCATCGACATTCATGAGAAATATTTGTCTGTATTTTGCCTCTCTTATAATGTCATTGTCTGTTATTGTTAGCAGTGAAATGCTGGTCCCGTAAAATGAGTTCGGAAGTATTTCTTTTTAATTATCTGGATGAGTGTATATAGAATTTCTATTATATCGTCCTGAAATGTTTGGTATAATTCAAAACCGAAGCCATCTGAGGCTGGCGTTTTCTTTGTGGGAATGTTTTTAAGCATAAAATTAATTTGTGTAATTTATATAGGGCTCTTCTGGTTATTTATTTCTTCTTCATTGAGCTTTAGTGGTCTGAGTATTTCGAGGAATTTATCCATTGCATAGAAGTTGTGGTAATCATTTGCATAGTGTTGTTGATTATAGTCCCTTGTTATCCTTTTACCATCTGTAGGATCATGGCGATGTCAGCTTTTCCTTCTTGATAATAATAATTTTTGTTTCTCTCCTATTCCTATTCAGTCTGTTTGGAGTTTTATCTGGTTTGTTAATCTTCCAAGAGAACCATCTTTTGATTCCATGTACTTTCTCTATTGCTTTTATATTTTCCAGTTGATGAATCTCTGTTCTCATCTCTGGTACTTCCTTTCGTTCTAAGTTTTCTTTTCACTTGCTCTTCTTTCTCTAGTTTCTTAAGGTGGAAGATGAAGTCATTGTTTGGAGACATTGCTTGTTTACTCATTTCATCGTACAGTGCTTAAATTTACTCCTAAGTTCATCTTTACTAGCATCCCAGTTTTTGATATGTTGTGTTTTAATTTACATTCAAATAAAATTGATTTCTAATTTCCATTTTAATTTCTCCTTTGATCCATGTGCTCTTTAGAGTGAATTATTTAATATCAAATATTTGCAGATTTTCTACAGACCTTCCTATTACTGACTTCTAATTTTATTCCATTTTGGCTAAAGAACATATTCTGTATGACTGGAATTACTTTAAATTTATTTAGACTTGTTTTGACCAGACTGCTTTATATGCCAAAGGAGTCAAGTAGTTTGATTATGTTGTTTATATCTTATCTGTCTTCTTTGATTTGTTTGTGCCCTTTTTCTATCGATTATTGAGAGAAGGTTAATGAAATCGCTGACTTTAGCTGTGGATTTGTCTATTTCTCTTTGCAGTTCTATCCATTTTGGGTTCTTTCATATTAAAACTGCTACTAAGTGTCTAAAGGTTTAGAATTTTTATGTTCTCCCTATGGATTTATCCTATCATCCTTATGGTCTTACACATTTTTATTCCTGTTAATATTCTCTGATAAGAAATTTATTTTATCTGAATCTAATCCGTTTTATTGTTGACTAGTGTTAGCATGATATAATTTTTCTATGATTTTATTTTTAGCCTATTTGTCTCATTATATATATTTTAATGTAATCTCATAATGTCTAACATTTAATTGGTGTGTTTAGACTATTTACATTTAATGAAATTATTTGTTAGGTTTAAATCTATCTTGCTACTTTTTATTTTTATTTGTTTATTTATTTTTTAAGTAGGCTCCACACCCAACCTGGGGCTCGAACTCATGATCCTGAGATCAAGAGTCACATGCTCTACCAACTGAGCCAGCTAAGGGCCCTTATTTTGCTATCTCTTAAAATTTGTATTACCTGGGGCGCCTGGGTGGCTCAGTCGTTGAGCGTCTGCCTTCAGCTCAGGTAATGATCCCAGGGTCCTGGGATCGAGTCCTGCATCGGGCTCCCTGCTAGGCGGGAAGCCTGCTTCTCCCTCTCCCACTCCCCCTGCTTGTGTTCCCTCTCTCACTGTGTCTCTCTCTGTCAAATAAATAAATAAAATGTTAAAAATGAAAAAAAATTTTATTACCTCTTCTTTTTTTTTCCTTCTTTACAGCTTTTCTGCTTTCCCTTGGACTGAATATTGTTATGATTATTTTATTTCTTTTGTTGCTTATTAGCTATAATTTTTTATTCTGTTCTTTTAGGAGTTAACTCAGTGGTTATAATGTACAACTTTAACTTATATTTTCACAAGTGTTATTATTTTAGTTTAACCCATCAATTTCCCTTTAAAGAATGTTTTAAAATAACATATAGTTTTAAATATCATATTTATTATATTAATAATATAATTTAATATATGGTATATTTTATATAATTTTATATTTTTATATATATTGTATCTTACATATATTTTTTCCCATGTAGTTACCATTACTAGTACTTCCATTCACTTTTACAAACCTGTATTTCTATACGGTATCATTCCCTTCTGTCTGAATGACTGACATTAACATTTCTTATAGTTGACGTTCACCCATGATGGAATATTTCAGCTTTTCTATCGAGGAAAAAGTCTTTATTTCACCTTTGATTTTGGAAAACATTTTTATGTTTTTCTGAACTTACAATTTTTGGATGACCTTTTTTTTTTTGTCTTTCACCACTGTTTTCTAGCGTAGATTGTTCTGATAATTAATCTGCAGCCCTTCCTTACTCTCTTTCTCTATATGTAGCATGTTTCTTTTTTTCTTTGTTTCTTTTTCCCTGTCTTTTAGGACTATCTTTTCACCAGTATTTTATAGAAATTTGATGATGGGCTTTGCTGTATTTTTTTTCCATTTTTTTAATACTTCAGGCTCATCGCCCTTTTTAAATCTATGGGTCTATAGTTTTTGTTACATTTGGAAAAATTTTGGCCAATATTTCCTCAAATATTATTTTGCTCCTTCTTCTTTGGGACACCACTTACACGTATCTGAGGCTTTTCGAGTGTGTCCCAGAGCTCACTGATGCTTCATTTTTTTATTGTATTATTTTCTGTTCTCTGTGCTTCACCTTGTGTAGTTCCCTCATGTTCACTAATTTTTCTTGTAAAACATCAGGTCAGCTCTTCATGCCATCCAGTGTATTTTCCACCTCACACATTCTAGCTTTCATATCTCAAAATACAATTTAGATCTTTTAATATCTTCCATGACTCTACTTACCTGTTTGAACATAGGGCATGCTGCTATAGGAACTGTTTTTTTGTCCGCTTCTGCTAATACTGTCCGCAACAGTTATGGATTAGTTTTGATGGATTGATTATTTCACCCAACTTCTACTTTATAGATGACCATACTTCACATGGAGCTTTTCCTGTATTCCCCCTCACAGACCTCTCTTATTGTTTCCCATAGAAATTGGAAATGGCATTTTTTTAATAAAGTGGTTTTTTTACTATCTAGATCTCCTAGTAGAATATTAGCTAAGCAAGGAAGGACTCTGTCTGTTCTCTTTTATTGTTTTGTCTGTATCAGATAGTCCCTAGTTCTTGCTTGGAAAGGAAATCAATATTTATCAAAAATAAATTTTTATACCAAAATTTTTCCATCATCTAATGATGTTGATGGGGCTCCTCGCACTTCTCCAGGAAACATTATCTGTGCATAAAGGAAATGATACATTCTGAGTTCTAGCCTTCTTCCTTTCAAAAAAGTCATTGTACAAAAAATACATTGTATTTCTCTCTAGACAGACTTAAGCAGGTAAAGGAGAAATAAAGACTCAGATTTCTGTGCCTGGCTTTCTATACAAAGTAACATGATGAACTTAGATTGAACCATAAAAGATATCACGTAAGGGTTATGGGATAGGTTCTAGAATCATAGTTCTGAGGTTCAAACTATAAAACTGATTTTATATATATATATATAATATTATAAAATATATATGTATATTTTTTAGAGAGGGGGAGAGAACAGTGGGGGATGGGCTGAGGGAGAGAGAGATTCCCAAGCAGGCTCCATGCTGAGCACAGAGCCTGATGCAGGGCTCGACCCCACGACTCTGAGATCACGATCCGAACCGAAATCAAGAATCAGACACTCAACTGACTGAGCCACCCAGGCACCCCTAAAACTAATATGTTTAAATTGATACCATAGAGGGGCGCCTGGGTGGCTCAGTTGAGCATCTGCCTTTGGCTCAGGTCATGATCCCCGGGTCCTGGGATCGAGCCCCACGTCAGGCTCCCTGCTCAACGGGAGGCCTGCTTCTCCCTCTCCCACTCCCCCTGCTTGTGTTCCCTCTCCTGCTGTGTCTCTCTCTGTCAAATAAATAAATAAAATCTTTTTAAAAAATTAAAAATAAATAAATAAATAAATAAATAAAAATTGATACCATAGATAATATCTTCTAGTAAATATTTTCTCAGTCTTGAAAACGTCCTGGGGCTGGAACAGTTACAGACCGACAGAGCGGTTATGGAAGCCACATCTGTCTATCTCAGAGGATGCCCTAGTGAGCACCACAGACACCCTCTTCAGATGCCAGGCCCGCCATCCTGTAACTGTCAGAGCACGCTTTCCGAGCCGACTCGGGCTGGTCCGGTTCCTACATCAGCCACAGAGATTGCTTTCGCTAAGGCTGCCATGTTCTGGTTTTTTAGTAGCCCCATTCCTGGGAACAAAGCCTACACGTTTCTGATGTCGGAAAGGGCCAAGGTTCTAAAGAATATAGCCTGTCTACTGCTTTTGTTGGTTTAGTTAAAATAGTCCACACTTCAGAGTCAAACTGACTTGGATTTATATCTAGCCAAATACCACCAGTGTTTATTCAGGCAATTTATGACTTCTATGAGCTTTCATTCCCTTTTTTTCTGCGTGAGTGAGATAACAGTGTTTACCTAATAGAGATGTGCTAGAGATTGACTTGTATATACTTATGTATATAATATGTTTATTTATGTGTGTAACATTTATTTATATTCATATATATGTATAAATTTGTGCATACATATATATGTATGGGCATAAAATAAAATGACATATATTAGGTAAAAATGATCATTTTAGAAATTCTGTCTGCCTTTTTCCTGGCCTCGGAGTTCTATTATACTATCTTTAAAAAAAAAAAAATTACATCACCTTAAATATGATTGTTTTTAGAACTGATCCTCTAAAACTCTTTCCTCCCCCAGGTTGTAATCTCACTTTACCAGATGCTACTAATTATTTGATGATTTTTTTACCAATATTTCATACCTAGATTTCTTGCTTTCCAAACCAGAAGGTGCAGTCTCTTCTGAGCAGCAGAAGCAATGCCATTGTGCAGAGGAGACCCTCTAAGCCCATGCTGCTCTGTTGAGTGATCGGGTATGCAGAGGACATGGCAGGCTGTGGCATGTGGGTGGTGGGGGGCGGAGTGGCAGGGCCCATGGGCATCCATAGCAAAGCTAGAAAAGAAGGCTGCAGGAACCTGGATGGCCGTCCCTTCCTTTAAAAGTGCCCTTCCAAGACGCTCAGCCTGTGTGCTTTCCTGGGGTAATGGGCCAAATCATGTAGGCAAGCAGGCCTCAGTTACACAAATCCTTGCCTGCAGATGGAAGACAGATGCAGGGCTGAGGAGCAGAAAGCAGTGAAATCTTTTTCCACGTGGATCTGTGGACTCCTTCACCCTTCAGGTCCTCTGGAGACCGTGCAGAGCTGTCTGCTGAGGCTGCTGGGCAGTCACTGACCCACTGCTCTCCACCGTGTGCTGAGGGGACACCGTCCTGCCCTTCAGTGTAAAGCCACTTTAGCCGTCTTGGACAACTCAAGAAATCAGATGCCCCTTCATGAAGGTGTTCCAATTAACTGCACACACACACACACACACACACACCCCTTTCCTCACATCTAACAGGCTATCAGTGAACAGCAACCACTGGACTTGGAAGGCGCCCATTCATCAGGGCCAGTAATGATGCTAAAAACTACGATTGACTATTCCTAAGTAAAGTGAGCAATCTCCAGTTTATTGATAGTAAAGTAACAACCATCCAAAGTCAGGGAAGAGAGTATCTGCTTCATTCAACAGTAGACACAAGATTCTGAAACAATCTTTTCACCCCCTTTTTCCCATGGTCTTTTCTTTGTGAGCCCTTCCCCCAGTGGCACAATTAAAGTTTGAAGTAAAATATTTATGGGAGAAAGCAAGGTCATAACAATTTGGCTTATTGAGGCATAATGTACATACAGTACAGTCACCCTCTGTAGGTGTCCAGTTTAAATAGTTGGGTTTTTTTTAAGATTTTATTTATTCATTTGAGACACAGAGATACAGAGAGAGAGAGAGAGAGAGAGAGAGAGAACATGAGCAGGGAGAGAGGCAGAGGGAGAGGGAGAAGCAGGCCTCCCGCTGAGCAGGGAGCCCGATGTGGGGCTTGATCCCAGGACCCTGGGATCATGACCTGAGCCTAAGGCAGACGCCCAACCATCTGAGCCACCCAGGCACCCCTAAATAGTTTTTAAAAATATCTAGTCATGGGGCGCCTGGGTGGCTCAGTTGGTTAAGCAACTGCCTTCGGCTCAGGTCATGAGCCTGGAGTCCCGGGATCGAGTCCCGCATCGGGCTCCCTGCTCGGCAGGGAGTCTGCTTCTCCCTCTGACCCTCCCCCCTCTCATGTGCTCTCTCTCTCTCGTTCTCTCTCTCTCAAATAAATAAATAAAATCTAAAAAAAAAAAAAATATCTAGTCATGTATCCACCACTGCAATCAAGGTATAGAACGACCTTTCTATCCTCCACCTCAGACCATCATGGACCTGTTTTTGTCCCTTTACTATTGCCATTTTTCTGATGCCATAAAAACAGAGCCATATGATATGTAGACTTTTGGGTCTGGATTTTTTCACTTATTCAGCTTTGTATTAAATGTTGATCTCTGACTATCATGTGAAATACTTTTCAGGTCAGGGGTCATCAAATTTTGATTAGAAATTTTTGGAATTAAAGCCTTTCCATGCCACAATTTTAATCCTATGATAGGATAATTTAGAGTTAACACCATCATCATCACTTATGGTTTACTGAAAGTGGATGGTGTCTGTGTTGAAGCTGGATACCAGTCTCTCTTTTGCCATCCTCTGAATACTCTTCCCAAAGACATCTATTTGGTACAATTGCACTAAAGTGAGCTGTAGGGCCGTTTTCACTGCATGTGGACCCCAGTACTGCCCTCAGCCTGCATGAACATCCCTCCCTGAGCTCTAGACCCCATCTGAACTCACCATCTTTCCAGGCCTGGATGATGGTGACCTTGGGTTTATCCTTCAGTGGGAGCAGTTGTGGCTGTTGAAAATATGGACGATGGTGTCATAAGGTAGCACAGCTGGCTTTTCATTTCTGTGCCTAGTCCCGTAGACCCCATCTGGGGCTCCATGAGATACGAACACCAAGAATGTGCTGTCTGAGGGCTCGTGCTCTGGGTGGGTTGCTGATGTCCTTAGCACCAAATCCACGGCCTGAAAGAGTGTATCTTTAAACATCAGATCGTAATACCTACCCTTTCTCCCAGCCGTGCTTTGAGCAATAGAATAAATGGGAAGTGCCTGACACAGGATTTGTCACATTAACTGCTCATAAGTGTACAATTCAGCAGCATTAAATATATTCACAGTGTTGTGTAGCCATCGTCACTATCTAGACCCAAAACTTGCATCATTCCCAACAGAGACTCTGTACCCGTTAAACAATAACTCCTTATCCTGTTCTCCCGGGCCCTGGGAATCTCTATTCTACTTTCTCTCTTTAGGAATCTGCCTATTCTAGGTACATCCTGTGACTAGAATCACACAGTACTTGTCCTTTTGTGCCTGGCTTATTTCTTCTTTTTTTTTTTTTAAAGATTTTATTTATTTATTTATTTAGGAGAGAGAGAGAGAGAAACAGCATGAGGGGGGGAGGGTCAGAGGGAGAAGCAGACTCCCTGCCGAGCAGGGAGCCCAATGCGGGACTCGATCCCGGGACTCCAGGATCATGACCTGAGCCGAAGGCAGTCGCTTAACCAACTGAGCCACCCAGGTGCCCATGCCTGGCTTATTTCATTAAATGTGTTTTCAAGATCCATTCATGCTGTAGCCTATATCAAAATTCCATTGCCTTTTGTGGCTGAAGAATATTCCATTTTAATATATATACTAGATTTTCCTTATGCATTCGCTTGGTTTTGGACATTTAGATTGTTTTCACCTTTTAGCTACTGGGAACAATGCTGCTATGAACAGTGGTGTACAGATATCTGTTCAAATCACTGCTTTCAGTTCTTTGGGATATATACTTAGGGGTGGAAGAGGTGAGTCATATGGTAGTAGCATATTCTGAGAAACCACAAAACTGTTCTCCACGGTGGCTGCACAATTTTACATTCCCACCAGCAATGCTCAGATTTCCAGTTTCTCCACATCTTCACCAATATCTGTTAGTGTGTGTGTGTGTTTGTGTGTGTGTTTTAATAGCCCCCCCAGAAGGTGTGACATGGCATCTCATTCTCTCAAATCCCACTTACTGAGGTGAATAATCGTTTTAATACGCTGTTAGACATAATTTAGTAGTATTTTGTTGGAGATTTTTGCATCTATATTCGCAAGGGATATTGGTCTGTGATTTTCTTATCTTACAATTTCTTTATCTAGCTTTTTAATTCTAGCCTCAGAATAAGTTAGAAGGTACCCCTACTCTTCAACATTTTTTAAAGAGTTTGAAAAGGATTGGTGTTACTACTTCTTTAAATGTTTGGTGGAATTCACCAGTGAAAACCTCTGGTCCAGAACTTTTCATTGTTGTACAGTTTTTTATTGCTAATTCATTCTCCTTAATAGTATAAGTTCATTCTGAATCTCTCTGTCTTCACTATTCAGTCTTACTAGGTTGTGTGTTTCTGAGGATTTGTCTATTTCATCTGTTATTCAATTTGTTGGTATACAATTGTTCATGGTACCCTCATAATCCTTTTTATCTCTGTAAGGATAGAAGAAATGCCCCCACTTTAACTTACGATTTTAGTTATTTGAAACTTCTTTTTTTCCTTCTTTGTCCATTTGACTAAGTGTTTTTCTATTTTGTTGATCTGTTCAAAGAACCCAATTTTGGTTTCATTCATATTCTCTCTGATTTTCTTATCCTATTCAGTTATCATACCTTTCAGCTTTAGAATTTCTTTTTGGCTCCATTTCATAATTTCTCTTATCAATATTCTCATTTTGCTCATATATCTTGTTCCTGTCTTTGCCCATGTCCTACTTTGGCTTTTTGAGCATCTTTAAGTTGTTGAAAGTCATTGTCTAATAAGTGTGCTACCTGGGATCCTTAGGGATGGTCCCTTTTCATTTGTTTCGTTCCTTTGAACGGCTCATGTTTCCCTATTCCTTCATATACCTTGTGATTTTTTTGTTAAAAACTGGATATCTGAATTTTATAATGCTAGAACTCTGGAAATCAGTTCTTCCGCTGAACCCCAGGGCTTGTGGCAGTTTTTGTTGGTGGTGCTGTAATTATTGCTTAGCTTCTCTCGGCACCAGAGATCTGCTGAAGGTGAAAGCTACAGGTGTTCTCAGGTATTTTCTGAGCCTGGGCACAGGTAGTACCTTACTAAATGTTTCCATATTTGTGGTTGACTTTGAATGTCCCAGTGAAACAACAGCTAAACATGTGCAGCTCCTTTAAATTCTCTGGAAGTCATGTCAGCCCATGGGGATTGAAGCAATGGCATCCAGCTTTTCTGCCTACCAGTCAGTGATCCCACACAGCAATACAAGGTGAGAACCAGAGCCCCGATATTTGGCGCACAGGGGCCTCTTTGCCCACTCTGGGTCCATCCGATGGCACCATAAATGCAGGCTGCTGTTCCCACAGCTCCTGGCCCTGGGACCGCAGGAGGGATGAGGGATCAGTGGCTAGCAGTGCACTCACAGCTGAAGTGGATGGACATTAACTGCAATTCACCAGCCAGGCGTTCCCTGGAAGCTGCAAGTGTTTGAATCAACTCCAGAGTTCCAAAATCATCACCTCAGATCTTGGCACTTCCTACTCCTCTGTCCTCCCTGCTGTCTCTCTCGTGCTGGCTATTTTTCACTTGCAGTGCCTAGATCCGTCCCCTGCTCTTATCGTCCCTGCTTGGTTGCTCTACGGATCATACTCACTGGGCTTTATTATCAGCAAACTCTGAGTTGTATTTGGAGGAGATCTGCGAGCAGTAGAAGAGAGGGGTGGGGTGTTCCAACCCCCACGTACCCGCGCACTGAAGTGTTACCACAGTTCTGCCAGAGGTTGTGTTCTCTCTGACATCAGTGCCTCCTGGGAGCACTGCTGTCCAGCTCCCACCATATCATCTCACCCTGGAACCAAAGTGTGTGTGTGTGTGTGTGTGTGTGTGTGTGTGTGTGTGTGTGGTGTCTAAATAAAGGGAGCAATTTTTGGTTTAATAATAGTGAAATAACTACAGTAATGATGGCAGCATTGTGGCTGAAATATATACACACATACACACATATGTATGTGTCTGTGTATGTGTGTACATACAATACTCAAGGAGTTATGGGTTATAGATACCAGCTCTAACTTTCTTCATTTTAAAGTTGAAGAAAGTCGTTCCAGAGACTTTTAATGAACAGCCTCCAGTTACAAAGCTGGTTCATCATTAGGCTCATCATAGGGACCATGGAGGTATCTGTGTACTACACGGGGAAGGGCTTCTCCCCCTGGCTGGGAGACTCTTCCACGTGCACAGTGTGATGTAGTTCTTCGGGTTCTCCTTTCGTCCCAGTGATATCATGCTGCGCCCCTCAGGCCTGGGACGTGGTCAGTCTCTGTGACAGGTGATGAGAGCCAGACAAGCGCAGCTCCTCTTTTCTTATGTTGGATAAATCTACAGAGCGTAGGCAGGTTCGATGTATCGTGCTGCTTTTCACACATCCACAGCATGGTCAGAGCCCCACTATCGAAGGTAAGACAGCTATTTGTTTGTTGGCTAATTTCTGCCAGAACTGTTTCTTTACTCTCTCCTACTAACAGATAGTGGGAGGAATTTCTGAAAAGAAGCAGAGGGGATGGGCAATGGACTCTAACCCAAGGTATGATTAAAAGAACAGAACCCCAGAGGAGTGAGGAAGAGCACATATAAGCTTTTTATTGAGTGATCGATAGAATGGATGGATAGATGGACTTGAATTTTTCCCTCCTTCCTTCTCCCTTCTCTTCCATTTAGCTAAACTTTATCTAATATTCAAAATCCATCTCAAGTTTTTGAACATTAAAGACATGCTCTACCTACTTCAGTCTACACTGATCATAACTTTTTTTGTGCCTTCTTGGGGCATTATTCTTATGGTCTCTGTATAAAAATAAATATTTGTAGCATCTATATTGCATGCATTCCAGAATTACTACTTATTTCATTATTGCATATCTATTTTTCCTAAAAGAATGAAAATCCCTACTGTAATTATTTTTTAACACTTTTGGTACCTCAAGACATCACTGAAAAAGATATTTTCACCCTTTAGGCCTCTGCACATGTTTTGTTTTGTTTTGTTTTTTTAAAGATTTGATTTATTTATTTGACAGGGAGAGACACAGCGAGAGAGGGAACACAAGCAGGGGGAGCGGGAGAGGGAGAAGCAGGCTTCCCACGGAGCAGGGAGCCCAATGTGGGACTTGATCCCAGGACCCTGGGACCATGACCTGAGCTGAAGGCAGACGCTTAATGACTGAGCCACCCAGGCGCTCCTCTGCACGTGTTTTTTATCTAGGGAACTACGAACCTCAGTTTAACCTCCTCTCCCCCATTCCACTCATTGATCGTCTCACCCTTCCAGCCTCCGTTTTGCATAGTTGCAGCAATCTTTCATGAGAACAAAGTTTGGGTTTGCCTGTGGATTCTGCGAATGCAGACTCTGCTTCTAGTAAGAGTTTCTGCAAGAGTGTTAGAAGTCATGGCATTAAGTTGTGATACCTGGTCTACTCTCTGTCTTATTGGGTCCCATAATGCTATTCCTCCATAGAAAACATCACAGAGGAGGGCACTCATTCTCTTGAAAGAGAAGAACACTTTGTAAGAAGACCTCTTAGCTTGAAAGAGTTTTAAATTTGTCCAACATCTTGTTCACAGAGATGGATTATGGTCAGGTGAGCTTACACTTCTTTGTGGGGAAAGTCACCTGATTATAAGATCTAGCCAAGAAGCAGAGATGCATTCATGTGAGTCTTTGGTGAAGACTAGAAGGAAAGAGGCCTAATAAGGTTCTATTGGTCTGCCTCAGTTCTTGGAATTGTAAGAATGGCCCTTAAATGTAGTCTGTGTTCCTAGGAATTGTCTGGATTCTCCCTGAGATCAAGGGAAGTGACTTAACGTTTTGCATCGGTACCTCCCTCCCATCTCTCCACAACACACATGGATAGAGACACTGCTTTGACTTTTTTGTGTCCCATATGATGTTATTAAAAATCTGGGTTCTTGCGTCTAGTCAGTGATGAAGGAGAGGCTTTCTTTGCTGTCAGTGGTGTTTTTGTTGCTTTCCTTCCCTGCTGATTGTGCGCTGGCTAGGGGGCAGGGCGGCATGAGGTGAGGTCTGCTGTGGTGGTGATGGGGGCGGGAGGAGACCCAGGGCTCAGGACAGAGGGCGGTCTCCCGAGATGTTGAGGATCATCAGAAAGGCAGCTGTAGGCTGGGGGATGTCAATAACCACTTCTTTTCTGACGTAGTATTCACTTGACTTTTGGGAAATGATTCCCCCAAAGACCTACATGAGCCCCCAGAGAAAGGAAAAGAACAGGGCAGAAGGACTCTTTTGGCTTTACTTGCTATGAGCCTAGAGTGGAGTAAGGACATGATCAGAATTAACAGTATGTGTGATCCAGAGTCACAAATGACAGGATTTTCGTAGACCTCTATGTTTTCAGTGTAGCATCATTGGATAGAGAGGGCTGCTTATTTAAGAATCACTACATCTGAATAACCACAAGGACGGACTTTGGGAGCAGGCTTAAGTTTTCCTTCTACCACTGAGTAGCCATGTGAACTTAGATTTCATAATGTTCCTGTTCTTCAGTCTTCTCCATGGAAAATGAGGACAAAACTAGCCCTGTCCCATTAGATTTTTGTGAGGATTCAGTGAGTTCATATACAAAAAGTGGTTCCAGCAGCACCTGCATATATTAAGCTTTGTTTAAATGTTAGCATCATTATTATTATTTAGCTACTACAAACATCACGTGGACTCAGGAAACAATGGGATCGGAATCAGGTTTTATATACACATGTGTGTTTCACAAGGAATCACAAAGTAACAATGTTGCCTCCCTGCTATTGCTCCTAGGGATTGAGGTGAGTTATTTTAGTCTAGGGTTCAGTGCTGTCTCCAATTCTCAGGATACTGAAGTCATCTGGTGCTTTGCTCCAGACCCCCTTTATTTTTCCTATTTCACTGTGCTCTCATCCAGTCCCATGGCATTAAACTGATTGCTCCCAATTTTATGTCTCTGGTGCTTCTGATGTCCAGAGTTATGTAATCAACCCTCTTCTTAACATCTACTCTTGGATATAGGATAGGCATCTTGAATTTAATGCATCCAAACCTTTGATATATTCAACCATCCTAATTGATTTTCTCTTGTGTTTCTGCTTCTTTCATAAATGACACTATTAGCCACTCAACTGCCAAGCTGCAAACCTAGAGGTCCTCCCAGATCCCACTATTTCCGTCCCCCTCCACCCATTTCATGTCCAGATCCATTCCAGCAGCATATCCTGTTGACTCTACCACCAAATTATATCCTGCGTATCAGTTCTTAGCTGCCCATTACTACTCTCCTGTTCCCAGTACCCATCAGCTCCCGTATGGATCACTGAAATAACCTGAACACGTATTTGTCTGCTCCTCACCTGCTACATTCCATTGCCGTAACAGTGACCAGATGGCATTTTTAAAAGGTACATAAGACTTTTTCTTTCTTCACTTCTGAAGCTCATTCACTGTACTTTCTGCCCTTAGTGCAATGTCTTTGAGAGCAAAGATTCTATAAAAATACATGTAAATATCCTTGAGAATAAAACTTATATCATAATCATAGACATCCATCAGATAATTTCACAATCCCTTCTCTGAGGAGACACTTTGGATTAACTTTTCCTTCTGGGCCATTGTCACTGAATGAAAAGCTCCACTGGATTCTTCTCACGCTTAGAATAATATCCATGTGGCTTTTATGTACTGTTCGAGGACCTATATGACCAAATCCCTGCCTAAACTTTGACTTCCTTTCATTCTTGCTCAACGACAAAAATATTTTTCCTGTGTGTTTCTGAAACACCCCATGCCTCTTTCCGCCTTGAGAACTTTGCATTTACCTTCTCTATTTGTGGTTTTCTCTCCCTACTTCCAGGTAAGACTGGCTTTTGTCATTCATGTCATTAGCATGACTGTAACTCATCATTTAATCCAGGGAGCCTTCTTATCATTTGCTACCTACCCTATCCCATTAGAATCTTTTCTTTTTCTTTATAGCTCTTACCAATATCTGCAAACATTTCATTTACTTTTTTACTTCTGATTGCCACCCCTTTCCCACCAGAGTCTCAAATCCATGTGAGATTTTATTTTAAAGTTCTATATGCCCAAGGGGAGGAAGAGTGATTGGCAGTAGTTACTCAACATTTCTGTTGAAAAAAAAAAAAGATATGAATGAATAAGGGAAGGGAGGAAGAAGGGAAGACAGGAACTGTAAGTTTTAAGAATATCAGATTAAATTTTCACCTACATGGTTCACACACTGCTTCCCCTTGGCAAGGTTGGGGGCAGGATGTCTGGGCCCTATTATCAATTGAGTACATGGCCCTTGAAATGAGAGTGAATGGGTGCTGTTAGAAGAAGCCCAATATGACAGGAGCATGGAGAGCTGTGTGTAATGGGATCAGAGCTGCTATTGGAGAGGCAGAATGCATGCCTGCTTAGGAACTGTGGGCTGTGGCTTCTGGAAGATGAGAGGACAGCATGTTTCAAGTCATGGAAAGACATTTTCTTGAGCACTCCATTTTGTGCCCTGTTGCCATGAGTATTTAGTAGCTTCCTGAAGCAGAAGTGTTGGATCTGGCACAATGAAGCCTACAAGGAACATTTCTAAGACTTCTAATTGTAAAATTAAAACAACAACAAACTAACAGAAAACCAGAAAGTTGGGAAATGAATGGCACTTGGTTTCTGCAGAAGAGATGACTTGTTCATTCCATCATTATCCAAAAACTTAGATTGTTTATTTTAGGGGGGCAGGTACATATTGCCAGAGAAATGGCTTAAAAACATACCTACGTCCAGTGAATAGAGAGGAAGCGAGGGGGAAGCTCTTCATGAAGGTCTCCAAGGACCTTCATGAACCCCAAGGGTGTACTGTTCATGACCAAAGTAAAGGTCTTTGTCTTGTATTTACTTGGGGAGTTCAGAATGAAGTCTTTCAAATTGTTTCTGTAGGACTGAATTGCTGTCCTCGCATTGATACTTCTAACAAACAGTAAGATATGGCCATTCCTGAAGCAGAGGACTGAAAGGATTTTGTAGGGATGAAGCGAGCAGGTCAGAATGCTTCATGGCCTGTGGATGGGAGCCTGAGGGTGAGTGGACAGGCAGTTAAGAGCTGCTGAGTCGTGTGCTACCTGGTAAGTGAATAAGAAAGCACACGCCTGGTGCCAGAAACAAGGGCAAGTTGGGACATCCCTTAAGCAGAATTGAGGAATCTTACCTGAAGAAAATGCCACCTTGCAAGCAAGGATGGAATGTGTCTTGCAGATACAGTCAATAAACGTGTGGCTGGCACGGGGCCCGTGGCAAACCACGGTGTCGGACAAGTCACGGGCCCTGGCTGCAGTCGTGACGTTTCCCTTTATCTCCATTTCCCTCTCCTTGGTTCGGCACCTTTCCGCTTAGCACATCCAGCAAGTTATTAAGTGTGTCCTCAGATACTGAGTTAACAAATATTTTCCTTTTTTCCATTAGTTTCTTATCTCTTAGAAGCACAGTCATGTTGAGACTTATAAACACCTTAAGAAATCTCACTCTATCCCCTCAATCCTGGGATGCTCCTTTTTCTGTATTTCTCTTTATAGGCTGGGAATCCAAAGAATGACTGACTCACTGTACCCAAGATGCCTCCCCTTATTTCTAAGCCCATTAATACTCACACCCAGAACTCTAACCCAGCTACTTCGAGACAAGGCTACACTTACCCAAGCTGTTCTCCTTGCTCTGCTTTGCTGAGTTCCCAGGCAGGGCCCAGGGAGCGCAACCTGAGCTCTCGCCTTGATGACTATGTCCATGGAAATCAGGATCAATGATGGTCATATTCATGTCGTTTTAATTTCTCTTATTTAAGGACAGCAGCCCATTCATGGTTATCTTGTCAAGCAGATTCTGAATTTCAGTCATGTTTGGACATTTGAGCATTCAGGGAAGATTCCAAAAGAGCCTCAGAAAATGAGGTCACACACCTTCCTGGCATTTACTTTACCTTTTCAACCTCAGGAAAACCCAGCTGAACATTTGGCTTATGGACCCCCATACCTCATACTCCTAGAAACAGAGTATGCTCTTGGTTGCCAGGGGCTAGGGGGTGGGGGAAACAAGATGTTGTTCAAAGGTTACAAACTTTTAGTTATAAGATGACTAAATTCTGGGGATCTAATGTGCAGCTTGGTGACTATAGGTAACAATCCTGTATCATATACTCACAAGTTGCTAAGGGAATAGATTCTAATATTCTCACACACACACAGAATGATAACTATAGGAGGTGACAGATGTGTTAACTAACCATCTTGTGGCAGTCATTAAATATATATATAAAATCACATTGTACATTTTAAATTTATACTGTGTTATATGTCATGTCAGTATCTTAGTAAACCTGGAGCAAAAAAAGAATGAAGTAGGAGAATTAAACACTGACATGGGGAGATGGCTAAACTGAAAATTAAGTCAGTTGGATTTATTACGAACTCCCAAACCCATGGGCAGCTCATCCCAGCTTTCTGGGTCAGTGAGCTGACCGCCACAGACAGAAGGCAGGCTGCATGAAACACCTGTCCAGAACCTTTCTGTTCCCAGTGTCAGCAAAAGTAAGACCTCTGATCTACCAGAGGCTCCAGTTCACCTTAGAAGGAAACAGACTTATGGGACTTTTTTTTCTTTTTTTAGTCTGGAAACACTAGTAACATTTGGGGCCAGCTAATTCTTTGTTGTCGGGGTTGCCCCTTGCCTTACAGTAGGTTGGGCAGCATTGCTCACTTTTTCCCACTGGAGGCTGGTAGTACTTCCCAACTGTGACAACCAAAACTGTGTCCAGACATTAGCACACGTTGCACCCAATCCTCACTCCACAATGAGCCTCCCTACATTGTGAGTTAGACATAGGTAGGTAATAGAAGTGGGTCACCTTGGACTTAGTGTCAGTTGCTCTAACAATATAATGGGGATAATAATAACATAAGCACTGACGTGTGGGTTAATGACACAGTATTTAATAACCACTTACATAGTGCTCTGCGCAGGCACATTTCAATTATTTATTAATTTAATAGACATGATGTTTCTGTGCAGTGGGTCGTGTCATTAAGTCCATTTTACAGATTAGAAAACCAGGACACAGGAAGGTTAAATGAGTCTCCCGAGGTCATACAGCAAGTAAGGGGGCAGGGTCAGAGTTTCAAGCCAGGTAGTCTGGCAACTGAACCTGGTTCCTCCTTATGCCAGGCTTCCTCTCAGAAGGTGGGTGTAGATTGCTTGGCAGATGTCCAGCCCCTAGCGAGAGCTGAACACATTGTATCGGTGGTTAGATTTGGATTAGCGTTATTATTTCGTACAGCCCCGGAAGCAAGCACTATGCCAGATGTTTCCTTCTGCACTGTTCTACACCATGTCCTTACAGCCACCTGGGGAGCTAGATGGCAGGCAAGTAATAGCATCTTCATCTGATGAATAATGAACCTGCATGCTTGCCAGAGAGGTGAGGTGAGGCTGAATGAAAATCTCGTCTCTCTCATCCCCGGGCGAGCTCTCTGGAGTAGCACAAGCCACTTCCTTCTGGAGCACTGTGCCAAGTTTTCCGAGAACACAAGGAGGATCATATTATGGAAGGATCTGCTTTCAAAAGGCTTACGATGGGCTGTGGGGACAAAAGCATAAGCACAAGAAAAAATGTATGGTGATGGAAGAGAGTGGAGAATCCACTAACTGTAGAAGGGACGGGGCGTGCTGGGACAGGATTTCCGAAGAGGAGGGACTTAAAACTGCTCTGGGCTTTGCAGGATGGCAGGGGTTTGAATGCACAGGTAAGAAAGAAAGGGGGCTGCATTTAAGGAGCACTTACTGCGTGTCAGGGATTGTGGGGGGCACTCTCCATACATTAGGGTCCTGTTGACTCAGCGTCCCAGTGAAGAAGTGGGGATGCTGAATCTCTGCTTTACAGATGGGCTCATGCTCTTGCAGGAAGTCACATTGTTCATCTCTGGTAGAAATCAAATTTAAACTCCCTCTTCCAGTTCCAAAACCTAAGCTGTTTCATGTGGAAGTACAAAAGAGGGAAGGGCATGATAGGCTTATAGGGCAGCATAAAGATGGAAAGTACGTAAACCACAGTGACGTGGGTGAAAATAGACATTTCCTTTTAAACAGAGAATGCTTGTTATAGAGCAACATGGAAGCAAACTTGTTGTGGTAAACTGGTTTATTTCCAAGGACCCACCATTAACCTATATTTTCTGTTGTTTGTTTACTTATTGACTGTCTCTCTCTACTACCGAATGAGCCCCCATGAGAGGGTGACCTTCAGTCCCTAAAACAATGGTTGCTGTCTAAAGGGTAATAAGTATATATTGCAAAATAAGAATGTTTTAGAGTGAAAGGAAGAATAAATGATAAACATAGCAAGTTAGTGAATGAAAAATAATTTAGAAAAATATCTGAGAATGTAGGGCAATTAATTTAAAATTCAAAATTAAGCCATGAAGATAAATGTAGGGAAGATAAATATGAATTATTGAATTTAATCATAATACATACCCTGATTTATTTTCATTCATTAAGTACATATTTATAGAGTGTCTAATAAATGTCCGGCAGTGAATTAGGATCGAGGGATTCAAAACGAGAATAAAATATTGTCCTTGTTCTTGAAGATTTTTACCGACTACTAGGGAATTTGGACATGTGAGTTATTTATCAGTGATACAGAATTAAAAGCTGCACAGGTTGGGCAGGTAATGCATGTAATCAATGGTTCCACCTCTGGATGAACAAGTTTGGAAATAGCTTTTGTGTAGAATTAAAGTCGCTTGCTATTTTTTTTCTTATACATTTAATGGGAGCTAGGACAACTCAATGAAATCTTAGGCCATATTAACCTTAATTCACAATCTAAATCACATCCAGAATATTTCCATCATCTATGAACATCAATTTTAAAAAATTTTTGGCAAAATAAAGAATGTGTAGTATTTCAAATCTGGGAGATGAGGGCATAAGGTAACTGCTAAGAGTGATACAATTTGGTTATTTTGAGCCCAATTTACAGTATAATGTAAGATAAAGGATATATAATTATGTCATGGTGTCACCGTCAACATTTTCAGGATAAAAGAAAAGGGTTGCAAATAGAAAACCAAATATATTAAATAAAAACTTTGGAATCTTCAATATGATTTGTCACTATCACTGTGAGTTCATGCTATCTTCACTTTTAATAAAACGCATGTTTCCCAGCTCTGTGCACAGGTCTAGAAGCCATTCCAGTCTAGTGGCAATGGTCACATCTAGTATCCAGATATCACTTTTAAATACCATTTGCCACTAACAGGAATAAGGGCTCCTTCTAGAAATAGCTGATCCCAGGTCAGGGACAGGGAATGTAAATGAACGTGGGATGTCTTCTTGAGCCCAGACTCACACGGGGTCATGCTGAAGCCAACTTGAGACACTCTTGAGCCAACTTGAGACACTCCCACAGGTCAAAGGTGGGGAAATACGTCCTTCAAAAAAATGATGTCTTCAAATTATTTAAAAACATGGGATACATTTTAGACAACCATTGTGCACCAATTTTTTTTTAAGGAGTAGGAGAAAAAACAAAATTCTCGATCACCAGTTAAAGTTACTAAGGCACTCATTATTTATTCTGATGTTTGATAATTAAAGGGAAATGAATTAACCCTTTGTCTTCTTTTTCCTGTATGAATTATATTCCAGGGTAACCAAATTAGACCTAGTATATGAGGGATAATTCTTATATTAAGACTTTAGCTGATTAATAGAAAAACCACCATTTCATGATTTGTAATGAAAGATATATCATGGTGATGGCGGGAAGGGCAAAAATCAAGAGTTAAAGATTGACAGGGATCTTTAAAAAGAAAAGAGCAGACTGCCATCACCGGACCCACCAATCATTGTTAGCACTGTTAAAGCTGAGGCATCCCGGACATGATGTAGCTTCCTGTATGATCCAGTATGAAGTACTCTGCACAACCCAAGAAACCTTCTTACAAAATAAATTAACTGGACTCTAATCAAGACTTTAGAATTAATTTCCAGTATACAGGAAATCTGGGGCACAGACGAACTTGCTAAACACAAAAAAGCAGTCAACCAAATTTAGAATAAGAGATATTCTGTAGCTCAGTTTACCCAATTTCTTCAAAACGTTCACTGAACTTGAAGAGAAGAGGCGTTTTTCTATATATATTTGTAAGAGATTTAGATATAACCAAAAGCAAAGAATACTTTATTCGGATTCCAATTTAGACATATCAAGTATAAAAATCCATTTTTTTCAAAATGAATAATGAGCTAGATCACAACCCAAAGAATTAAATAAGTATCCATGAGTCCGTAATGATGTAAATGAATGAATGCATAAATAAATAAGAGGAAAAAGACAAATCTTCCTTACAGAAAAACTCAAATAATGCATGTAGATAGTCTTTCCTCAAGGAGATGGACAGTATGAAAAATAGGAAATTTTCAGTGGAGAAATCCAGCATACACCACTACGCATTCATAATGGTGTATGCATGAATGTGTGTATATGTAGACATGAATATATACATGCGTGTGTGTGACGCACTCCCACAATATGTCACTTTAACCAGGTGATCAAGGTTAGCATTACCCATGGTAAATCGTGTTGATAACAAGAGACCCCTGGTATGAAGCACTGAGAAAGTCACTTAACCTTTGCGGTCTTTCTCCCAAAAACCTGTGACTCCAGTCTATTCATGGAAAAACATCAGACAAACCTCAAAGAGGGACCTTCTACAAAACACTTCTTTTAAAGTATCAAAGCTATAAAGATCAATTTAATTTTCTGTAAATCTAAGCCTTTCCACTAGATTTACACTAAAATGTGTAACAGGGTTTAGGGTTATTCCTACTCACATAAAGGACTTCAGTTCTTCAGTCATCATCTACTTTGGTGGCTGGGTATCTTTTCTTCCCCTCAAATTAAATGGTATGGGGAGGTACTATAATAATTTCTATTTAGTTTTAGATTCATGGCTATCATGAGAAATTTAGGATGCATTGATCCTAACTTTGGAGATGATGAAAAAGCTACAAAAATTGTAGTGGAGAATGGCCCAGAATGAGGCCGCTGCCGAACAACCCTGGCGTAGTCAGTCACTTTAGAGAGAGAGAAGCGTCAGGGCGCCTGGGGAGCGCAGTCGGTTGGGCATCTGACTCTTGGTTTCATCTCAGGTCATGATCTCAGGGTCTGGGATTAAGGCCGCTGTTGGGCTCCACGTTCAGCAGGGAGTCGGCCTGAGATTCTCTCTCTCCCTCTGCCCCTTCCCCACTGCTCACACCTTCTATCTCTAAAATAAATAAATCAATCTAAAAAAAAAGAAAGAGAAAAAAGGGACGTCAGCCTAGTGTTGAGGGCCTTGGCTCCCGCTAAACAGAGTCTGGAAATGGGAATATTTATGTTACGTGTTTTAATGTCCTGATGGTGAGGAGATATAAGCATGCTAACTTTATCCATGGGTACATGATGACTGGTGGTCGATGGCTTCTAAATGTCAAGCATTTTGCTGTGGTAGGTACTACACCCTTGCTGTGACCATCTAGGGCACACGTGTGTGGGAAACACACGTGAACCCACATGGGCAACAGAAGAGACTGTGAGCTCACCCAGGGGAACTTCACGTTGACTTAATGACATATCAGCCCTGAGCAATCCTGGGAACTTCCAAAGCAATATCTCAACAGAGATTGTGGATGGATATGTAAAAACAGAATAGACCGGGAAATCCTGCTTGTCTCCTTTTCTTCCAAGATAATCTTCCCCCCAAGTTACTACGCCCGAGAATCGAGAGACAACAACAACAATAAGTGGGAAAATGTGGAGGAGTGCGTGTGTGTGTGTGTGTGTGTGAATGTGTGTATGTAGGGGGGCAGTGGGGAGGTTCTGTTCATTGTCCAGCCCTAATAAATCTTCCCTAGATCCCTTTCTCTCTGTCTCTCTCTGTCTTTCTCTGTCTCTGTCAGTCTCTGTCTCTCTCTTTCACACACTTATGTTTTTTCTTTCTTTTCTTTCTTCATTTTTGCCACCCCTTACAAGTGAGTGGCATTGCTAACTACATTTTTTGTGGGGGCGTTAGAGAGAGAGGCAGGTAACACTTCAGGACAGTGCAGGTGCGTCCTGCCCTGGGCTTACAGCTCCGCTCCAACAGTAGCTACTATGGGGTGGAAGATGACCTGGTGCAGCTCCAGCTCACTTGCCTTGTGGTTTTGACCCCCCAACCAAGGACCATACCAGGCCAAAAACTGCCCCTCCTGACCTGTAGGAGGAGAGCTTGAGGGTATTGGGAGCAGCCTCAGTTACAATCCGCCCTAGCTACATCCCAAGACCCGTGGGGGCATAAGAAAGAAGACAACCCTGACCTGCTCCCCAACACACACACACACACACACACACACACACACACGTGCCTTCCCCAGCCTGCCTGTGTCCCACCCTGAGTGTGCTCTCTGAGCAAAGCTGAGCTGTGTACCCTCACTGCACTGTTCTGTCCTTGAATTCTTTCTTGGTAGAGAACAAGAAACTTTCAGCCACAGGGGGACAAACTCTGGAGGTGTTTGGCCTGAGAACCACAGTTCAAGTGTATTTCCCCTCATTTCCCAACTGCTAATGGCTCATGCAATTAGAGACGGCAATCACCTTACTTACATTAGCTGGCAAAAATGTTCTTCTGCCCACTTCGTCTGCTTTGAACCTCTATGATCTTCCAGACATTTACATACCATTTGTATACCTTGAGGATTTATATTTGAATGATGGTAATTATTGAGTATTTGTGTATGTGTGTGTGTATGTTAATGATCACATAGTCTGGCAATTAACAACCTAATATCTTCATTTTTTTTTAAATGGTTTTCCTAAATGCCTCTGAAAATATCATTCCTTTTTGGGAATTTTTTTTTTAATAAGGATGTCCCTGGGTTATATCGATTTCCCTGCCCCAGTCATGGAAGTAGTCATCTTGCAAGGAGCCCTGATTTCTTTTTGTGGGGAACAGTATTAGAGACAAAAATCTGAGAGCTGCAGATTTGTTGTGGAGATGCCTACACAGATGTGTGAGTATTCAAGCTAAAGTGAAGTGGGGTGTATTAGCCTTTCCAAAGATGAAATTCTCTTTTCTCCAAGACCCCATTCACATGTATGTTTCCAATTCAATTCTATTTCTTTTGACCTTGTTCTAATATGAGAGCTAATTTCCTCTTTTTTTCCCTCTTTAACGTATCAAGTTACACGGGGCCAGATGAAACCATATGTATATTCTGGTGCAACACCCCCACACACAGACTTAGCAGTATTTATTCATTTCCTTGTTTTCTTATTTATTGTTTTATATCTGACTCAAGCATCTCAGAAAAGGTTCCAAATTGTACAGGTTCAGGTGATCTTTTTCCCTGATGGTTGCTTAAATCCTAATTGCTTAAAAATAAAAATAGGTCTCAACCTGTCTGCAAGCTTAAAACAAACAACAACAACAAAAATCATTCCCAAACAGAAACCACTTAAAATACCACACCAAAACAACGTATGTGATAAGACAATCAAATACAAGCATTGAGATTTTGTTGAAAATAGTCATTTAAATATCTTCATGGGCGTGAGTGTCAGTCTTTGACTCTCTAGATATTTAGCTTGAATATTTCACTCCACCCTAGTCAGTTGGGTAAACATAGATATTTATTATCGCCGTATTATAAGAGTCCCACATTTTAGAATTTAATTGATGGCATAATGTAAAACCAATAAGAATCAATAAGGAGAAGAATTATCCACGTCTTTTCAAACTGTGCTAAAAAATTTTAAGTAGAGCAATTTCTGCGGTCTCGGGATTCCACAAGGTCTGACTCATGAAAGACAGCATACACATAGGCTATGACTCGTTTTGCCAAAGCCAGAGTGCCTTGCTCCCTGCCTGAGTGTATGTTGGTGCTGTGAACAGCATCCCTCCTCAGCTAGCAACTTGGCATGTTGGACGTATTTCTCACCTGGTCCTGCATCCTGCCACCTCTCCAGGGATCCACGTTTCCCTTTCTTTCCTGAGCTCAACAGCACGATTCCTATTTTTATGGGTTGCAGTTGCTGCATCATCCAGCTTCTGCATGCCTTCTTTCGGCGGGTCGGGTCTGGGCTGTGTCTGTGCCAAGTTTGGCCTGACTGAGGCTTGAACATCTTGACTCTACCACCTGCTCTCTTCACTTTCCCATTTGCCCAAAGCTTTCATGCTGGATTAAATAATCTTGATGCTTTGGAAAAAATTATGTGATGTTGTGTTACCTATAAGTGAACATCCATTGTGTCATTTGAGAAATTTAGGCCTTGGCCAAACATTAGGCCTTCTCTCTTCAACTCCCTCTAGAGATGATCAGGTTCCCCACTCACTGAACTAATACAAATCAGGAGCCAGGGAATCGTACGTGGGTTCCCTCGTCAATAGACTGATAAAATTCCTCCAGAAACAGTCCTCAGGTTCTCAGGCTTCCCTCCCAACAGCTCACTCTTCCTTTCACTGATTCCAACACCCCTTCCAAAATGAAGCCCCACCTGTGGGAGTGTCTTCCTTCCTGTCTGCAGCTTCATGGACCAAGGGGACACACTGATGCAGAGAGACCAAAGACAGAACCTGGCTATGAGGCCCAGGAACTGGGTCAGAGCTCACGGAACGTGAGGGTTTCCACAGAGCAGGCGTGGTGCCACACAGCTGCGTGAACCCATCCTGGCCCCTTGCGTCTTGGGGAGCTCCCTGTCGTAGTCTCTCCCAGGTGCTCTGTCAGGAGGTGAGAGGCGATGGAATTCTTCTTCCACCACTGCCTTTTTGTCTTCAGGCTTACATCATGCTTACGTGGGTAGACTTGACCCTGATAAACTGGACTCTTCCACTGAGGGGATAATGTAGGCCTGCGTGGGGAGACAGGCTTTATTGGGAAGCTAGAAGCAGAGCTATTATTCAGGCCACCTGGCCTTGGCTCTGCTCTCTCCTCCGGATGCAAGTCAGATTCAGGAGCTAGCAAGTGCCGGTCTGGCCCTGGCCATTGTCTTCTCGGACAGCCTCACAGGAAGGAGGCGTGTCAGTACCTTTGGCTGCGTTCAGGCATTCTTCTTTCTTGTCTGTTAACGCACCGTGGTCTTAAAAGTGCAAGGACCATCACGATGCACACCAAAAGCTAGCTATTCACAGGAAGTCCGTTTAAATAAATTAGCCAAATATTTTTATTATTAATCTTTTATTTCAGATAAGTACGCTCTGAGAGGAAGACCAGAGTGATCCTGATGTAGCCCTCTGTTTGGGACACTCCCTATGTCAGGAACCATAAAACTTCAGAAGTAGAACAACCAATTGCTAAACAAGGGCTAATTGTGAGAGAAATACTCTGTTGGCCACAAGTGACCCTTTATTATTATTTTTTTAGGTTTTAAAAATCTAGAGTACAACTCAGGAAATGATCAGAATGTAGCAGTCTCTAACGAAGTGTGCTTCGTGTTGGCTAATGAGCTGGAATTGGCCGACCCCTCTCGCATAGCCCAATCACGGTGGAAGCGACAGAGCTAGGTCAGGAGTCTGCCTTCAGTGAGGAGGAGACCAAAGTGAAGACTGACTCCCTGGGTCAGTCGAGATGCACCATTCAGCTGCTGGACAGAGTCCACCCATCAGTGGCTCCAATAGGGTAGAACTGTATTTCTCTCTCAGTGGTCTGAGCAGCCTGAGCATGAGAGCTCCAGGGCTCAGATGTCGGGGTCTTAAGGACCCAGACTTAGACCATCTCATCATGGTGTAAGACCTTCAGCTTATGCCAAACTGCCTTCCTTCCACTCTGAAGGAACAGTGCAAGGGAAAGGAGAGAGTACATTCCATCCCCTTTAGGTACACCAAACAGGCTTCACTAACTTCCCTCTAGGTAAAATGCAGTCATTTGGCCAAAACTAGCTGCAAGAGAGCTGGTAGGAAAAATAACAAACAAAAATTACCAACTTTAGCTGATAGGGGCCCACTTGGAAGTGCCATTACTGTATAAGAATGAGACATGGATCCTGGGGTGACCACTTTGCCAGCCTCCAGACGCACCTGACGGATTTATCCCTGGCAACTTGAAGTGGTAGTAGGCTGAGGTAGCCTTGGTACTCAAGCAGATCTTCCTACGTATTCTCATTATGTCAGTTCTGACTCGATCCCCATTTTCTGTAACTGATATCCTATCCTGATACACTGATTGTCCAGGTGTCCTCCTGATTAGCATGCATTTGCACTGTCAGAAGTACCCCCGTTTGGCACATAAGTAAGATAGTCACCTTATCAGTGGCCTTCAGGCAGCGCCTTTCCCTGCACCCCTGTGCCCCCACCCCAGCTCCCAGGCTGTGAGGAAAGACTGGTCCACCATCCGTAAGAAGGGAGCCTGGGACACAATTCCCAGGTCCTACCAGAGAAGCATGACCTTCCTGCTTTACAGGGGCAGGAGGGAGCAGAAGTCCCTGCACACAGTAGTAGGCATCATTAGATCCATAATTAATCTTTTTCTTGAGTTAAAATGGGCAAGTTTTAAGAAGGTAAGGCTAACTTACATCTTGTCTCTTCTTTCAAGTCAATAGCTACTGTGGTTCATTCTTTCTGGTGTCTACGCTCGGTTGTTGAACCTATGAATTGTCTCTCCTTTGATGGGATATTCTTTCAATTTTGCCTGATCCAGAAGATTCTAAATACCATTTCCATTGGCCGTGTACTTGTGTCCGATAGTCTCACCATTACTGCAGCCCCAACCAAAGGTAGTCACAGACACCAGAGGCAGTCTGTTAACTTCATCATCATGAAAGGTTTTTCTCATACAATATTGGGGGTCAACACTGGGAAAAAGAAGAAAGCAAGACATATGACTGGAGACATGAAAGGCTGATTAATCGTACTCCTCCTAGCTCTGTTTATAGAGTAACCGATGAAAAAGTTGTCATGTTTCTTTTATCCATCCCCCCCGCCCCCGGGGTTATTGATGACTCCAAAATGAGGCCTTCAAGGTATCGCTAAGATTTGCAAAAGGCAGATAAACTTGACAGAGAGTAGACATTGAGCTATAAATGGGAGACAAGGACCTAAAAGGTATGTCACAAGAGCAGGAGGATGTGGGATAGCCTAGCCCAGGGTTTTGGATGCAGGAACTAGACTCTGAGAGTAAGCGATGCTGGGCTTACCGGAGGTAGTGAATGGTCAGTGAGTTGACAAGTAGAATATGGAAACCAGGTCTTAGGCTCCATGATACGGTAGCTGTGCCACCCCACCTTTAGAAGAATTTATGGAAACTCACTTGGAGAGAATTCTAGGTTGCTGGCAAGACATGAGTCTGTGGCACACTGTAGTAGACAAAACTTTGGCTGACCTGGTGCTTTTTCCCAAATGATGATGTCAATCAGAGATCAAGCCAGGTCCACTGCTGTGTCATTTTCATCTCCCCCTTCTTCCATCTCCTCCTGATTTATCACTCTGTCCTCTAGCAAGCCACTGATTATGTCCTTGCTCATGGACCCAATCAAAAAGACTGATCTGCCAAAGGCAATAAATTACCAAAAGTCATTAGTATGGTGGGAGACATCACCTGTTCCCTTCACGTTGTGGTTCCAGCCTCCACAAAAATGACCTGTCACTAGTTGACTATTCCCCTTTTCCATTTATTTTCTTCTGGAGGACTCCTCTTCCTTGTACTCCAGTGCAGACAGAGCTGAGCAGCTGTGATTATGCACACGTGTGCAATCCTTTCCTTGGTCTCCCTTGGTGAGTCATTTGATTAGTCCTTGAAAATGCAGCACCCAGTTTCCACTTCAGAGAACCCTCCGTTCATAAGAACCAGCCCTGCCCTCCTACGGTTGCTGAGTAAATCCCCCAAGGCTGTCCTGATGAGGCCAACAGTCCATGGCGTTCTTCCCATGCAGATGAGGTGACTTCAGTCAAATTTGGCCCATTCGGAAATTGGAGAAGAATCACAGAAGAAGCGCAGTGTAGCAGTGAAGACCCAGATCCTTCTAGATTTTGTCATTCTTTTCCAGATGCCCAGGGGGATACTTGTCTCATCCTCCTATCCTCCTTTGCCAAAGGAAACAGAGCCCTCAGCTCAAGAAGCAAAGCTGATCAGGTGTTTTTCTGCTAGCGAGACAGCTCTTCTTCTCCCCTTCCTCTGTCCCTTTTTCCCTACCTCTTTCCAGCACTCGGAAACTGGACAAGAATAATGGGGATTTTTGAAAACAGATACTATCTTTCTCAAGGATATCCTGATAAAGCCTCATCGTTCATGGCTCTGTCCATGAACTTTTTTGGAAGAGTAAAGAAGTTAAAGAAAAGCATATAGTTCCTTTCTTTTTTGCCAGATTGTTTATATACCCTTCCTCTTACTCTAGGCCTCCTGTGGGACAGACGGTTAAACAAATTCATACCGATGTCCTAATTACATTCAGCACGCTCCTCTCTTTCCTCAGGCTCAATCTTAGGGAGGATAGGACTGTCCTTTGGAAAGGACAGAACAGCTCTGCACATTTGCATATCAGAAACTTCCTTACATGCACAGTTTTTCAGTCATTTTCCCCAATCCCTATATAAGGTGGGAGAAGAAGATCACTTTCTGAATTCCAATGAGAGGGAAGAGGGGCATGAGGAATAAACAGACTTCCAGAGACTGTCCGTGTAAGCTGGTTAACCAAATTGAGATACGGGGGGAAACGGAGTTGGAAAGTTGCAGAGATGGAAAGTAATCATGTCTTTGGTTTTTATGCATACAAAAAAGTGAGGTTTGATGAGAGGTTGATTGATCGATACATCTTGGCAGACATGTGGGCTGAATTTAGGGCAGGAGGAATAGAGCTAGAAGGAGGATTTAAGTGACAAATCTGAAAAATCATTTCAGTTATTGTGTGAATAACATGTAGGATTAAGGAGAGGAGAAGTCTGGAAAATTAGACTTTGGAATTTCCTCTTTGCTTTGGTGCGTGAGATGTGTTAAACCTTAAGATTAATGAGAGACTGAAGACTTGCATATCGCCCTGATTTTCAGTGGCCCCAGCTATCTTGCTGACACCTAAATGCATCTCTCACCAGTGGAGCACGTAAGGATTCAAGCTGTAGATGTGGAAGCAGATTCAAGTCTGAAAGGCTATTAATACTTTCTTGAGGAAAAGTGAGTTAACCTGTCCGATCACCATGTGTGTGTCGCTGCGCTCATTTGTGTTACAAATGTGGTTCTTTATTCATCTCAGCTTAACGTAAATTGAGATGTTGATGGATTTTTCCAAGGAAATAAATGAGTCATGATAACCCTTTTCCTGTACGAGGATGAATGTGGAGTACATAATCATTATTTGAACAGGATGTTCCTTTAGAAAGCAATTGAGATGATACGTCTGTCTCCAGGCTCTTTGAGGGTAACTTAGCAGCACATCTGACAAGAGGATTTTGTCCCTTTCTCCTTCTCAGAAATACTTTCAGAAGTCAGGAAATTAAATCCTCTGAGTGACAACTACCTGTCTTTACTTTCTCTACTTAGATGTACTCAACCGACTCCTGTCTCAGTTGCCTGACAGAATGTGCTTTAACCTTTTATTGTGTGATTTGTGAAATTTAAAAAGTGACATCCTAAGAATAATACAGAGAGATTCAGGGTAGAAGCAGCATACACTAAAATTTCAGAAATAGATATAAAGTGCTTTTAAATTTTATTGTGTGTGTGTTTTCATGCCCGGCTATGATGATTATAATAAATCCCCTCTACCGAGAACTCTCAAAAAAAGGACAGATAATATGGTGAAGTGATTTTTATTATCTTAAAACAATTTCATGATGGAACATTTGGAAACTATGGAAAACTTTCAAACAGAAGAGAGATACCATCCACATTGCCTCCACATGCTTATGTTGTATCTTCTGGATTCATATTTGCAAAAAGCACATCGTGATAAAATTGCATTTACTTATTTTGTTATATAAAGACTGTTGTACCGCCCGTGCATTAGTGCAAAGTGCCTTTGGTCAGAGGTTCCAAAATTAGTAACTTTACCAAAACATGCTTGCAGCTTCATTCTACACATACCGTGCTCCTCAATGGTGGAGTGAGTAAAAGTATCTGGGGACAGAGCCGTCAGGAAGCAATGATTACATGTGCTGTAAACATAACTTCATAGAATTTTTTTATTTTTTTAACTTTTATTTATTTTAAAGATTTTATTTATTTATTTGACAGAGAGAGACACACAGAGAGAGGGAACACGAGCAGGGGGAGTGGGAGAGGGAAAGGGAGAAGCAGGCTTCCCACGGAGCAGGGAGCCCGATGCGGGGCTCGATCCCAGGACCCTGGGACCCTGGGACCGTGACTTGAGCTGAAGGCAGACGCTTCACCGACTGAGCCACCCAGGCGCCCCAAAAGAATTTTTTTAAAAGAAAAAAAAATACAAAGAGAATGGAATCACATTCGTTATTATTTTTTTCAGCAGTTCTTTAAGTGGGTCAGGTTAGCTTTTAATTTCCCTGCAGTTGTCTTTCCTGGTAGGTTAAATTAGCCATCTGTCTGCCACACATTTTGTGTAAGAATCACCTGAAAATTGTAAAGCTTCTTGAGTTGCTAAAGACAGAGGTATTAAAAGGCATTATGAGGTCTATAAGCCATGTTAATTTTATTTGAACTGAAATTAGTGACCTAGATTTTCTTCTCTCATTTATGTACCTTGTAATCTGTTTAGACTGTTGTATTTTATTAGTTGATGAAAATCCTATGATGCTTCTAAATTTTTCTAGTTACAGAAAAAAGAAATGGCAAATGAAACAAACAGCAGGAACTCCAGTAAGTTTAACAAATACTTGGCAGAACTAACAAGAAAGAACTGATAGCACTGTAACCAGGACCCAGTGGAATGTAGCTGTCTTTCCATTTTTCATGTCAATCGTATCTCCATAGCACATAAGAAAAATGAATTGGGGGCGCCTGGGTGGCTCAGATGGTTAAGCGTCTGCCTTCAGCTCAGGTCATGATCCCAGGGTCCTGGGATCGAGCCCCGCATCCGGCTCCCTGCTCACCGGGGAGCCTGCTTCTCTCTCTCTCTCTCTCTCTCTCTCTGACTCTCATGAATAAATAAATAAAACATTAAAAAAAGAAAGAAAGAAAAATGAATTGGCTCGTATCACGTAACTGTAATATAATAATAGCACTTGCATGTGGCTCCTGGATCCACAGTGTGACCTCAGCAAGGGCCGCAAGATGTGCTGTAGATCAAAGGGGAGATCTTAACTCTACAGAAGAGGACAAGTTTTCAAATTAATATGATAGAAAATATGCCACTAGTCAGAAATGGATAGGCATATTGTCAAACGAATTCTTAGGAGGGGGGAAAAGATGTTAGAAGCTCAGTATCAGATAGATAAGGAAAAAATACCAAGTATTAACAGAAAATGTATTTGTTAGAAATAGTCATTTTTTAAGCAGATAGGATGGAAAAAATTTACCATTCAAACATCACCTCTTCTTTCCTATTCTTACTGTTAAATTGGTAAGTGATGGCATCTTAGGACACTAAAAGCAATTATTTAGATTTTCCCATCCTTTTCCTGTTGTATGTATGACTAAAATTCTACAAACACATCATGATATAATTTTTATGTAATCTGGAAAAATATGTATCAAAATTAATTAGTAAAGGGAAATGCTGTGATGCCCTCCAACTGCAATGGGTGCCCATGACTGAGGGTTAAGAAACATTTGGAGAAGACAGTGAGATAAGCTTTAGAATTGACATCTCTCCTCTCCTTGTGAGGACTATGGTGTCAGCATTGACTCTAGCATTGAGAAAATCAACAAAAATAAAAGAAAAATAGTAGGTAGGACCAAGGTCCTAGCTCAGTAACTAGCAACGGTATCTCCGAAATTTACTCTGCATGGAAATGAAAATCATGGTATCTCAAAAACAGCCTTCACTAGCCGGATTGGTTAAAATTGCTTACTTTTTCAAACAAGATATGTATACTCAATCTCTCATATTCTTCCCGGTCTTCCATATATTTGCTTTTTGTACAACCTGTTTTTTTCTACCAATCGCATAAATATGCACAGATAATATTATAATCCAAGAAGTCATCTGAGGACAATCTTGATAGCACCATCATTTTCATAAGCTTTGAGTTCACACTCTGCCTCAAATTTGGTTTGACATTACATTCTATGAGCCTTTTATTTCATATGTAAACATAGTGAGTATCCTTTGCATGGTTGCTGCATTGAATATATTAGATCATGCAACTGAACATAACTTTACATACTACCTGGACTATAATACATATAAAAAGCAATTCCATTTTCTTCCCCTTTATTCAAATAGAGACTTTCAATATTCATATCACTTTTTCTCCAAATCTCAGTCTAACAGAGATTCATGTGGGGAAGAGTCATGGACAATAAGGATCCCTGTTCTCTGTTGATTCCCAGTGACTACATTTGAGGTTGTTGGCATTCTAATCTTCAGATAAGGGAAATGTTAGTATACATCCAGATTTTCCTGGCACACCTGTTCTCCTCTCATTTTCTGTCTGTCATGCATTCTTCTTTGGGGTCTAGAATATATATCACAGTCCTATCTAGTGCTCACTGGATTATAATTTTGAGAGAAAATTTGAGGCTAGCACAAAATTAGCCCTCATGTATGTTTGCTAAATGAACCAACATGTGACATTAGTTATTTGATGACTTGTTTAATAAAAGGGAGAAGAAAATAGCTTTTCCAACTCACTTTAAACAGATTCCTTCTTTTTTTTTTTTTTAAGATTTTATTTATTTATTTGACAGAGAGAGAGAGAGTGCGAGAGAGGGAACACAAGCAGGGGGAGTGGGAGAGGGAGAAGCAGGCTTCCTGCCGAGCAGGGAGCCCAATGCGGGGCTCGATCCCAGGACCCCGGGATCATGACCTGAGCCGAAGGCAGACGCTTAACAACTGAGCCACCCAGGTGCCCCAAACAGATTCCTTCTTTGTTCCCCCAGCTAAATGTTAAGATTTCAACTCTGCCTTTTCTCAGTAATAAACGTGCCTGGATCTCTATAGTAGCAACTACTCCTTTAGAGATATTAATTTTAATAAACATACAATACTCATAAAAATATTTAAAACACAAGTCATATTTCCCACTTTGAAAGGCCTAAGTAACACTCTAATTTTTGTCTTGGTCTTTACTCACTGGGTCTCTCTCAGAAGCAGTGTCCCGGATTACAAAACAGACGAAGTTAAGTTAGCATTTCTTGGCCAGAAAAAGACAGTCTGAACTGTTGGCTGTTTCTAGCAGTGCTTAAAGCTTTTCCCATCATCGTCTACTTCACAGGAATTAAAAAACAGGGACAAGCAAGCAGCAACTCTATGGATGACCAACAATTATTACTGAAAACAAATATTTCATGTTATTGACCATAAAGGTGGCCAGATGACCAGCAGTTTCCATTGCTTGGACTCATCATGCACCTGAAATCATCGGCCACAAGGTTTCACCACAACCCTGGAGCTCAGACGCAGTGTGGCGAGGAAGTAAAATATATTTATTTATTTATTTTTAAGATTTTATTTATCTATTTGACAGAGAGGAAGACAGCTAGAGAGGGAACACGAGCAGGGGGAGTGGGAGAGGGAGAAGCAGGCTCCTGGCCAAGCAGGGAGCCCGATGTGGGGCTCAATCCTAGGACCCCGGGATCATGACCTGAGCCGAAGGCAGACGCTTAACGACTGAGCCACCCAGGCACCCCGAGAAAGTAAAATTTAAAGAACTCTACAGTAATTTGAATGCAATTAGAGGAGAGTGTTTTACTGTTCTCTTAAAAAAAAATCACAAAAACCTGTTTAATATATTTAATGATAAATTTGACTTAAAATATATTTCAATTTTGCTAAAATGAATATTTGACATAGATATGGTTGAGAGTAATATATATCTCACAGGGCTGAAATGCCTTTCCCCTCCATTCTTCTTTTAAATATAAAAGGTGTTCCAAGGATGAATTCCATAAGTCAGGGGCCATACTTATAATTAGGATCATAGTGAACTTATTTTTATAATGAAACAGAAGAAAGGCTATTTTCTTTCTGACCTCTCTATTCTTGTAACATCTATTGGGGGGGGGTGAGAGGTGGGGAAAGAGATAGAGAGGGGGATATATAGGGAAAGACTGAAAAAATATTTTCAGAAGTGGAGATCTTACTACTTCTTGACCTTTTCATAAACATATATCCTGTATCCTGAGGTATCATTTCATCGTTTTGTTTGTTTTAATTACCTCTGCAGTGCCAGGCACTGACCTATCTTTGTCTTATTTTTTATTCTTCTTCCATAGGAAAGTACTCAAATATATAATGGCTTGCTTGACCAGATGTCCTGATTTGCTCAGAAGTTCAGTCCTGTTGCCTGTGTAATTTATTAAAAACGTTTTCCTTTCAGGGGCACTGGGGTGGCTCAGTTGGTTGAGCATCTGACTCTTGGTTTCAGCTCAGGTCATGATCTCAGGGTCCTGAGATCAAGCCCCATGTTGGGCTCCACACTCAGCAGAGAGTCTGCTGGAGATTTTTCTCTCTCCCTCTTCCTCTACCCCTGCTTGCATTCTCTCTCTCTCTCTCTCTTTCTCTCTCTAAAATAAATAAATAAACTTAAAAAAAAAACCAAACTTGCAAGTGTCCCTATTTGGGCAGTAAATGACAGAGGCTACAATGCTTCCGTTCTAGAAGCATATTCCTGGCTTCCTCAGCCACTATAATGAAATACAAAGATGAAAATAAAGGTCAGATACCAATGTGTAGCCCGATTTTGTTCTTAGATAGTGGTACATCTGGCCAACAAGGAAAGGTGCTCTGTCAAAACCATGACACAGCTTGGTAATGAGAGCTCAGGCTTCAGTGTGGCTGCCCCCCATCCCCTTGGCTGGGCACCCTCGGGTGTCGACAACATGTACACACAGTTTTACTACAAACCATGTGTCAATCAGAAATTGATTAATTAGAATAAATGATCATTGTTTTAATTTTCAGGGTTTCTGTTATTGTATCTTATTATCACAGGGTTGTTGAGCAATCACCAGATTGTACATAAGGGATCATAAGTAGATAAGAGAAGATGATGAAGTTATTTCCTGTATAGAAAATCACAGTAGGAACAATGATGTAAGGTGGCATCTCATTAAGGAGTCCTAACTGAGAACTAGCAGAGGAAACTGTTGAAGGAACGGCAAAGCCTGTTGTAAGTGAAGTCATTTAGTGGTTGTTTGCCAGGAGATAAATAATTAATTAGAAGGAAATGATCAAAACCTCTGAATAATTTTGTTGAGCAAGTATTTTAAATACTCTTAGAATATGCTGGTTTAAGGGGCACCTGGGTGGCTCAGTCGGTTAAGCGTCTGATTCTTGATTTAGGCTCAGTTCATGATCTCAGTGTTGTGAGACTGAGCCCCGTGTCAGGCTCTGTGCTTAGTGGGGAGTCTGCTTGAGATTCTCTCTCCTTCTGCCTCTCCCCCTGCTTGTGCTTTCTCTCTCTCTCTAATAAATAAATCAGTCTTTTTTTTAAAGAATATATTGGCTTAAATATTTAAAAACCTATGTATAGGCAATATGATAAAAACATCAATCTCCAAAAAAATGAAGCAACTTTTAATAAATTTATTGATTTATTATACTGATTTAAAACACCTATTTTAAACTAGTCTCCACTTACATGGTTAGTTGGGAAAAAACAGATATTGAAAAAGACGGAGTCTTTCTAACCCATAATTCTGAAACATCTAGTTAATACAATGAGTCATGTAGCAGCAATAGGGAGTACAGCTCTTGGAAAGAGGTTACATTCTGCTATTTTAGAAAACTCAAGAGGATCAAAGAGAAACACTTAGAACTTTAGTAGAATACGTTAACAAAAACAATATTAAAAAAATAACATGTTATAGACCACTGATAACCAGTTAAATATAGAGAAGGACAGATGATCATGCTCACAAAAGCAGCAGTCCATATGTAGTATCTAGAAAGAATATCTATAGGAATACATCCATAACAGAATATTCTAAAATACTGCTGAAAAACAATAAAGACCTTAATGAAAGTGGTGGAAAATTGCCACATTATTTATGGGAATTGATCAATACTGTGTGTCTACAAGAGCATTGTCTGTAATACAAAAGAAAAAAAAAAAAAAAAAGAAATAACCTATATGTTGAACAGTAGTTGCATGGATAAGTAAATTATAGTTTCTTTGGATAACTGTTAAAATGAATGAATTCTAGCTTATAGGACAATAGAGATAAAAATCTCCAACTTGACATTCAGGAAACAAAGAAAGTTTTAAAAGAACATATGTAATATAATATTTTATCAAGTACAGGTACTGATACTTTGTACTATATATAAAAACATGCAAAAACATAATAAATACCAAATTAAGGCTAGTGGTTATGTCTGCAGAAGAGCAAAGGTAATATGACTATGGAGTACATTGAGTTCCTGTGTATTTTTTTTTTAAACACACCATGCCACTTACTGATTTAAAGTGTATGATTCACCTGTTTTCAGTATATTCACAAAGTTGAGCAACCATCACTGTATCAATTGTAGAACATTTTCACCATACCAGAAAAAGAAACACTGAACCTCTTAGTAGTTACTTTAAATGTCCCCTGCAACACTCCTGAACCTAAACAATCAGTAATTTACTTTCTGTCTCAGATTTTTCTCTTCCTGGACATTCCATATATGGTGTTTGTGACATGCTTCTTTTTTTTTTTTTTTAAGATTTTATTTATTTATTTGACGGAGAGAGACACAGCGAGAGAGGGAACATAAGCAGGGGGAGCGGGAGAGGGAGAAGCAGGCCTCCCGCTGAGCAGGGAGCCTGATGCGGGGCTCGATCCCAGGACCCTGGGATCATGACCTGAGCCGAAGGCAGACACTTAACCGACTGAGCCACCCAGGTGCCCCGTGACATGCTTCTTTGATGTGTTATAATGTTTTCAAGTTTCACACATGCCTTATTAGGATGTATTAGTACTGCATTCCTGTTTTGTTTTTTTGTTTGTTTGTTTTTGTGTATGTTTGTGTGTGTGTGTTTTTGCTTAATAAAATTCTATACCCCATTTTACTTTTTCATCACTTCATAGACAGGCATTTGGATTGTTTTCACTTTTTAGCTATATTGAATAATACTGCTGTGAACATGCATATACAAGCTTTTGTATGGCTGTATGTTTTCCTTTGTCTTTGGTTCCCATGGATTTTTAAGCTGGTATGCACACATAAGTATTCATTTATATATAAAGGATAGGCTTGTCTAGAATGTTTCAAGAAAAGTAAATGCAGTAAAGATATACTCCCAAATTAATGTATAGAATTGCTATAATTACAGTGATATCCCACTTGAATTTTAGACTAATCAAATAAAGTGAATCTGGAGTTCACCCAGAAGAAAAAAAAATGAAAATTGAAAAAAGAAAGTGATGGAGAATTTAAACTATCAAAAAGTATTAGATAACTGCAGTAATCAAGATTATCATACTCCTATAAAAATTAAAAGAATACAGGGACACGTGAGTGGCTCAGTTGGTTGAGCATCTGATTCTTGATTTCGGCTTAGGGCATAATCTAAAAATATAGTTTTTTTTTTAAAAAATGCTTTAAAAAACAATAATTGCATATTTTCCAGAGCATCGTATCTAATGGCTATATATTTTCTTTCAAGTGATGAATTGATTTTGTCTTCATACCAATTCTTTAAAATATGTTTTAAAAGCATGTCCCAATTATTGGTTAAGATATGAGGTATTTTAATTTCAAGCAACAGCTATCCTGAAAATTTTAATTGTCTCCAAATTTCAGGAATATTTTGACTCCAGACTTCTAAGGTAAATTTTGCAAAATTATATGTAGTTATGCAGCTGGAAAACTCCTTTATATGTAAGAAAATGTAAAATTTCAAATATAGGCTTTTTGCCTAAATGGAAGCCATGTGAGCAAAATGGCTTTGAAAACCATGGAAGAAAATCTTCTATGCTTTTTGTATAGAAAATAAAAACGAGGGCTCATAAGAACTGAAATTATTTCATCACAAAAATGGCAAGGTAGAAAACCAATTTGTTTAGGAAACACTGTGTATTATCAAAAATACTGCTAACTCTCACTTCCTGAAAACAAGATAACATAATTGACTGTTCCATGGATAACTTCAGCACGTTTATTTATCTTTTCATGTCCTTCAAAAGATTCTGCCATTTTCTTTTTAAGTCTGGGTTCAAAAATCCTTTTAAGTGCCTTTTTTTGTACCCAGTGTCTGTTCTAAATTTAAGGAAAGTAGTTTAAAAACTTTCTTTTTCATCCTTCTCCATTCAAGTCTGTTAACTAAATGAGCAAACAGTAGCATTTCTTATGTTTGTACATTTTCCATGTAGATAATTCCAGAACCAAATAAAGAAAGTTTTGGCTAGCCAGATTTTGTTCCCCTTCATATTTTTATATACTAGCCACCATTTTCTCCTTACAGAAGAGATGCCCAAGTTGTGTTCTTTGGTTTAAAATTTGGGAATGGTGAAGTTAATCAAATATGTTTTCTTCACTAAGCACATTGGGAGCTTTCGTGTGTTAATATATTTCGTGATTCTTAAAGCTGAACTGCTATATGCAGTGCTTCCTCACCACTTTTATTTTATAGAACAAGTTTTAAAATTTTTTAAAAACTTTTCATTTTGAAATAATTATAGATTCACATGAAGTTGCAAAGACAGCATGGAGTTCCCCTGTTCTCTTTACCTAGTTTCTCTCACTGGTTTCATCTTACGTAATTACAGTACAACAGGAAAGCCGGGAGATTGACATTAGTACCGTGGATATTCAGAGTTCCGTGTCAGGTCATTATATACGTGGCTTCCCACCCTCCTAGAATCCAAGGTACAGAATGAGTCTATTACCCCAAAAAGCTCCCCCAAGATACCCTTTTCAAGTTATACCTTCACCACCTTATCCCCATGGCTCCTGAACCCTGACAAACCCTAACCTGTTCAACATCTTTATAAATTTGTCATTTCAAGAATGTTATATAAGTGGAAACACACAGTATTTGATGTTTTTGAGATTGTCCCTTTTTACTCCTCATAATGCTTTTGAGATTCATCCAAGGTGGTGCATGTTATCAATGGTCTGTTCCTTTTTATTATTACTACAGGTTACTGTAGTGTTATTCCATGGCATGGAAATACAACTGTGTTTAACACTTTACCTTTTGCGGCGCCTGGGTGGCTCAGTCGTTAAGTGTCTGCCTTCAGCTCAGGTCATGATCCCAGAATCCTGGGATCGAGCCCCGCATCGGGCTCCCTGCTCTGCAGGGAGCTTGCTTCTCCCTCTCCCACTCCCCCTGCTTGTGTTCCCTCTCTCGCTGTCTCTCCGTCAAATAAACAAATAAAATCTTTAAGAAACGAAAAAAAACACTACCTTTTAAGGAATATTTATGTGTTTTCATTTTTTGGCTATTACAAATAGAACTCCTATGAACATCCATGTACAGGTTTTTGTGTAGACATAAATTTTCATTTTTCTGGGATAAGTGCCCAAAGGTGCAGTTACTGGGTTCTATGGTTAAGTGTATGCTTACTTTTTAAAGAAAATGTCAAATATTTTCCAGGATGGTTTTTTCCATTTACATTCCATTTATATACCAGCTATGTATGACAGATTCAGTTTTTCCACATCCTTAGTAGTTTTTGTGTTGTCCATATTTTGAATTTTAGCAAGACTTATAGGTATGGAATGACATCTCAGGGTGACCTTTAACTGCATTTCCCTAATGGCCAGTGATGTTGAATATCTGTTTTATGTGCTTATTTTCCATCTGAATATGCTCTTTATAGAAATGTCTCTTTATTATTTTTTGCCATTTTCTAACTGGATTGTTTAATTTTTTTTTTTGCTATAGAATTTTTAGAACTCTTTATTTATTCTAGATATGAGTCCTTCGAGAGATGCATGGTTTACAAATATTTCCTCAGAGTTTGTAACTTGTATTTTTATCCTCTTGAACCATCTTTTTCAGAGTAAATTTTTATTTTAATTTTGATGTAGTTCAGTTTATCATTTTCTCCCCCTATGGATCATGTTTTTGGGTTTTAGTCCAAGAAATCTTCACCCTGCCCTACATCTCAAAGATTTTTCCTATGTTGTCATCTGAATATTATACTGTTCTATATATTACAGTTAATCCTACAATTAATTTTGAGTGAAATTTTGTATAAGTTGTGAAGTTTGGTAAAGGTTCCTTATTTGTCTGTTTGTATATTTATTTATATGTTATTATTACTATTATTATTTGCCTTTGGATATCCAGTGCTCCAGTACCATTTAGTTCAAAGCGTCTCCTTTCTGCATCAAATTGCTTTTCCACCTCTGTAAAGAGAACAGTCACCTGGTCATACTCATATGAGGGCTCTGGGCTCTCTCCTCGATGTCCTCGATCTGTGTGTTGATCCCTTTGCTGGTACCTCACAGACAGGTTACTATAGCTCCATGCTGAGCCTTGAAACGTCTCCGAGTTATTCCTTCCACTTTTGCCTCTTTCTTCAAAATCATTTTAGCTATTCTAGTTTTTTATCTTTCTTCTCTCTCTCTCTCTCAAACTAAATAAATAAAATCTTAAACAAAAAAAGACATGGACATTTTGAGTATTATGTTATGAGACTCTGGATCTTATTTAAATCCTGTGTTTTTGCAGGCTTCCTCTGAAGCTTCAGTGGGGGAGGTGTGTTGTCTGGTTTTTGCCGGGTGGGAGTTGAAGTCCAGGTTCCCGGATCAGTCTCTGTTGACACGGGGGTAAGGGGTGCTTCTCCTTACTGCAGGTGGGAGTGTAGGTCTCTGTCTGATGCCAACTGGCCAGGAGAGGGAGGGACCCCTTGGTCCTGCACCCAACATGGCTTTCGCTACCATGGTCGCAGTGTGGCAGTCTTGATGGTTTATTGGTGGTGAAAGGCCCAGTTATACACTAGGTTTGCTAAGACACCAGCAAGTGGAAAGTGATGGGAGGGCCTTGCTAGAATCAGGCAGAGGTTCAAGTCCAGACTTCCCACATGCGCTCCACGAACTCCATTGTGGCATGAAGCTCAGCAGGTATAAAAAGTCTGGCTCTTCCTTCTGCCTTCCTTAGCATTGTGGGGACGGAGATCCCTGTCCCAACCCCGCCAGGGTGAAAATCTAGGCTTTCCACTTGACCTTTGCTGGAGGACTGTGGGGGCTGGAGGGGGTGGGGTTCTACCGTGTGTGTTTGAAGTAGAGTGTTGCCCAAATGTATTCTGTTTTGTCAGGTCGTCCCTTTTCTTGGTTCTTTGGCTAGACAGAGCAACTTTTCTTGGGACTTTTTTGGTCTGTGTCTATGGATGTTTCTTGGTTGCTAGCTTCTCCCATTCTCAGTCTGGAATACACACAGCCTAAACGTGTATATATATATATATATATATATAATTATATAATATATTTATACAATTGGAGAGGCTATGCACCGTTGGGGCAGGGGTATAAGGGAAAGTTCTGTATCGTCCACTCGTTTTTCCTGTGAACCTAAAACTGCTGAAAAAATAAAGTCTGTTAATAGTGAGGGGGCAGGTGGGGGAAACCTTATTATATAAGCTGACATTCCATCAAAGAGTAACTATAAAACCTTGATTTTCCTTCCTATAAGTCCCTAGAGTGGTCCTGGATTTGAGAGAATGAGTTCAACATTCAGTTGGTTTAATTTGTTTTTGATTGGGATTCCATTTTAAGAAAACTAAGTCTCCCAATTGCTGTAGTAATGATTCATCATCTCACTTTTATAGTTATTGGAAGAATTACCATGTCAGCCAAACAGAGCCATCTGGAATAGTCTTTACTATTATATTAAGTAGCTTTTGAGGAAATATTTATAGAAATCAAGTGTATAACTTTTTCCCCCCTTCCTCTCTTTTGAGGAATATTTTCCTGGCAGAGAGGCACATCTATATTGTCTTTTAAATGACTCTGAATTGCAGTTAGCATTTGAGCAAAAAATTTGCTAAACTAAATCTTAGAGCTGGAAACCTAAATAGAGATGTAAGTTTTAATTTTTTTCTTTCTTAGACTTGGCGACTTCTATTTTTTTTTACAGGAGTCTCATAAAGCTCTTAATAATTGTTCTCAATTGAATAAATTGGACTGAATGTAGCAATTGGAAACCACTATGGAAATGGTATAATAACTAGTATCCATGTCAGGCTACAATTAGAAGAGTTACAATCCTGCAGGGATTTGATCTTAGATTTTTCTTGCAAAGACCAAAAAAAAAGCATGCTAGTAGTCCTAATTATCTTTGAATCTCCTGTAAATTGACTATAAAGTTAGGTGTGCATGGCACAGTGTGCACCTCCCTGGTGATTCCTATGCACTGGAAGACTGGCAAACCATTGAGTGAGGCTAAACTAAACAAAGGAAGAGTCTCTGTGCTGAGGTCTGGACCCCACAGCCATCCTGCCTTTAGGAGAACTCTCTGGACTGATGGTGGGGCTGAGATGAATGGGGAATTTGCTTCATTCTATCTTATTATTAAATAATATATAACCTAATAAACTGTAGTGATTACTTTCAGATTGAAGGATTAAAGGAGATAATGAATCAACTTCTTAGGGACCGGTTAAGTTTTGAAATCAGCCTGATGATTCCATAGATATATTTAGGATTCAAGACACAGCCCAAACATTAAAATAAGAGAAAGGGTGAATTCCTTTCAATGCCTTAAATGTTGTCTTAGCCCTTTCTTAGTCCTTCTAAACTGGAGATACGTATTTTAATGGAAGTGATTTATTTATTGATCTCTCTGGTCAAGCATAAAATACATTAATTAATTAATTAATTAACTGACTGGTTGACTGATTAAATAATGTTTATGTATTTCCATATACATCTGAAATATTAATTTACCCCAGGGAATTACGTCTGAATGTGAGTAAAATTTTCTAGTATAATCTGGTTATCTGGTCAGTATTTTCTCTATCAATCTATTCATCTATATAAAACATGCTTTTAAGTTCTTGGCCACAAAACCTTCTACCTAGATGCATAGGTTTACGAGAATTCATGAGAACCTGCTTTTAAACTTTGCCTCAGACGTAGTTCTATCATTTCAACCATGTGTGGACCCAGGTACATCTCAAGATCTTTCTGCTCAGATCAAGCCAAAAAACCTGCAAGGCAATTATGTAAATATATACCACATTGGATAGCATGACATGTTTAAAGGGAGGACTGTGACACTTTGTGACTTTCAAAATTATTCTAATGGTCTAGGTAATGAATCCCCTGGTCCATTTTATAAGCGTTACATAGTTAAACCTGCTTACTGGCATTCACATAACTAATTTTCAGCCAGTGGGCACGTGCCTTCCTTTTATTCTTTGGGAAACCGCAGCTCACCTGTGCACCTCTAGAATGATGCACTGCAACGGACCTAATAAGATAGATGATAATGCATTCACTATCAAATTCCATAAAGTGTGGCAGACATGACTACATGAACAAAATGAAACCATTGCTGAAAAGCAGTTTCTGTAGTCCCAGAGTTGTATTGCTTCCGTACTTACGTAGGAGTAAAATTAAAGTGTAGCTCTTTAAAGTATTAATTAATATTTCAAGTTTAAGGCAATGAAACACCCCAGAAGCAGCTGATTACTTTTTTTTTTAAGTCCTTTGTTCAGTGAGTCCTACAAACAATAAATTACTCATAGTACACATTTATCATATGCTAGCTGTCTGCCCGGAATAACCTCGTTACCAGAAAATGGGCAGGAAAGGTAGGTCAAGAACACATTCAAAATGATACTCATTTCCTTGTAGGTTTTAAAACAATTAGTTATTAAAGTCACTTTCACTTCACCCGGATCTGCTGGTTTTGTTCTCTTCTAAAATGTCTTGAAAGTGTGCTTGTTTTGAAAGTCAAATAAGCAATATTTATAATAAAAATATAAGATAATAGCTGAGCTGAAGTGTTCTTCTAAAGACGTTCCTGGCGGAATCCTTCTGATTGAACAGAAGTTCTGTGTTTATCCTTGTCTGACAGTCGTACTTTCATTTCTTAGTCTATTATTATTGGTTCCCTGTAGGCATACAGATAGCTTTTTCTGTGAAGGACTAAAGATTTGTTTTCTCAAAATACTATGCTTGTATGATTTATTCTTGTATGTAGATTTTAACAATAATATTTATGTGTATACTGTATTAGGCATTTTACTTAAGGGCTCCATAGATGTTATCTTTTTTAATTACTGAAATAATCATGGGAAATTTTGAGCTTCCAGATCTTAATGTTAGAGTTGAAATGATTAAGCTGTGGGCAAAGTAAGAAAGGTTTATTAAAGTCACACAACTACCAATGGACAGAATTCGAACTCAGGACTGAATGAATCCAGAGCCTGTCATCTTAACTACTCACAAAGATTTTTTTTTTTTACATTTGTATTTTCCTTCAGATGAGTTATTGAAGTAAAATCTATGAGCTTACTTCACTGTTGCTTAACAGATATTCTATTAAGATAATTCATGGCCTTTTACAAAGATAGGACTAAAATAAGATTCATGGAAATTCCTCTGAATTCCTTGGCCTTGAGCCAACTTGAGTCTCAGAAAGAATGTGAATGATTCAGCCTGTGCATTATAACTGAGATCCAGAAATAGCTTGGAAACTTAAAAAGAGCTAAAGAAGTTCATTCTCCAGCAGACAATGGAAAATATTGAGATTCCAGTGAGCCATATGGAAATAGAAAATGATGCAATATTTTTAGCTTATTTTAAGAAATAAACATGTTTCCAAAAATACAGATTATGTTTCTGCTTTATTCGCTTATCATTATTCACTAATCTGTCTAAAGCTCTTCACAGAGTCAAAATATTCAGACTTATGTTTCATATAAAAAAGAAGAAGGCCTTTCCAGCAGAAAAGCATGCTGTCTCCATAGTGCAGGGAAATGATATGAAGGCAACCCGACAAGGTCATTAGGGAAGTATGCATTATAGAAACATACTTCTGCAGCTTCTGAGCAGGAGAAACAGAGGCTGATGAGCAAGAAACTCTTGTCAGGATCCTGGCATTATAGGAACTCATTCATTATGCTTCCTGGAGATCACTTGACTTAATCATAAGTAACAAACATTACCAGTTGTGGTTTTCTGACTCTTTTGAGCAGAAAAAGAAGGGGAAACCAAATTGTGTTGTTATGATGCTGGTTGACTTTGAAATTACTTCTGAAATAAAACTAGCTTTTGATGACGACCAATCTGACGCTCGTGCACAGGATTATGAAGAAATAGCTAGTAAGTTTCCAAAGAACTATGATTTAAAATCAGAACACTTACAGTTATGGCTGTAGAGATTAGGAGAGTTAATTGCCTTACAAACTTAATTAAATGCGCAGAAGGGAAGAGCCTGGTGTTGAAAGAAGAATTTAAGAGACAGCTCAAGCATTTACTTAGAAAATTCCTGTTCTTTTGTTTGACATGTCAGCAAGGTGGGAGATTGCCATGACTTTAAACCAGAACAAGGGTGCAACGAACAGAGAAAAAGCAACGATGAAAAAATGTGTATACCAACCCTTGTTCTGAAAATTTCCTCCTCTCTAGAAAATGTCAACATTTATGTGCATATCATTTGAGCTAAAATATAAAAAAAAAATGAGTTATGCTAAAGCTACCTATCATGCTAGTGAATATTTGGAATGTGAATGAGTACTGTTGAGAAGAATTTTATCTTGTTACAGCTTCCATAAATGCTGAAGATCATCTTTACCTCACAGCCATGGTAAAAGAAAGCATATGTATTAATCATATCATTCTTTCTTTTCCCATATTGCAGTCATGAGAACACAACAATATTATATTCTAGTCTTAAGTTCTGTTTACTGATCCCCAACAGCATTATTGCTGTTATCCCATCTTTATTAAAAGCACACTGAACAAAAAACTGTTCTGAAGAGAAGGTAGGCACAGTTCGACATTGAAGTGATTTTCAAACATCCAGAACTATTCAAGTATACAGGACTTTCCATTTAGTACAACTTGACATTTACAAATCTGTCTAGAATTTTACATTTGCCTAGTTTTTTGGATTTATTTTTTTTTTTACTTTTTATTTTGTTTTTTCCAGCATGTGCCATATTTTCTCTGTGTGTAAACAGGGAACCAGGAGTTTGCAGACCTGAGTGTTAGCGCATTCTTGTCTGGCTTACAAGACAGTTGCTTCTCTGTGTTTATAACATATTTAGCATACTAAAGAGTAGTTAGTATATAGTAGGTACTCAATAAATTTTTGTAGGAATGGGAAAAAAATCTCTATATAAACTTGACACTAAAGATCGAAATGCATTAATTTATGACTTTGTCCATTCCTCATGGAATTCTTCAGATCTCGTGGAAGAGGATTGCAGGATGATTCTGCCTTGCTTTCCTTTGCACATCATTTTTTCCTCATTCTACAGTTTGGAGATATGCAGCAGCCAATCACATTTTTGTAATTAATATTTTCCTGAGCAATCAGGAAATTCTCCAAGTCCTCTCCATATAAGGACACTCAGAAGGAACTTGGTTGCCAGATCCAAAGAAGTAGATCATATTTCCCTGTAGCTATATCCTTGGTGACTCGGACTATTTAGTAATGGACTGAATGGCTGCCATACTCAAAAAACACATGTCCACATCCTAATCCCTGGAAACTGTAAATGTGACCTTATTTGTAAAAAAAAAAAAAGGGGGGGGTTCTTTATAAATAAGTTAATGATTTTGAGATGAAATTATCCTGGTTTCCTCTAGTAGGTCTTAAATCCAATGGCAAATGTCCTTCTAAGAGATAGAAGAGGAGAAGATACAGAATAGAGGAGGAGGAGAAGGTCATGAGAAGCTGGAAGCAGAGATTGGAAATATTCAGTCACAAGCTAAGGGACACTGGGAGCCCCCAGAAGCTGGAAGAGGCAAGAAAGGAGTCTACCCTAGAGCTTTCAGAGGGAGCATGACTCTACCAACACCTGGATTTTCTACTTCTGATTTTCAGAACCGTGATAGAATAAATTTATTTTGTCTTCAGTCGTCAAGTTTGTGATTATTTGTTACAGCAGTCCTGGGAAAAACCGATAACATTACACCACCTCTGTAGTGATGAGTTATAAAGCAAAAGGCAAAAAAGCAAGACTATATGGAAACTGCCATATGCTGATGCTAATACCTTTTTTATTCCTGTCCACATTCCCATCAAAAGGATTCCCTATTTCTGGAGGTCCCATTCCTAACACACACACACACACACACACACACACACACACACACCCATGAACACACACCAGAAGTAAATAAAATCCCAAGACAGTGGAAGAGAGATTGGGAAGCCATCTGTAATCTAAATGTGGACATCATTGCATCATCTTTGAACCATTTGATAGGTATCCCTTTAAAATGGCAACTTATTGAAGACCTCTTGTGCTCTGTTAAATCCGAAAGCTCATCTATGAATGATGCGTGGATTCTCTACTGTAAAGTAAGTCACTTTGTACATTTCTGCTTGGAAAGGAGTAAGAACATCTCTAATGCTATACAAAACTCCATGATGATAAATGATACTTGAAACTGTAAAGGTGGGAATGAGAATATGTTCTTGTATTTTCTTTGGTTCACCAGCTACTTTCAAGATAGTAGAGAGGGTTGCTGCTAAGTTTTGTGTGAGCCTGATAAAACATATTGTGGCATCCAGATTATGTTTTTAAATGGGATACAATTGGAGCTCTTATTTTTCCATTTAATGCTGTGTGCAGGTTCATCCAGAATCAGCTTGGCTACAGCTGGAAGCAATTAGAATATGCAGGAAGAATTAAAACCCTAGGAAATTGTTTTTATCTCTGATAGATTGCAGCAGAGCCAAATTGTGAATTGGTCACAAGAGAAAACGTGTCATGGTGACTCATAAATTACTGAAACTGCTTTAGTTTGGGAAATAGGCCTCATTAGTTCTAGATTTTACCTTGTGATTTTCCCAAGTAACCAAATAGTATTGCTTATACTAAAGGGAAGCCCTTGATACTATTTCTTTCAATAAAAATGTGATATTATTCTAATATTATTTTATATTATTTTGGTCATAACCCAAAACAGAAGATAAAAGGAAAGCAAGCTGTCTCACGTATGGCTTCTTATTATGGGGTCACAATTAAAGGCACATTTGTAGAAAATGGGAAATCAGTCAAACGTTCAGCCTAGCTCTCCTCTTCTGTCTCTGGGGACCAGATGCCTGTCTCTTAGCTCTTCAGGAAAAAGAGGAATCCTCTTTTGCTACTGATATCCAGGTCTGCCTATTTGCTATAAGCTTCTAGAAGACATTTTTTTTTTCCAAATAGCAGCTAACAAATCCTTGGAACTTCTTAGAAGAACTTTGATTCTCACCTAGTACAATTACTTCATTTAACAAATAAATAAACTGGAGAGCTGGAGGGCTGGATTAATATCTCCAAATTCAAGTTCTAAAATAGAATCTACCTTATTTAAATTAGCATTAAGTTATAACTTCATCATGAGTTAGAGTATAGTAGGATTTTCCATGACTGTGAAAACATGTGTATTTGCAAAAAAAGAAATTCTCTACTTGAAATATACATGAGAGCAAAATATTTGAAAGAAGAGCAAGAGCATATAAGCAAACTAATGCAAAGTTGTCAAAAAATTTCTTGGTAATGCAACATAGCTTTATTTTTTGCCAACTATTTTCCTGGTACCATATTAGATTCTGAGGCTCTCCCAATAATAAGACTGTTTCTGTCTTTAAGAAACAGAAAACATCATATAATACAGTATATAGTGATGAACAAACTATTCTGTAATCAGAGATAGATAGAAGGTGCTATGAGTGAAGTATGAAAGACCAGTCATTCCATCTTGGGGAGAGTCAGGAAGTCAGTCTAGAGGTGAAAGCTGTATTGAATCCAGATGAATAGGAGTTAGCTAAAGAAAAGCGGGAGGACATTCTTGGCAAACATATTTTAAAAATCCACTGAATTATGAAATAGTATCAAATTTACAGAAAAACACAAGTAAGTTTGTATCTACTGGAGTTAAATCAGGGAAGAATTACAGAAGATGACCCTACAGAGATAGCGGCTATTAATCACGGTTCTTTGATACTATTCTGGGAAATGTGGTCTTTGGAGTGCAAGTGGTGGGTAGCACTGAATATTTAGAATAAGGTAGTAAAATTGACAGTTTTAAATTTTAGATAGTTCGTTCTAACAGTAGTAATGAAGATGAACTCAAAGGGAAAGAGACAGTGTCAGATAAACCTAAAGATCTAGATTAGAAGGAATGGGCTTAAAGCAAGGAGGAAAACCAGAAATAAGTCAAATACTAAGTTGCAAATAATTTAATGAACAAGATAGTAAGAGGGAAAGGGAAAAATCTGGATTAATTGCCTTTTTGTGATGCAAATCCAAATATTTTTATTCAGAAAAAGTCTTATTCCATAGCATGCTTTTTGTTTTGTTTTGTTTTGTTTTATTGAAGTATACTTGACAGACACTGTTACATTAGTTTCAGGTGCACAACCTAGTGATTCCACAAGTCTATACATCATGCTGTGCTCACAATGTAGCTGCCATCTGTCACCATCCAACATTATTACAGTATCATTGGCCATATTACTCATGCTATGCATTTTATTCTGGTGAACTATTCATTCCGTAACTGGAAACCTGTATCTCCCGCTCCCCTTCACCCATTTTACCCATCCTCCTACATCCCTCTTTGGCAGTCATCAGTTTGATCTCTGTGTTTTTGGGTCTGTTTCTGCTTTTTGTTTGCTTATTTATTTATTCATTTGTTTTTTAGATTTCACGTATAAGTGAAATTCTGTAATATTTGTCTTTCTTTGTCTGACTTATTTCACTTAGCATAATGCCCTCTAGGTCCATCCATGTTGTCACAAATGGCAAGATCTCATCCATTTGTGGATGAATAATATTCCATTTTGTGTGCATACATAGGGGTGTGTGTGTGTGTGTATCTCATCTTCTTTATCCATCTATCGATGGACACTCAGGTTGCTTCCATATCTTGACTATTGTAGATAAAGCTGCAATGAACATAGGGATGCATGTATCATTTGGAATTCGTGTTTTCATTTTCTTTGAGTAAATGCCTAGTAGTGGAATTATTGGATCATATGGTATTTCTATTTTTAACTTTCTGAGGAATCTCTATACTGGTCACTGTGGAACATTCCCACAACAGTGCACGAGGTTTCCTTTTTCTCCATATCCTCACCAACACTTATTATTTCTTGTCTTTTTGATTCTGGCCATTCTGACAGGTGTAAGATGATATCTCACTATAGTTTTATTTTGTATTTCCCTGATGATCAGTGACGTTGAGCATCTTTTCATGTGTCTGTTGGCCATTTGTATGTCTTCCTTGGAAAAAATGTCTATTCAGGTCCTCTGCCATTTTAATCAGATTATTTGGGGGGGGTTGGTATTCAGTTGTATGAGTTCTTTATTTTGGATATTAATTCCTTATCAAATATATCATTTGCAAATATCTTCTCCCATTCACTGAGTTGCCTTTTCATTTTGTTATTGGTTTCATTCACTCTGTAAAGTTTTTATTTTGGTGTAGTCCCAATAGTTTATTTTTCCTTTGTTTCTCTTTTCTCAGGAGATGAATCCAGAAAAATGTTGCTAAAGGAGATCTTCAAGAGATTAGTGCCTAATGTTTTCTTCTAGAAGTTTTATGATTTCAACTTTCAGATTTAGATCTTTAATCCATTTTGAGTTTATTTTTGTGTATGGTGTAAGAAAATGGTCCAGTTTCATTCTTTCACATGTAGCTGTCCAGTTTTCCCAGCACTATCTGTTGAAGACATTATCTTTTCCCCATTGACTATCCTTGTGTCCTTTGCCATAGATTAATTGACCATAAAAGCATATGTTTCTTTCTGGGCTCTCTATTCTGTTTCATTGATCTATGTATCTATTTTTTGGCTAGTACCATACTGTTCTGATTACTGCAGCTTTAGATAGTATGTCCTGAAGTTTGGGATTGCGACACCTCCAGCCTTCTTCTTTCTCAAGATTGCTTTGGCTATTTGGGATTTTTTGTGGTTCCTTACAAATTTTAGAATTATTTGTTTTATTTCTGTGAGAAATGCTATTGTCCTCCTTTTATTTTTTAACTGGAACAGTGAGTGGGGCCATCAACTGAACCGTAATCCCCGTGTGAAGGAACATGCATGATAGAGGAGATGGTGAGCTCATTAGTAAACATATGGAATTTGACTTGCTCAGAGGATATCCATATTGAGTGGGTAGCAGGATTGAAGTGTTTATCACCTGGGGGGATATGCATCCAAAGCTTAAGGATTCAGTCAGGGACGAAGATTCAGACTTGGTAGCCCCCAGTATGCAAGTGGCAGTGAAAGTAATTAGAGATGGGATGACTTAAGATGTAGAGTGAGATTAGGACTGATTGAAGTCAGAATTTCAGTGAACACCAAAGACAGGTGGGAAGATGAAGAACATAGGACACAGAGGAGACAAAAAATTGAAGGTAAGAAAGAGTTGGACAATGAGAGGTGTTTAAAGAGAGAGAAGGCTCACAAAAATCAATCAAGGCAAAATTTTTGGAAAGTGGGTGGGTCATCCAGGTAGTGTCACTGCCGAGAATCCACTGGCTCTGACAAAAGAACCATTATTGTTGACTTCTGAAGAGACCTTTCATTGTAATAAAACAGATAGAAAACATATTGTTGGAAAATAAGTGAGGACTTTTATTTATAAATGGTGAGCTGACACCACGCATTTCTGGTCCCACAGAAAATCCAAGTAAAAAAAGACATTAAGTAATTTTTTAAATATAAGACCAAAAAGACAAAGGAACGATGAAATGACAGTACACTACATGGTTAATTTTGGAACATGGAAAGCACATACATGGACAGTAAGTGACTCTATGTGAAAAGCCCCGAACATGACAGCCAATAGAGGATGCCAATAAAAAGCACGCTCATTTGTGCCGAAGAACCATGAAAAGTTTCAAGAATTGGAGGTTCAAGCAACCTCTGAGTGTGCAAGTAACTCTGAGTGTGAAGTGGTACTAAAAGCAAAAGATTTGTTAAAAGATTTGTTAAAAGTTTGTCTTTACTGGTAGGTAGCTTCCCGGATGTTTTCCGTCAGCCCAAGCATATAGGCAGTTGCCCTTCCTTGAGCTCTGCAGTAGAAAAAGAGGTTGATTCTCTGGAGATGTTGAGTCACGAGACTCTGAACAGCTGAGGTCAAGGATGAGGTGCGCTCCTGAGCGCTGGGATGAGGTGAGTGCCGGCTCACTGCACGCTGAGGGTCCTGCCCTAACGCTGCCTGCCACCCACAGCTCTGGCCCCTCTGCTCTTACTCTTCGGGCAGATGTTTGGGGGTTACTCTCCGGGGAAACTGCCCTGAAGAACAGAAAACCACTCACGTCATTTAAAAGAACTTGTATACCACCCCAAATAAACTAACGTGAGGCTCATGGTTCTAGAAGCCATTTAGATAGATAGATAGTCAGACAGACAGACTGCAGTATTCCCATCTCAATTTTGAGGACTACTTCTTAATTTGGACTTTAATTTGATTGGCTTTCTTTGTACTAAGGTGGCATGATGGATAGAGCTCAAGTAGCCATCTCGATCAATTTTAGGAAAGCCAAATGCCAATACAAGTTATAGGAATTTGGCACATCATGGCATTTCAGCTGGACTACCTACCTTTGGACTTCTTTTATGTGAAAGAAAAACTTCTATCTTATTTAAGCCAATGTTATTTTTTATTTTTATTTTTTGCTACTCATAAATAAGCCTCATTCTGATATATATTCCCCAAAAATAATCTCATAAAACTAGTGTCTTTAACACTTAGTTCAAATAGGATTAAATATAATCAGATTCTCCAGTGCTGTACCTTCCCTAATAGGTTCTTTTCAGAAAGTCTCCTGGAAGCAGAGTTGTTTTCCGATATAAGAGAAATGGTTAACGAAGCTGTCGCATTCACTGAGAACATAGACTGTTCCTTTATGCTAATGAACATTTTTTATGCTTACAAACAATATGTAAAGATAAAGATGTAGGCATAAATCAATGATGATTTAAAAGTAGTTTTTTCCCCATAATACAACTCCTATTGTGTGTGTGTGTGTGTGTACACGCATATATTTATGTGAAGTGGCCCATCATCACAGCATGAAAGGAAGAGGAAAAAAGTCACATTTCTATTTTTCTATATAAGACTAATTGTATATTTTTGTTTGTTTTTAAGAAATCACTAATATTATATATGGGTCAATTACATTAATGATTGAACCTGGTCCCCGTTGTGCAAACTATGTAACAAACATCATAGGAAAAGGATTCACAGTGGTGACTGAACCCAAAAAAAGGAACCCTGTATCCTAGGGGCTCAGATGTTGGGATCTTACGTCAAGTAGTCTGGATTCAAATCACAGCGATGCTGTTAACTCTGGCCTCCTACTCTCTTAACCTCTGTAAGCCTATTTTCAAGTGTGTAAAATGGGGGTAATGATGGTACTTACTCCAAGCTTGGTTGTCTGCATTATAAGAGGTAACTCATGTCAGTAGGTTAGTGCAGTGCCTGGAATATGACGAGCAGCTAATCACTGTGAACAGTAGTTAGTGGTGACGCTGTATGTGGCAGACGTTTATGCAGACGCTTAGCGCTCTGGACTCGAAAGATCCGCAGTGAAGGCTAATACTTTTAGAAATATGTAGCTAAAGCCCATGAATGTTAGTATCTGAGTCTCTGAGCCTCACAAAATCCCAGAAACCTGCATGACATGTTCCTACCAAATTCTGTCATCTTCTCAAGGGTCAGTTGTAAGAAGAAAAAGCCTCTTAGGGGCCAACAGAGGCAGGGGAGAGGCAGCAAAAATGCAATTTGAAGACTACCTTTTGGAGCTGGATCACTTTCCTATCAAGGATGTGGCCGCGGAACATGGAGCAGTACTCTGGTCACATGAGCATCACCCAGAAGAAGAGCTGGAGAAGGGTTCAATAGGAGTTTCAGAAGTAGACTGGGGAGCTCAATATGAGTCAGCATATAGAGTAAAACCTTCACAGCACCAGCCTCTGCAAGATCTGAATGAAGTTTCAGGGACAGACCTGAACAGCAGTGGTGCGGGACGTGAGTACCAACCACGGCACCATTCAACAGCACGTGAACAATAAAGGCACCACAGACACCCTCCCCTGCTGTGTATAGGCTCCCACTTCTTTCCTTTCCTGCTTGATAAATGGAAGCATATCATCCTGTACCATTGAAAACACATGGTAAACCCATTAGGGGAAATCTTAAAGTGAACAAAGGATTAGTCTTAACATTAGAATTATAAGAGTAACCCTTAAGAATTTGCTAATTATTTTCCTTTCTTTAGATATTAGCAATGCCTTTCATCTACATCTGCATTGACATATGCTTACAAGGCACTCGTTTGTGTTGTCGGCATTTATAAACAATTACTTCATGTCAGGCCGCCTAAATAATTGAACGGTCTCACTCCAGAGAGTGCAAAGCAACCTATTTACACACGCTCCCACATGCCATCGAGACACACATGAGAAAGAAAAACAGATCAACTCAAAGATGTGATTCAGGAATCTAATTGTCAGTCCATCTCTGCTGCTGTAAATTGAGATTTGTCTGGGCATCTTGCCATATTTTTATTCAATCTTCTGTCTCTGTATTCAGTTCTGGTTTTCCATTTCAATCATGCAATGATGTTGATTTTGTTATAACTCTGGAACAAACCTGCGTATGTTTCATTGTTTTAGAAAATAATATGTCATTTTTCTCTAGGAATGGACAGTAAGAAGCAATAATTTAAATAGTGTTTTGTTCTAATAATAACTGGAGACCAAGAATGCTGCCCATGCTGACCAAAGGCTTATAGATCACAAAAATCCTTTATTATTTGCTTTTGATTCAACCATGAATAAGGCATCTCTGATTATTTCTCTAATAAATATTTATTAAGAATTCAATAAATCGTTAGGCTCTGGGGATTCTGCTGTGAGCAAGATACTGTTTATAATCTTATGCCAGGATCCAGAGGTTCCCAATTAATAGTGTATTCAACAAAAATATTTTGGTTACCCACTAAATGACAACACAGAGTTGTGTCTGATAACACCACGGTACAAAGTGACTGAAAACACACGGGGAGGCTTTAATGTAAATAGGAGGTCAAAGACATTGTCATGGAAGAGGAAATGCCTGGGATGTGTTCAAAAGCTGAATAAGACATGCGGAATTGAAAGGTCCATGGAAGACCACTGTGAGTAGGCGTGGCCCATGTGGGGGCCAGGGCCGGGGTGGGGGATGGCCCTGTGCCACACCACAATCCCCTGGTTCGGCTGGTACAGGACGGTGATGGTGAGGCTGCAGAGGGGATGTCTGCCCAAAAGAAGGTTGGTGGGATCCTTCTTTGTTTTTTTAAGATTTATGTATTTATTTCAGAGAAAGAGAAAATGTGTGAGCAGGGGGAGGAGCAGAGGAAGAGAGAGGAGATGCAAACTCCCCGCTGAGCAGGGAGCCTGCTGCTGGGCTCATCTCCCAACCCAGAGATCATGACCCGAGCCAAAACCAAGAGTCAGACACTTAACCAACTGAGTCATCCAGGCACCCTGGTAAGCTCCTTCTTAAATGGACCTGGATGGACCTCTTGCCATGGTAAAGCTGAGAATCTCACTCTGGACAACACACTAAGGAGAGCTCAGCTCCTCGGAGACACCCCCTCCTCCCAATTAACCAAACCACATAAGCGACATGTAAATGCCAATTTAACTGACTGGTTTATGATGGAAACTGTCACATGGACCTGTAGACTTCTACAAGTGTGAACACCATAATCTTTTCCTACTGGTAGACTTATAAAGGTGGCCAATCAAATTTAGGAGCTTGTTTGGGGAGTCAAGAGATTTAGAATGGATTCACATATTGGGGGTATTGTTTTGTCAGTTTGTGGGGGGGTGATCATATTTCATAAGCTAATGCTTTTTGTTTGTTTTCCCCTTGTGAGTGTTTGGAGGGGCTTGACTATTTTACTCTCCATTTATACTCAGAAATGGCAGTGCACCAAGTATTTGGTACCCTGCCTCCCCCTGGAAAATATTGCAGGCACTATGTGGCTGGGCTAAGATCTGATCTGTTTTCAAGAGCTGTGTACATACATGCTCCAGGGAGCAACACGTTTTCCTTCTCACTGGCATCTTGTTTATCTGGATAAATAGCACAGCTGGCTGACTTTGACTCGAGTTTGAGACCTGGTTCTGTTACTCAGGAACTGCTCTCTGAACCCCAAATTGCTGTGCAGCAAAAAGAGAGAGAAATGTATATATATATACACACATACACACGTTATGTGTTTTCATATTTACTATGTAGTCAACTATAATTTTAAAAAGTATCTGTTATATTATTATAATAATAAGTTCAATTACAAATAATTCATTGCAGTTCTTAAACCAAGTCTGACCCTCTTCAAGTTACTTTGCATCTATCTTTGATCCACTAAGTCCTGCTTTCTCGGTTTTTCTTTTCTTTCTTTCTTTCTCTCTCTCTTTTTTTTAGAGAGAGAGCACATACAAGTGGGGGGGAGGAGCAGAGAGAGAATCGCTGAGCACAAAGCTCAACATGGGGCTCAATCTCACCACCCTGAGATCATGACCTGAACTGAAATCAAGAGTCGGCTGCTTAACCTGAGTCACCCAGGTGCCCCTCTCAATTTATCTTTCAAAGGCAATGCCATTTCCTCTTTCCTGAGTCTTTGGAGAAAGCCTCATTGAAAACCCAGGTATGGCATGCTGACAATAGTTAGTGGAGTGAAAGCTGTATGAACCAATACACCCAGCTGCTCAGAGTGCCCAAGGGGATGACAGTTTTCTCTCCAGGGAAAAGGGTGAGTGGTGTGCATTACCGACTTCTCTTAGAGGATAGAGAAGACTTCTAATTTATTTTACTACATTTTGTTTTAAAGGGTCTTAAAATTCCCTCTAAATATGGCCACAGTGATTCTCATAATCCCAAACCCCAAAGTGGTATCTATACAGTAAAATCTGCAAAATAGGCTAATCTTTGTTCTCTGGAAAATCAGCCACACTTGCAGATGACTCCCATTATAACCATAAAGGGAGCAGAGGGTGGTGGAGCAATTCCTGGAAACGGGGCTCAATCCAGGAAACAAAAAAGTAAGAGAAAATCCAGAAGCTGGTCAGGATCCTATCAGTCTGTGTAGCCATTTGCAAGCCAGTTCTTCCTGGTTATAGAGCTATAATAGTCTAAGCAATATACACGATGCTTATCAGTAGTATCATTTCTTTGTTAGAGCAAGAGAAGCAATGGCATCTCCCCAAGCTTAAATATAAACCATTTTATGTCATCTGTAGATGAATTAAGTATTTTATTGAAAAGGAAGTAATTCTTATTTTCAAATTTATTGCTATAGCACCAAATTTATGGTAGTTACGGGAAAGTTATGTTATGGGAAAACAGTATAGGAAGGAAAAGGTGACTTGCATTTTCTATGTCATTTTATATATTTGAGAGGTATTTTCTTTTCCCAAAGTGTGTCCATACTATGTTTTGATATCTTCGTTGACTTAATTTGCTAGTTATTATATTTATTCACTTTTTGGTCATCTGAAAATGAGCCCAGAGATTTGGGGATGAATTTCTAAGAAAAACGTTAAGTTGTTTGATGTCTGTGAATGAACCAGGCAGTGAGGAATTCACCTGTGAGGAAGGCATCTCTACACGCCCCTGCCGTTTGCCAAACACCTCACAGAAAAGATCTGTACTTGTTCAGTTGTTTCTCTTTCACAACAGTGGAAAAATTCTTTCTCTTTATGAACGCTTGCCCCTGAAGAAGAAAATGTCTTCTTATATTTATTTTGTGACGGAGTAAAAACATTTTGAGAAGCATATAATTTCCTGCAATTTGTCTGAGTCATGTACAGTGCTACATACATATCGACTGAGAGGTCATGCACATATCAAGGCTAAATTGGACTTCATCGTTCCTGGCGTTAAATAAAATTAAATAAAATTTTATTGTCATGATACATTTACATTCTCATGAGTATGTATCACTGTTTTCCTCATTTCTTTGCTCTCTACACATCACTCAAGAAAAGCTTGGATCTTACCCCTATTTTGCATTTCTTGAAAGATTTTGTCTGATGCATTCTGGAAGGCAGTTCTTTTAACACAGAGAGGTTCTTTCCCTCACTTTCCCGTTCAGTAAGTTGCCATGCTATTTCTTGCTCAGCGCAAAAAGCCGCTTTAGAGACCATGAAATCTTTAAACTTAGTAGGGTCTTAATGTTCGTCTTGCCCCATGACCACATCATTTGGTTTTACCCTTGATGAGAACCATCAAGTTCTCAGGGACTGGAGTTGCCCAAGGACACACAGCTAGTCATTAGATTGAATAATGATTAGTAACTAGAGTCTAGAAATAAAGATTTCTGCCTCCAGTGAGGTTATTGCAGTATTTAGGTTCTGTTCCTCTCCCTGAGCAAGCACACCAGTATAAGAGTTTTGTGAGGGTCATGGGCTTACTTGGTTGCGATTTATCTGTAATTTAATGGTTATGTGAGCATTAAGTCCGTTAAGAGCCCATCTGTTCTTTAGATCTTGAGCTACTAGAAGAAAACTTTCACCCTAGAAAAGGGTGCTTCCTACACTCTTCCTGTCAATGAGTATTTCAGTCCACAAATGCAATATCACATTTAAATTCCTCCCCGTGACAGTGGGTGCTGAGCTCTGGACATGTGAGCTGCCCGAGGGCAGGGACTCTCTCTCTCAGCTTTGAGTCAGACCCATGCTTCCTCTCAGCACATCTTGGATTACCTGCATTACTTTTAATAGAAGTGAAGCCTGCATGAAGGACAGCTACAGGTAGACAATAGAGTGGAGCATTCATGCTGGAAGAGATTGTAAAGGCAATTCTTCCTTCTAATGCCCCTCAAAATCATGATTCAGCCCAAGAGCACAGCAGAGCTACAACTTGGCGAAAACATCTGCTGTGGTTGTTGAACGACCCATGCCTTTGTTTAAACCCTGACCTCGCTTGGTCCCCTTCAGAGCTGCTACTTGCTGACATGTGCTGTTGGATCGTCTCCCTCCCTTAGATTCAATCGTGTTCTTCCTGTGCCTTTTCTCACGAGCAACTGTAGCCTGCTCCGGTATTTTGGCTGCTGCTGTGGTTTTATTTGAACTTTGGCTTCAGTGAACCATGAAAGTGGTTCTTTGATCTGCCCTGCTTGCCTTGCCTGAGCTTGACACAAAGAGAAGCTCTATTTCTTTTACTCTCAATCATTCTGAACTTTGCCCACTCTTCCAATCTACTTTAGTCCAAGTAAAATCAGTACAATAAAAGCCCCAACTATGATAAAAGGAACTCTTCTAACCCATGTTCTGTATCAAACCAACCTGTTCTCCATATGTATGCACATTCTGAAATGATTCCAGTATTTCATAAAAGCCAGATCTCCTATATGAAGAGGAAAAACCTACTCTGCATTTGCTCCCACTACATACATCGTTCACAGCAGGATTATCACACTTTATGGCACAAACCCCCCTCAGTTCCGAGTTATCATAAATAGCACAAACCACTTTCGTACCCTTTATGAATGATCCCAGAATGCTGAGGGCAATTTTAAGTGTCAATACAGAACAAATGTGGAAAAACAAGGCTCCTGTTTTCCACCTTCCAGGGACAGTACAGAATAATCTTTTCAACTGTACAAACTCTGTGTCTAGTTCCTAAGTGAGCTTTAGAATATTCGGGGTCTCCTTTTCCTTACTGAATAATTCTCTAAGTTCTCAGCTTATCCTCAGTGTTTTAAAGAAAGGAAATTCTTGCATAAATTGGAGTTTTGAGGCTATCTTGAAGTAGCAAACACAAGAATTTCAGTAGTTTGGCACAATGGAAGTTTCTTGTTGCTCAGGCTATGGTCACCATGGGGGCAAGGGACTATCTAAGGGATCTGTCCTCCATGCAGTGGCTCAGCAATCCATGAGGCTTTCCCACCTGCTGTCTACGTAGCAACACACCCTTTCATCATCACCACGTCAGGAGAAGAGATGGCTGGAGGGTGTATACCAGCCCTTGAATGCTTCAGGCCACAATGACCATGCCACTTCAACTCACAACCCACTGGTCCAGTTCATCACATGTCTCTGTCTACCAGCAAGGGGACTAGGAAGTGTAATTCTTTCAGAGCCGGAGGGTAAGAGGAACAGAATATAGATTAGCATGATAGATCCCAATTACATAAAAAGTAGTGATTGAAAATGGCTCATTGGAACTCACAAATCCATAGAGGGTGGCATTTTTTTTTCTAGCCTTACACTGTGTTCTAAAACATAACATAACCAGTGATAATATTGCCGACCATTTCTGGCATGCCTTCAGGTGGCCTGTAACTTCCTCCTTTATATGGGAGAGTGTCCTTATACATTTCTAAGAGAATGGTTGGGATTGGGTAATACAATGACTGCTGGATAAGGGTACAAATGCAAATGTTGACAAGTGTGAGTTATAATTGGTATTCCTGAATTCAGTGGCAAATAACTTAACCTCTTTTACATCATAGTTTTAAAAATACCTGATATGCTGTTCGTCTTATATTCTAAGTCTTAGGATTTAAAATAAAGTTTGTCTGTCTCTTGGATGAGCTTTGACAGTATACCTTTATTAAATCTGAAAAATACGTTGAATAGTTTAAAATTCAATGTTAGTTCCATTGTTTAATATTATTTTTCAAGCTGAGAAGCAAAGCTGGTAAAATTTTACCACCACAGAGAACCATTTTGTGCAGAATTGGTGAGAGAGAAAAATATGTTTTTAATATAGCCCTTATCTGAGACTTAACTATTGGACAGCGTCGGGTGTATTGTGCTTATGGTGATTGCATTAGCAATACCTTGGGAAAATAGGACCATATGTCAAAAATGTCCCTGACTTCCTTTCCAGAGTGCCTATTTAGATCTGTTTAGTTGAGAGATTGAAAACTATAATGCTAGAGATTTAAAGAAACTTTCAGACAATTTTATAAAAACCTAGGTTTTGTGGCTGTTCATTTTTAAATAAGCATTTTAAATATAAACAAATGTCAAACTAGTCTATTTTTTTCATTAGTGTAGTAGTCGATCACTCTATTATAAATTAGGGAATGCCATTAAATTAATACAGTAAGCCAATACCAATGGTGCTTTTATAAAATAAAAATGAATTAAAAGGTAAAAACAAAATCTTAATAGCACTTATATGGGTTTAATGTCACTTTATTGGGGTTTCTTGCCTTGTAACTGGGAAAAAAATTCCTTCTGGATTTACTTTAATTACTAGAATATTTTTTCAGTAAAAAGTATAGGATATACCTGAAACACACACACATCTTTTAATAAAATGTGTCTTTTTTTTTTTTTTAAGAAATTCTTATTCCCTAAACCATTCATATTTTTTCTGGTATACCTTTTAGGTGAGATAAGTTTTTCTCTAAAGAACACAAGTCTCTCTTGCAATAATCACAAAGGTGAATTTTGCTTTGAGTCCATTTCTGTTTCCAATTCTATAATACTAAAAAATGTATAGGTAAATCATTTTTCTATTTAATGTTCACAGGATGTTCTTCTACTTCTCTTCATGGAATGTGCATGTCATGACCACTGTTCAAATGTTCTACTTCCACAGCCTGAGTTCAGGAATGAGAAAGAAATATACCCTTTAAACTTATAATTATTTGTTTATTATTATTATTTTTAAAGATTTTATATATTTATTTGAGAGAGAGAGAGCACGAGCTGGGGAAGCAGCCAGAGGGAGAGGGAGAAGCAGAATCCCCGCTGAGCAGAGAGCCCGCCGTGGGACTCAGTCCCAGGACCCTGGGTTCATGACCTGAGCTGAAGGCAGATGCTTAACCGACTGAGCCACTCAGGCATCCCAAAATTATAATTATTTAAACACAAAATTATAAAAAAAAAAAGCATTACAAAAGCAAAGAATGTTAATAATTAGCCTGAGCCTAACAGGATGGTATTGTCTAGGCGGTACCTGGGACCTTGTCTACAAACACGACTTTATCGACAGACCCGCCGGACCTTGGAAGGTCACTCACACCAGCTTTACAAGAGGCTGATGCATAATTCAGAATATTTGTTTATTTTACAGTTAAATTGGGATGATCTAGTAGATATTTCTGGTATTCCTTACTGGTAACATGAGTGATACTCAAGAATTAGGGCTTTCCTTGGTATTTACAATTTAAACAAGAAAGCAAAATACACAACATGAACCAACCACAAGATATTTTAAGTGTAAATGCTATGGAAACTCAAAGTCAGACAGTGATTTATATAGAATGGAATTAGAGCAAATTGTTTGAAGAGGTATGTCTAATTCATCTATTTTTTTTTTTTAACAATTTGAAATACAGAAAGTATTCATGCCCATGTTGGAAAAAAATGAAAACTGTTAAGCAAGGAAGTCACTTTTAGTTCTTTCATCTGTAGATAATCACTGTTGCTGTCTTGATAATAAAGTGAACACACACACACACAAACACATGCACGTACCTATTCATATACTTTCTCTCTCGCCCTGGTTTTAAGAAAATGCACTTGTATTATGCGTATTTATCTGTAAACTGCTTCTTACTTCGCTACAGAAGTCCACAGAATGAGAGACGTGTGTTATATCGGTCTTCCCGGCATGGGGGCACGATTGGTGACTCCCCACACTCACACTCCTTGTGGGAGCCCCAAGGGACCTCCCAGCCGGCCGGCTTGTTGCTGGGCTGGCCCTGTGCTTCCTCTGGCTGCAGGAGGCAGCTTGGCCACAACCAGCACAAGTAGCTTTGGAAAATCCGGATTCATGCCTCACCTGTCCTGGCAGGTGCACAGCATGCTCAGCGGCCACGCCACAAACCTGCTGCAGGTGGAGGGAGAGAGGGGGCAAGGCACTCCTGGGGCTCCGCCTTTATTAGGGCACAGAGTGGGGTGTCTAGGGGTGTTGATTGGCTCATTAAAAACATGAGAATGGGAGTTAGGGTGCAGGAGGGGAAAACTGGGGTCACTCAAGTGGTCAGTGATCTCAGTTCCCTCACATGTTCCAGAGGGGGAAACCCTAGGCGGGTGTGGCCTGGTTTCTTGTCTAGTTGTTTTGCTGGTCGCCGTGTCCCAGGGCCCGTCTCGTGCTTGTTCCGGATGGAGGTCTCTGGGATGGGTGTCTCCACAATCAAAAGCTTAATGCCAGGCACTTCCATTGCAACCGGTCGCATATATTTCAGTGACTGAGCATGGTGCATCATGTGGATGGACCACAATGGAATTGAGAATGTTCTATAGCGCAGTGCTAATGTATTTACTGGGCTTTCACAGTTACAAACAACTCTTCACCGAATACGGTGATATATAAATCTTTGCCTTCTTGTATGACTATTTCCTTAGGATAAATTTCTGGAAGAAGATGTCTCTTCTTATTTAATATTTTTAAAGTATTGGCAAAGAATTTTCTGGTAAGGCTGTAAAATGACACTCCCACCAGTATTATAAAAATTTGTCTTACCACCCTCTCTTAGACACTAATTATTAACATTATCACTTTTAATTTAAAAAGCAAACATGATTTATATAACTTTCATCTATCTGTCATTCATTTCTAGTAAGGGTGGACGTTCTTTTTCTATTATTTTTTCTTTTATTTTTTAAGTATAATTAACATGCAGTGCTGTATTCGTTTTATGTGTATAATATAATGATTCAACAGTTCTCTATATGGTACTAAGTGTTCATCACAGTAGGTGTGGTCCCAAACAACACTATTTCCGTCTTATTGACTATTTTCCTGGTGCTGTACTTTTTATCTCCATGACTTATTTATTTCATAACTGTAAGTTTGTATCTCTATCCCCTTTATTTTACCTATCCTCCCACACCTCCACTCTGGTATCTAGTTTGTTCTTTGTATCTAAAAGTCTGTTTTTATGTTTGTCTCGTTTTTCTTGGTTTCTTCCTTTGTTTTGTTTCTTAAATTCCAAATATGAGTGATATAATATGGTATTTGTCTTTCTCTGTCTGACTTATTTCACTTGGCATTATACTGTCTGGGTACATCCATGTTGTTGCAAATGTGAGATCTCATTTCTTTCATGTCTGAATAATATTACATTGTATGTATGCATGTATGCACGTGTGTGTATATACATATACATATACATATACATATATATATATATATACCACATCTTCTTTACCCACTCATCTATCATTGGACACTTGGGCTACTTCTGTATCTTAGCTATTATAAATAATGCTGCAATAAATACAGGGGTGAATATATCCTTTCAAGTTATTGCTTTTGTTTTCTTTGGGTAAATACCCAGTAGTGGAATTACTGTATTATATGGTGTTTCTATTTTTAAGTTTTTGAGGAACCTCCAAACCGTTTTCCTTAATGACCATACCAACTTGCATTCCCAGCCACAGTGTGTGAAGCTTCCTTTCCCTACATATCTTTGCCAACGCATGTTATTTGTTGTCTTTTTGATTCTGGCCATTCTGACAAGTGTGAGGTGATACCTCACTTGGTTTTGATTTGCATTTCCTTGATGATGAGTGATGTTGAGCATCCTTTCGTGTGTCTGTTGGCTATCCGTGTGTCTTCTTGGGAAAAATGTCCACTCAGGTCCTCTGCTCATTTTTAACTGGATTACTTAGGGGGTCTTTTTGGTGTTGAGTTGTATAAATTCTTTATATATTTTGGATATTAACCCCTTATTGGATATATCATTTGTAAATAATTTCTCCTATTCAGTATGTTGCCTTGTTTTGTTTCTTTCACTGTGCAGAAGCTTATTATTTTGGTGTGGTTCCAATAGTTTATTTTGCTTTGGTTTCTCTTGCCTGAGGAGACATACCTAGAAGATTGTTCTTATAAGTAATGTCAGAGAAATTACTGTCTGTGTTCTCCTCTAGGATCTTTATGCTTTCAGGTCTCCTGTTTGTGTCTTTAATCCATTTTATTTTTGTGTGTGGTGTAAGAAAGTGTCCCAGTTTCATTCTTGTGCATGTAGCTCTCCCATTTTCTCAGCACCATTTGTTGAAGAGATACTCTTTTTCCCCATTGTATTTTCTTGCCTCCTTTGTCAGAAATTAATTGACCTTTTTATTTCTGAATTCTCTATTCTATTCCATTGATTAATGCATCTACATTTGTGCCAGTACCATGCTGTTTTGACTACTATAGCTTTGTAGTATATTTTAAAATCTGGGATTCTGATACCCCCAGCCTTGTTCTTCTTTCTCAAGATTGCTTTGGATATTCAAGGTCTTTTGTGGTTCCGTACAAATTTTAGTATTGTTTATTCTAGTTCTGTGAAAAATGCTGTTAGTGTTTTGAGGGGATTGTGTTAAATCCATATATTGCTTTGGGTAGTGTGAACATTTTAACAGTATTGGTTTTTCCAGTTCACGAGCATGGAATATCTTTCCATTTGTTTTTGTCATCTTCAATTTCTTTCATCAGTGTTTATAGTTTTCAGAGTACATGTTTTTCACCTCCTTGGTTAAGTTTATTACTAGATATTTTGTTATTTTTGGTACAGTTGTGAACAGGAATGTTTTCTCTTTCTGCTCCTTCATTATTAGTGTATAGGAATGCAAAAGATTGCTCTATGTTAATTTCATATCCTGCGACCTTATTGAATTCACTTATCATTTCTAGTAGTTTTTTGGTGGAGACTTTAGGGTTTTCTCTATATAGTGTCATATCATCTACAAACAGTGACAGTTTTACTTCTTTCTTACCAATTTAGATGCCTTTTATTTCTTTTTCTTATCTGATTGATGCAGCTAGGACTTCTAGTATTATATTGAATAAAAGTGGTGAGAGCAGACATCCTTGTCTTGTTCCTGATATTAGAGGAAAAGTTCTCGATTTTTCACCATTAAGTATGATGTTAGCTGTGTGTTTTTCATATATGACCTTTATTATGTTGAGGTATGTTCCCTCTAAACCTACTTTGTTGAGAGTTTTTATTATGAAATGATGTACTTTGTAAAATGCTTTTTCTACATCTATTGAGATGACAATATGGTTATATTTTTTACTTTTGTTAATGTGATATATCATGTTGATTGATTTTTGAATATTGAATCATCCTTGCATCTGTGGAATAAATCTCACTTGATCATGTGAATTATTTTTTAATGTATTGTTGATTTTGGATTGCCAATATTTTGTTGAGGATTTTTGCATCCATGCTCATCAGAGATATTGGTAGTTATATTTTTTGCAGTATCTTTTTTTGGTTTTGGCATCAGGATAATACTGGCCCTCATAGAATGAATTTGCAAGCTTTTTTCCTCTTCTATTTTTTGGAATAGTTTGAGAAGAATAGGTATTAACTCTTCTTGAAATGTTTGGTACAATTCACATGTGAAGCCATCTGGTCCTGTGCTTTTGTATACTGGGAGTTTTTGATTACTAATTCAATTTTATTGTGAGTAATTGGTCTGTTCAAATTTTCCATTTCTTCCTGATTCAGTTTTGGCAGGTTATATATATGTTTTTAGGTATTTATCCATTTTTTCTAGATTGTCCAATTTGTTGGCACGTAATTTTTCATAATGTTCTCTTATAATCCTTTGTATTTCTGTGGGTTCAGCTATTATTTCTCCTCCTTTTTTTTGTTTTAGTTTTTTGAGTTCTCACTCTTTTTAATTGATGAGTCTGGGTAAAGCTTTATCAATTTTGTTTATCTTTTCAAAGAATCAGCCTCTAGTTTCATTGATCTATTTAATTTATTTCTGCTCTAATCTTTATTATTTCCTTCCATCTACTGGGTTTGGGCTTTGTTTGTTCTTAGATTGCTTATGTGAGATTTTTGTTTGTGTATTAAGGTAGGCCTTATTACTTTAAACTTCTCTCTTAGAAGTTTTTATTGCACCTTTTTATTGCATCCCAAAGATTTTGGAACATTGTGTTTTCATTTCCATTTGTTTCCCTGTCCTTTTTTAATTTCCTCTTTGATTTCTTGGTTGACCTACTTAATGTTTAGTAGTGTGTTATTTAGTCTGCATGTGTTTGTGTTCTTTTCCAATTTTTTTCTTGTGATTGATTTCTAGTTTCAGACTGTTATGGTCGGAAAAGATGCATGGTATGGTTTCAGTATTTTTTAATTTATTGAAACTTATTTTGAGGCCTAACATATGATCTATCCTGGAGAATATTCTGTGTGCACTTGAAAATAATGTGTATTCTGCTGTTTTTGTATAGAATGTTTTGAACATATCTGTTGGGTCCATCTGGTCTAATATGTCATCCAAAGCCTATGTTTTCTTATAGATTTTCTGACTGGATTATTTATCCAGTGATTTAAGTGGGGTATTAAAGTCTCCTACTATTATTTTTTTAAAAGATTTATTTATTTATTTTAGAGAGAGAGAGCATGAGTGGGAGGGGCAGAGGGAGAGGGAGAGAGAATCTCAAACAGACTCTATGCTGAGTGCAGAGCCCAATGTGGGCTCAGTCTCATGACCCCAAGATCACAACATGAGCTGAAACCAAGAGTTGGGCACTTAACCATGTGTGCCACCCAGGCGCCCCTCCTACTATTATTGTATCCCTGTCAATTTCTCCCTTTATTACTGTTAATAGTTGCTTTATGTATTATGTACCCTCATATTGGGTACATAGATATTTACAATTATTATATTCTCTTATTGGATTGTGCCCTTTATCATTATGTAGTGCCCTTTGTGTCTCTTGTAACACTCTGTTTTAAAGTCTATTCTGTCTAAGTATAGCTATCTTAGCTTTCTTTTGCTTTTTTTTTTTTCTTTTTTCTTTTTGCTTTTATTTGCATGGTAAATATTTTCCATCCCTTTGCTTTCAACCTGCAGGCATCTTTAGGTCTGAAGTGAGTCTTTTGTAGGCAGTGTATAGATGGGTCTTGCTTTAGGTACCCTATGTCTTTCAACTGGAGCATTTAGTCCATTTATTTTTAATCAGTTATTGATAAGTATGTACTTATTGTCATTTTGTTACTTGTTCATGGCTGTATTTCTACTTCTTCTCTGTTCCTTTCTTCTCTTGCCCTCTTCCTTTGTGGATTGATTTTTTTTTTTTAATTTTTTTTTATTCTTATGTTAATCCCCTTACATTACAACATTAGTTTTAGATGAAGTGTTCCATGATTCATTGTTTGTGCATAACACCCAGTGCTCCATGCAGAATGTGCCCTCCTCAATACACATCACCAGGCTAACCCATCCTCCCACCGCCTCCCCTCTAGAACCCTCCATTTGTTTTTCAGAGTCCATCGTCTCTCATGATTTATCTACCCCTCCGATTTCCCCCCCTTCATTCTTCCCCTCCTGCTATCTTCTACTTTTTTTTTTTCTTAACATATATTGCATTGTTTCAGAGGTACAGATCTGAGATTCAACAGTCTTGCACAATTCACAGCGCTTACCAGAGCACATACCCTCCCCGGTGTCTATCACCCACTCACCTCTTCCCTCCCACCCCACCCCCCACTCCAGCAACCCTCAGTTTGTTTCCTACAATTAAGAATTCCTCATATCAGTGAGGTCATATGATACATGTCTTTCTCTGTTTGACTTATTTCACTCAGTGTAATATCCTCCAGTTCCATCCACGTCATTGCAAATGGCAAGATCTCATTCCTTTTGATGGCTGCATAATATTCCATTGTATATATCTACCACATCTTCTTTATCCATTCATCTGTCGATGGACATCTTGGCTCTTTCCACAGTTTGGCTATTGTGGACATTGCCGCTATAAACATCGGGGTACATGTACCCTTTCGGATCCCTAGTTTTGTATCTTTGGGGTAAATACCCAGTAGTGCAATTGCTGGATCGTATGGTAGCTCTATTTTGAACTTTTTGAGGAACCCCCATACTGTTATCCAGAGTGGCTGCACCAGCTTGCATTCCCACCAACAGTGTAGGAGGGTTCCCCTTTCTCCGCATCCCCGCCAACATCGGTCGTTTCCTGACTGTTAATTTTAGCCATTCTGACTGGTGTGAGGTGGTATCTCATTGAGGTTTTGATTTGGATTTCCCTGATGCCGAGCGATATTGAGCACTTTTTCATGTGTCTGTTGGCCATTTGGATGTCTTCTTTGGGAAAATGTCTGTTCATGTCTTCTGCCCATTTCTTGATTGGATTCTTTGTTCTTTGGGTGTTGAGTTTGATGAGTTCATTATAGATTTTGGATACCAGTCCTTTATCTGATATGTCATTTGCAAATATCTTCTCCCATTCTGTCGGTTGTCTTTTGGTTTTGTTGACTGTTTCCTTTGCTTTGCAAAAGCTTTTTATCTTGATGAGATCCCAATAGTTCATTTTTGCCCTTGCTTCCCTTGCCTTTGGCGATGTTTCTAGGAAGAAGTTGCTTCAGCTGAGGTCGAAGAGGTTGCTGCCTGTGTTCTCCTGTAGGATGTTGATGGACTCCTGTCTCACATTGAGGTCTTTCAACCATTTGGAGTCTATTTTTGTGTGTGGTGTAAGGAAATGGTCCAGTTTCATTCTTCTGCATGTGGCTATCCAATTTTCCCAACACCATTTGTTGAAGAGACTGTCTTTTTTCCATTGGACATTCTTTCCTGCTTTGTCGAAGATTAGTTGACCATAGAGTTGAGGGTCCATTTCTGGGCTCTCTATTCTGTTCCATTGATCTATGTGCCTGTTTTTGTGCCAGTACCATACTGTCTTGATGATGACAGCTTTGTAATAGAGCTGGAAGTCTGGAATTGTGATACCACCAGCTTTGCTTTTCTTTTTCAACATTCCTCTGGCTATGCGGGGTCTTTTCTGGTTCCATACAAATTTTAGGATTATTTGTTCCATTTCTTTGAAAAAGGTGGATGGTATTTTGATGGGGATTGCATTGAATGTGTAGATGGTTCTAGGTAGCATTGACATCTTCACAATATTTGTTCTTCCAATCCATGAGCATGGAAGGTTTTTCCATTTCTTTGTGTCTTCCTCCATTTCTTTCATGAGTATTTTATAGTTTTCTGAGTACAGATCCTTTGCCTCTTTGGTTAGATTTATGCCTAGGTATCTTATGGTTTTGGGTGCAATTGTAAATGGGATTGACTCCTTAATTTCTCTTTCTTCTGTCTTATTGTTGGTGTATAGGAACGCCACTGACTTCTATGCATTGATTTTATATCCTGCCACTTTACTGAATTCCTGTATGAGTTCTAGCAGCTTTGGGGTGGAGTCTTTGGGGTTTTCCACATAAAGTATCATATCATCTGCAAAGAGTGAGAGTTTTACTTCTTCTTTGCCGATTTGGATGCCTTTGATTTCTTTTTGTTGTCTGATTGCTGTGGCTAGGACTTCCAATACTATGTTGAATAGCAGTGGTGATAGTGGACATCCCTGCCGCGTTCCTGACCTTAGGGGGAAACCTCTCAGTTTTTCCCCATTGAGATTGATATTCGCTGTAGGTTTTTCATAGATGGCTTTTATGATATTGAGGTATGTACCCTCTATGCCTATACTCTGAAGAGTTTTGATCAAGAAAGGATGCTGTCCTTTGTCAAATGCTTTTTCTGCATCTCTTGAGAGGATCATATGATTCTTGTTCTTTCTTTTGTTAATGTATTGTATCACGTTGATTGATTTGCGGATGTTGAACCAACCTTGCAGCCCAGGGGTAAATCCCACTTGGTCGTGGTGAATAATCCTTATAATGTACTGTTGGATCCTATTGGCTAGTATTTTGGTGAGAATTTTTGCATCCATGCTCATCAGGGATATTGGTCTGTAATTCTCCTTTTTGATGGGGTCTTTGTCTGGTTTGGGGATAAAGGCATGGTGGCCTCATAAAATGAGTTTGGAAGTTTTCCTTCCATTTCTATTTTTTGGAACAGTTTCAGAAGAGTAGGTATTAATTCTTCTTGAAATGTTTGGTAGAATTCCCCTGGGAAGCCATCTGGCCCTGGGCTTTTGTTTGTTGGGAGATTTTTGATGACTGCTTCAATTTCCTTAGTGGTTATAGGTCTGTTCAGGTTTTCTGTTTCTTCCTGGTTCAGTTTTGGTAGTTGATACATCTCTAGGAATGCATCCATTTCTTTCAGATTATCTCATTTGCTGGCATAAATTTGTTCATAATATATTCTTATAATTGTTTGTATTTCTTTGGTGTTGGTTGTGATCTCTCCCCTTTCATTCATGATTTTGTTGATTTGTGTCATTTCTCTTTTCTTTTTGATAAGTCTGGCCAGGGGTTTATCAATCTTGTTAATTCTTTCAATGAGCCAGTTCCTAGTTTCGTTGATCTGTTCTACTGTTATTTTGGTTTCTATTTCATTGATTTCTGCTCTGATCTTTATTATTTCTCTTCTCCTGCTGGGTTTAGGCTTTATTTGCTGTTCTTTCTCCAGCTCCTTTAGGTGGAGGGTTAGGTTGTGTACTTGAGACCTTTGTTGTTTCTTGAGAAAGGCTTGTATTGCTATATACTTTCCTCTTAGGACTGCCTTTGCTGCATCCCAAAGATTTTGAATAGTTGTGTTTTCATTTTCATTGGTTTCCATGTATTTTTTTAATTCTTCTTTAATTTCCTGGATGACCCATTCATTCTTCAGTAGGATGCTCTTTAGCCTCCATGTATTTGGGTTCTTTCTGACTTTCCTCTTGTGATTGAGTTCTAGTTTCAAAGCATGTGGTCTGAAAATAGGCAGGGAATGATCCCAATCTTTTGGTACCGGTTGAGACCTGATTTACGACCTAGGATGTGATCTATTCTGGAGAATGTTCCATGGGCACTAGAGAAGAATGTGTATTCCGTTGCTTTGGGATGCAATGTTCTGAATATGTCTGTGAAGTCCATTTGGTCCAGTGTGTCATTTAAAGTCTTTATTGCCTTGTTGATCTTTTGCTTAGACGATCTGTCCATTTCAGTGAGGGGGGTGTTAAAGTCCCCCACTATTATTGTATTGTTGTCGATGTGTTTCTTTGCTTTTGTTATTAATTGGCTTATATAAGTGGCTGCTCCCATGTTAGGGGCATAGATATTTACAATTGTTAGATCTTCTTGTTGGATAGACCCTTTAAGTAGGATATAGTGTCCTTCCTCATCTCTTATTACAGTCTTTGGTTTAAAATCTAATCTGTCTGATATAAGGATTGCCACCCCAGCTTTCTTTTGGTGTCCATGAGCATGGTAAATGGTTTCCACCCCCTCAATTTCAATCTGCAGTTGTCTTTGGGTCTAAAATGTGTCTCTTGCAGACAGCATATTGATGGGTCTTGTTTTTTAATCCAATCTGATAGCCTGTGTCTTTTGATTGGGGCATTCAGCCCATTTACATTCAGGGCAACTATTGAAAGATAGGAATTTAGTGCCATTGTATTGCCTGTAAGGTGACTGTTACTGTATATTGTCTGTGTTCCTTTCTGGTCTATGTTGCTTTTAGGCTCTCTCTTTGCATAGAGAACCCCTTTCAAGATTTTTTGTAGGGCTGGTTTCGTATTTGCAAATTCCTTTAGTTTTTGTTTGTCCTGGAAGCTTTTTATCTCTCCTTCAATTTTCAATGACAGCCTAGCTGGATAGAGTATTCTTGGCTGCATATTTTTCTCATTTAGTGCTCTGAATATATCCTGCCAGTCCTTTCTGGCCTGCCAGGTCTGTGTGGTTAGGTCTGTTGCCAATCTAATGTTTCTACCGTTGTAGGTTACAGATCTCTTCTCTCGAGCTGCTTTCAGGATTTTCTCTTTGTCTCTGAGACTTGTAAGTTTTACTATTAGATGTCGGGGCGTTGACCTATTTTTATTGATTTTGAGAGGGGTTCTCTGTGCTTCCTGGATTTTCATGCCTGTTTCCTTCCCCAAATTAGGGAAGTTCTCTGCTATAATTTGCTCCATTATACCTTCTGCCCCTCTCTCTCTTTCTTCTTCTTCTGGGATCCCAATTATTCTAATGTTGTTTCGTCTTATGGTATCGCTTATCTCTCAAATTCTGCCCTCGTGATCCAGTAGTTGTTTATCTCTCTTTTTCTCAGCTTCTTTATTTTCCATCATTTGGTCTTCTATATGTCTGATTCTCTCTTCTGCCTCATTTATCCTAGCAGTTAGTGCCCCCATATTTGATTGCACCTCATTAATAGCCTTTTTGATTTCTACTTGGTTAGATTTTAGTTCTTTTACTTCTCCAGAAAGGGTTTCTCTAATAACTTCCATGTTTTTCTCAAGCCCAGCTAGTATCTTTAAAGTGATGATTCTGAACTCTAGATCTGACATCGTACTAATGTCCGTATTGAGTAGGTCCCTGGCGGTCGGTACTACCTCTTGTTCTTTTTGTTGAGGTGATTTTTTCCGTCTTGTCATTTTGTGCAGAGGAGAATAGATTGATGAGAGAACAAAATGCTAGCAGAGTAACAACATCCCCAGAAAATATACTCTAAACAAATCAGAAAAGACCTGAAGCAGTGGGAAAAGAAAGGGAAAGAGACAAAAAAGAAAAAGATAAAGATAAAGATAAAAACAAACAAAAACAGAACAAAACAAAACAACAACAACAAAAAACCAGAATGTGATCAAATATGATCAGGCTGGTATATAGATCAATGCCACACACTAGATTTGGGGTGTATTTTGGTCTGTTAGAAGAACGTGCATCCCAAAATTTTAAAGAAAGAAAAACTTATATATGTACAAAAATAAGGGTTGATATGATGAAGGGATGGAATATGACTGTAAAGATGGAAATTATAAAAAATTTTATAAAAGGAATTGATAAGTTGTTTGAAAAAAAAGAAGAGGATTTAAAAAAAGAGAAAAAAAGGGAGAGAATGTGATCAGGCAGGGGAGTAGGAAAAAAAACATACACTAGAGAATTAGGGTATATTTTGATCTGTTAGAAGAAACTATCTCAAAATTTTAAAGAGAGAACAACTTATATATATATGCCAAAAATATGGGTAACTACTATGAAGGGATAGAATATGACCCTAAAAATGAAAAATAAAAATGTTTTTTTTAAAAAGGGATTGATAAGATGTTGGTTGAAAAAGGGAAAAAGAAAAATTAAAAAAAGAAAAAAAAAGAAAAAAAGACAGTTAAAAAAATTAACTTTGAAAGACTACAGAATCATGGTAAAAAAGCCGTGAATTCTATGTGCGGTATTCCCCTAGCGCTGGAGTTCTGCCGTTCTCATTGATCGGTAAACTTGGTCTTGGCCGGCTGTTCTCACTGCTCTTCTGGGGAGGGGCCTGTTGCCGTGGTTTCCAAATGTCTCTGCCGGAGGCGGAATCGCCCCGCCCTTGCCCCCTCCCGGCTAAGTGACCTGCTCGGGTTCGCTCTCCGGGGCTTTTGTTCCCTGCGAGCTTTCCGTCCAGCGTTGGAGGCGGAGAGTGAAAATGGCGGCCTCCCAATCTCCGCCCCGGAGGAGCCGAGAACTCGGGGCCCCGCTCCTCAGTGCGCCCCCAGAGAAAAGCCGTCAGTCACTCCCGTCTCCCCGGTCTCCGGCCGCACTCCGTGCTCACCCGGCCTGTGACCGCGCGTTTCTATCTCTGGCACCGACCCGGGTGGAGTCTCCAAACCCAGCAGATCCCTGCGGTGCCCTCCCGCGCGGCTCCTCCCGGGGGAGGAAGGTGAGTCTCCCCGGATCTGCCGCTTGTTGGGTCCCTGCTGGAGGAGCAGGGGCCCGACTGGCTGCGGATCACGGTCAATGGCCACCCCGAGCTGAGAGCCCGCGCCTGGGCTCCGCCTCTGCAGCCGGCTTCCCTGCTCCGTTACCTGGGAGCTCTGCCGCACTCAGGCACCCCCGGTCTTTCTGTGACCCCGAGGGTCCTGAGACCACACTGTCCCGGAGGGTTCCACCCCCCGCTCAGCCACCGGAGTGACGTCCCTCGGCGGAGCAGACTTTTAAAAGTTCCGATTTTGTGCCCCGCGGCTCTATCACTTGCCAGAAGCGGCCGACGGAGGCCCCTCCCCCGCCGTCTATCCTCCCGAATATCGCCTCGGATTCACTTCTCCGCACGTCCTACCTTCCAGAAAGTGGTCGCTTTTCTGATGAGAGAGTTGTTGCTCTTCTTTTCTTCGATCTCCTGTTGAGTTTGTAGGTGTTCAGAATGGTTTGATCCCTATCCAGCTGAATTCCTGAGAGGAGACAAAATCCAGGTCTCCTACTCCTCCGCCATCTTGCTCCGCCTCCTGACTCTATTTTACATTTTTTATTTGTGGTTACCATTAAGTTTATATATAACTTCTTATGCATATAGAAATTTATATTTAAGTTGATGGCTGTTTAAGTTTGAACACATTTTAAAAGCTTTACATTTTTATTCCCTGCATTTTTTATGGATGTAATGTCATAATTTACACTTTTTCATTTTTAAATCCCTTGCTTGAGTTTTGTACATATAATTGATTTTACTGCTTCTCTGCTTTAACCTTTATATGATTTTATAAGTGATTAATCTACTACCTCTTCTATGTTTTCATTTACCTATGAAATTTTTTTTCTTTCATAATTTTCTTACTTCTAGTTGTAGCCCTTTTTTTTCCACTCAAAGAATTCCCATTAACATTCCTTGTAAGATTGATTTAGTGGTGATGAAATCCTTTAACTTTTATTTCTCTGGGGCACTCTTTACCTCATTTCTATTCTTAATGATAACCTTGAATATTCTTGGTTGCAGGGTTTTTTTTTCCTCTTAGCATTTTGAATATATCATGCCAATCCTTTGCCTGCAAATTTCTGCTAACAAATCAGCTTATAACCTTATGTAGTTTCCCTTATGTAACTGTTTGCTTTTCTCTTGCTACTTTAAAAATTCTTTCTTACTAGTTTTTATGCCCTTTTAATTATTATTATTTTTTTTATCTTGAAATTTTATTAACTTTTCTCGAAACTTCCAAAAATTGTGCACTGCAATTAGCAGTCCAAGGAATAATTTGAGAAATACCTCAAATCAGGAAGTACTCGGTTAATGACAGATTCACCTTCAATATATTTGGTAATGTTTCATAAAGGAAATAAGTGTAAAATTCTACTTGATACAAATAGTATTTGCTCCTTTTACTTTTTTTTTTTATGCCTTTTTAATTATTACGTGGTGTCAACCTCCTTGGTTTGATTTTGTTGGGGCTCTCTGTGCCTCTTGGATCTGGAAGTCTGTTTCCTTCCCAGATTAGGGAAGATTTCAGCTATCATTTCTTCAAATAAATTTTCTTCCCCTTTCTCTCTCTCCTCCCTCTGGGACCCCTATAATGTCAGTATTATTACACTTAATGATGTCACTAAGTTCCCTTAACCTATGCTGATTTCTTATTATTCTTTTTTTTTTTTTTTTTTTGCCATTTAGCTTGGCTGCTTTCCATTACCCTGTCTTTCAGATCACTGATACATTGTTCTGCCTCTTCTAATCTGCTATTGATTCCCTCTAGTGTATTTTTTATTTCAGTTATTGAATTTTTCATCTCTGAGTGGTTTGTTTTTGTATTTTCTCTTTGTTGCATGTCTCACTGAGGTCCTCGTCTCTTTTCTCCAATCTAGTGAGTATCTCGTCGACCATTACTTTGAATTCTTCATCAGGCATATTACTTATCTTCATTTCATTTAGCTCTCTTGCTGTGATTTTGTTCTGTTCTTTCATTTGGGGCATATACCTCTGTCACCTCATTTTGTCTAACTCTTTGTGTTTCTTTCCACGTATTAGGAAAGTCATCTGGGTCTCCTGATCTTGAAAGTAGTGGCCATAGAAGAAGAGGTTCTGTAGTGCCCTGCAGTGCAATGTCCCCTGTTCATTAGAACCATGTGCTACAATGTGGTCCTCTGTGAGTGTTGCATATGTCCCATTGTGGCTGAGCTGTGTTTGTCTTCAGTCTAGTCGGCTGCAGTGGCCCACTTTGCCTGTTGTGGGTGCACTAGGCATGGTTTAGTGTCTATTCTGGTAAGGTGCCTATCTGAGGCTACCAGGAACTTGTCATTGGGTAGTGTCGGCAGTCAGACCAGATGCCTGCCCTCAGGCAGTCTGCTGGGGCTGCAGTCACACTAATAGGCAGGGCACTCGCCCTGTGCTGCCCCCTTCAGAGTCTTCCACTGGTTGTGGGGCTGACAGTCAGACCAGATGCCTGCCCTCAATCCGTCTGCCAGGTCTGCAATTGTACTGATTCACAGGTGCTCTCCTTGTGTAGGCAGGTATTAAGTTCAGCTGCTGGGGCTGTGGGCACACTGATGTGCATGCTTATCTTTCCCTCTCCTCAGAGCAGGAGTCACTTTGAAGTAGTGGCAGCCCCTGCTGGAGTTGCTTAGACAGTGTCTTGGGGAAGAAGCTGCTTTGGAGGGATGCCTGCTGTGTGGGGTGGGTTGGATGGGGCAGATACACAGGGGAGTGCAGGGGTGGGGCACACGGTGCTAGCAATATAGGCAGAGAGTGTTCACACTGGTTCTCACAAGTGTCTGACTATCTATGCTGGGACAAGGGAAGAGAAATGGCACCTATCAGCACTTTTGTTCTTGGAGGAGTCTCCTAAAGATCCCTGCCCTGAGCACATGTTCTGAGATTAGTGAATAAATCTCTTTCACATATACGCCAGGCACTTTTCAAACTGTTGTGTCTGTGCTATGTTTCTGCAGGATTGTTTATATTGCTATCTCTTTAAACAGGGAAACTCAGTTTCCTATTGCCTTTCAACTCCCCCAGAGCTAAGCCCACTGATTTTTAAAGTACTCAGAAGTCTTGCTGACTAAAAATTTGCAGTTATGCCTCACTGATTTTCAAAGCCAAATGTTATGGGGACTCATCTTACCAGTGCAGGTCCCCCATGCTTGGCATTCCTAGTGTGGGTTCTGATCTTCTCATTCCTCCATGTGATGTCCCTCCCACTTGTGGTTATTCTTGCTGGGTATTTGGTTCCCAATCATGTCTCTGCACCTCCTACCCTTACTGATGTGGCCTCCTCTCTGTGATTAATTGTGGAAAGTTTGTTCTGCAGGCTTTGGGTTGTTTTCAGAATTAGTTGTACAGATGTAGCTGCTATCTTGATGTGTGTGGGGGGCAAAGTGAGCTCAGGATCCTTCTACTCTGCCACCTTTCTGACCTCACTAATATTTTCCATTTATAGTATCCCATTTTTATTTTGTTCCAGTAAAATTATAGCCCACAACATATAGTAGGTACTTTGTAAACACTGGTTTGCTAACTCTTCTTCAATTTTTATAAAAAAATAAAGATAAATTAAATACAATAGCCAACAAAATTCCAATGGGGTTCCATGAGGAAACTTTAAAAAGTGATTTTGAGTTTTGAATAAGGGAACAAATTTTATAAATACTTAGACCAATTTTACTGATCATGATTTTATCACAGATCACTGAGAAAGAATATTTATTTACTAGATGATGTTGTGGATACTAAGCAGGATCCAATTCACACTATATACAATAAAAAACTCTAGATGAATTAAAGGCATAAGTGTGAAAGATAAAGCTATGAAATTAATGAAGAAAATCTAAATGATATTCTCTTAACCATGGTAGAAAATCACACCTTAAATAAGGCCTAAAAAATGAAAAAAAAAAACATTAAAATTGATAGATTTTTCTTTATTAAAATTAAGAAATTCCCTTAAACAGAGGACATCACAGACAAAGATATTAGACAGGTACAGTCAATGAAAATATTTGCAACAGTTAAACTTGCTGAAAATTGTACTATCTAAAATAAAACTGCTCTACTCCAGTGAGTTAGACAAAGGGCCCAATAGAAAAAAACCAAAGTTAGTGTTCAAGAAATTCACAAAAAGAGCCCATTGACTGATGAATGGATGAAGAAGATGTGATATATATTTAAACAAACCACACAATGGAATATTACTCAGCCATCAAAAATAATGAAATATTGCCATTTGCAAGGACATAGAGAGTATTATGCTAAACGAAATAAGTCAGAGAAAGACAGATACCATTTGACCTCACTCATATGTGGAATTTAAGAAACAAAACAGATGAACATATGGGAAGGGAGAAAAGAAAAAAAAGGAGAGAGAAAATCAAACCATAAGAGACTCCTAACAATAGAGAACAAACTGAGGGTTGATGCAGGGAGGTGAGGAGGAGGGTGGGCTAGATGGGGGATGGGCATGATGGAGGGCACTTGTTGTGATGAGCCCTGGGTGTTGTGTATAAGTGATGAATCACTGAATTCAACTGCTGAAACCAATATTGTACTATATGTTAACTAACTAGAATTTAAATAAAATTTAAAAAAAGAAAGATATTCACAAAGAGATTCAGAAATGGCCAGATAGTACATGAAGAGATTTTCAATCTCAGCCATCAGAAAAATACAAATTACAATGAAGATGTACCACTTAAATTCTCTAGAATAGAACATTTAAAAGATCAGTGTCAAATGTAGACTACAATATAGAGTCACAGGAACCTTCATGCATAGCTGGTAGGAATGTAAAGTAGTTCTAACCACTTTATAAATCAACTTCCTAGTAGTTAAGTGAAATAAACATGTGTATAATTTATAATTATACAGGTTCTTCTTCACTATAAGTTCTGGTCCAAAAGCCAGCAGGCTCAAAGCCCTGGAAGAACCAGTCCTTCAGTTCAAGTCCAAATGCATGAAAAGACCAGCTCCACAGGAGGGGTTCCCTTTTATTTGTGGAAAGGTCAGCTTTTTTGTTATATTCAGGTCTTTGACTGATAGAAGAGATTCACCCACACTAGAAAGGGCATTCTCCTTTACTCAGTCTACAGATTGAAATAGAAATCTCATCCAGAAATGTCCTTATAGACATACCCAAAATAATGTTTGACCAAGTATCTGGGCAACCTGTAGTTCAGTCAACTTGAAACCTGAAATTAACTATCACACAGGGTCAATTAACCCTACCACTATATTAACTGATTTCCCTGCCTGTTAGCTTGAAGAATCTAGAGTAAACTGGTGATAGTCATGGCTTTAGGTTTAATGGAACCCTGATTTTTCTATCCCCTTATAGTGGAACCAGAAGCTCTAATCCTGGGGAGCCTAAAGTTGTGGGAACAGAAGCACGAATTTCTGAGTGGGTCACTTAGAATAATGATGAGAAATGGCACATCTAGTTCCTCCCCCTTGGTTTCTTCACCATGAATGCTAACTATCAGGTAGAAAGCACCATTGTCTGCCCCCATTCTACAGGGCATGATCACCAAGATGGCACTTAAACTGTGCCTATAAGGGTATTCCAACATCTTACCAGGCTGGAAACTTCTGGGTGGTATGGTGTATGGTATAACTAGTAGATTTCATGATTATTTTAATATTGTCAGTGGGTATGAAACATGTTATGTGAGATCCTATAATGGTAATTCTGATCATCAGCTTGCTAGTGGTGAATGTCTTAGAGAATGGTACAACATCTGGAGCTCATTGTCAGTTTATGTCGCTAATTGTTTGGACATTCATTGGTTGTCACTAGCTACATCAGACTTGGTTGGAGGGAGCTGTGATATTGGAGCCTCCCTCCCCTCCATCTGTATCACCATGGCTACCATGTTCCTCAGCCCAGCAGTGAAAATAATGAGGTGGCCAAAGGCAGAGACTGGCTGAACTCCACCAGACTGGTCATCTTGTTCCAGTAGTTGTTTAATACCTTCTCTACACCGGATGTTTGTTGGTGGACTTTACATGAGAGATAAAGATTAACACACTTTTTGTCCACTCCTGTAGATCCACTCATAGGCTTCTTTCCCGGATGACTTTGTCTTTGGTTTTCTAATCTTGCTCCATCTTAGGGGCGCCTGGGTGGCTCAGTCGTTAAGTGTCTGCCTTTGGCTCAGGTCATGATCCCAGGGTCCTGGGATTGAGCCCCGCATCGGGCTCCCCGCTCGGTGGGAGGCCTGCTTCTCCCTCTCCCACTCCCCCTGCTTGTGTTCCCTCTCTCGCTGTCTCTCTCTGTCAAATAAATAAATAAAAAGTCTTTAAAAATTTTTTTTTTAATCTTGCTCCATCTTAGACCCTGAATAACTAGTGAGGCCAGTGGGCACGAGTCTGTCTATAGAGTATCTTGATCCAGACCATTTGTCTCTTCCACCATGTTGATGATGAGGTGTGCTGCTCAAAGCTCTGCCACTGGGAGACTTGTCACTGTCCACCACTGGCCAAGAATTGCTTCCAGGATTCCAGCTTTCTGGTGCTTCTGGACTGTCCTACCTGTAAACATAGTGTCTCCACTGCTCAGAGCAAAATCCCTCAGGTGTAGAATCACAGGTATTCATTTTCAGCAAGCATGATAGTTTTATGGGAGTAACTGCCCGGGAGTATCAGCAGGGTACCAGTCATCTCGGCTTAAACAGGAAAAATCATCCTACTTCCTGTCTCTAATTTCTTTCCTTAACTTTCTTACCCTCCAGCGATCTGTGTATTTGATGTGAAAGATCTGTACCCCTTTAATCTTTGTCTTCATCCTCTGTTCAACCTAATAATCGCCTCATTGGATCTAACGGTCTTTCTTTAAAATTGCTAAATATTTGGTTTTTCTTCTTTAATGCCACTTAATATATTTAATCTGATTATGGGTATTTTTCAACTATATCATAACAACCTCCACATACATTCATTGCAAATAAACTGTAAGCTTTTTGAACACAAAGATTATTTCTTAGTCACCTCTGCATCTCATATATCCAAAAGAGTACCTGGTACAAAGTAGGTAGTCATTAAGTAAACATTTGCTGAATCATATTAAATTGAATGTTCCTGTCTTTGCATTCCTTCAAGCAATGATGAAAATGTCAAGTGCAGAATAGGTATTCAGAATTACTTGTGGAACTGAGTTGCATTAATAATCTTGAGCTCCATTTTTCCTTCTCACACTTTGGGTTAACTTTTGATTCTCTTTTAGATTCTCATATCCACATAAAACAAGCCCCCCAAATTGTTTATCTTGAAGTTTTACCACTGTTCAATAAAAGTCGATGTAAGAAATATTAAAGTGGGTGGAAAGCTTGATGTGCTATTGATTGGTTGTGCAATTGGATAAACACAGTGATATGGAATGTTTAATGGCACAGCAAAAAAGATTCAGAATAGAGGAGGGGCCCAACCCAGTTCTATTTTGAAGTTATTACTATCTGTTACCTTCATGACCCCAAGTCCAATAGTAATAGTCCATTTTTTAAATATATAGTCTTAAAATCCTTTTTTCAGAGAATATTTGGAAATTGGGTCCTGGAGTTGTATAATTTTATAGCCTGCTCCTCTTACACTGAACAGTCGCCCTCCAACCCCACACCTGCCTGCTCTCCGTGCAGCAGAGGTGTTTCCGTAGGAGATCAAGCATGCAGAGGGATTGGTGACTTCTTTGGGTATCTTCTCTAAAAGCCAAGCCCCAGGGCACACTTGCAACTCTCGACCCACAGCAGCAATGAAATCAGGATTCTTCCTGATGATCAGATCCAAAGATGAGAATCTACAACATACAATATCAACTCAGATAATATTAACTGCTAGCTGGATGCTGAAAATAGTATAAGAATCATAAGTTTTATATGCAAAATTGTCAACTGTCAAATAATTATAAGGTATGAGGCATTTGGGTGAAAATGGGATAACTGTCACTATCCCTGAATCACGCTAGCCCATGATTATTTGCCTTTGACATGGTGAGTAACACCATAGCATTTCACCACTGGGGTTCAGTTTTATGCTTCATTTTTATTTCCCCATTTTTCTTTTCCAGGATTGTTCTGCTCCTATTCTTATGTTAGTACTTTCACTGTAGTCATTGTTTCTTATCTTTACCTGCCCTTCATCAGTTCACCTACACTTATCCTCCATGAGGTCCCTTTTCCTCACATTCAGGGAAGAGCTTAGAACACTTAACCCCAAAGCTGCTCCCATAACTGAAGCAAGGCCTATATGATCCTCAAAGCAATTCTGTGGATCTGGCACCTCAATTGTGCCTTTTCTTCCTACATATTTAGAAATAGAAAGTTTAAGATGAAGCAGTTTATCTAATGTAATAAAATATTTTAATAGCACAGTCAGAACCAAGAGTCAGATCTTTCCATTTTCAGCCCCACTTATGGCTGACTGGACTTCTGAGCCTCCAACATCTTGCTCAATGCCTGGAAAATAGCAGTCCAATCAAGTGTATATTTTATTAATGAATAAATAATAAATAAAAATGAAATAAATCTCAGAATCCTTAATCAATTGTTTACATCTTATTTTTTTATTTTGCAAATACTATATCCAACGTAAAATGTAATTTAATATACTCCAAGTAAAAGGAGACATAGCAAAGTAGTTTAGACCAGTGATCTCCAAAGTGAATTGCTTGTATATCAGGAGGTGTTCAGGGAATATAGTTATGGTGCAGGGAAAATGCATTAGGATTTTAGACACACTTTTTGTTAAAGCAACACCCTGTATTATTTTAAAAGTCAAACAGTTCAAAAAAGCTCTGATGAAAATGTCAGTAATCTTCACCTCCTGTCCATCATCCAGTTCTGCTGCCAAAACAAGCAATCTGCATTCTTCTTAGTTATTTTTCTTGGCATTTAATTCCATATTTCTATTTGCATTTGCTTTAGAACTCATCCTTTTAAATTCTGTAATGTAAATTTTTAACTTTACATAAAGTGATAGTATGATAGGACATGCATATGTACTTTTTAAATATATACCTATCGCAGGCATCTACAAAACCATGGTGTAGACCAGAAGCATGACCCTCCACAGCTGTCAGGCAGATGTTTTTCCAGGGGCCTGGCCAGAGCAGAAAGACCATTTACCTTTGAAATATGCTCTGTGGAAAAGCCACATTTCCTTGGCAAGTATCGCCTAAAGGGTCTCAGGAAACTTGTATCAGAATCTCTTGAATTTTTCACGACGTCTCTTGTGAACGAACATCTTTCATTGAACAGAGACAGCGTAAATGTGAGATAGACACCAACGCTGGAAATCAAATCTCTAGCAAGTGCATTTGTCCTGAAGCCAAATGGGCATCACTGTTACTTCTCACCCAAAGGCTTTCTTTTATCCTTAAGCTAGCCTCCTTCATGAACTCGGGCATTGTGAGTTAGTGTCATGAGTGAGACTGGGCAGAAGTCATGGAGCCACAGGGGAACAGGCAATTATTAATGGCATAAATACTCATCAATTTATTTCTTTTACATGGAATGCCTGCAGCCTTGTTTTCTCCCCAGTCTGCTGAACTCGAATCCATTTATCATGTGTAGCTTTCTGGTATGCAGTTTTATTTCAAATAGTTTGCACTGAAAAAAAACACCTTCCTTTTTGAAGGCATTTTACCTCTGTCTTATCTAATTGCCAAAGAATATTCATGTGTCTGTATGGCTCATCTCCAAAAAAAAAAAAAAAAAAAATCAAATTATAGTTATTGTTATGGAAATGTATTTTAAAACCTTATTATTTCCAACTCAATCTATAGATTCGATGAAATCTCAATCATGATTCAAGGAAGTTCTCTGTGAATCAGTTTATCCACAAACTGGTTCTACTCTACTGAAAGTAACCTTTTGTGCCATGTAAGCCCACGTCACCAGACTCTTCCAGGCTGCTGCCTTGTTTTAGCTAGGACTTCGCTGTCCCAGTGTGGCATCAGAACATGGCACGTGGTAGTTATTGATGGAGTGAGAACTCCGGGCATTTAGTGATGACCTTGAAGCAATAACCTGACCTTTGGTCACCAGCTGCTTTAAAATATTTATTACCCTCCAGAGATTTGCCCCTAAAAGCCAGGAGTAAAATAATCACCAAGAAAATGGAACACAGTATTTTGTTTATTTTTATTTTCTTTCCCAACTCTCATTTGTTTTCTGGGTATTCACCAGAGGTGGTGTTTCCTGACAATGAGAATCGCAGGAGATTGAAAGCTAAGAGATAGGTTTTCTACTGCTACCTGCCAGCAAGTCCCAAACCTATTTTCCGCCTTGAGGGACCAGAGGTTCTTATCCATTCAAGCGTTCCAGAGAAATTTTATTAGGGCCTCCTGAGTTTTAGATGGAAGTGTAAGTCAGACAGTTGTTGCCCTCAAGAGCTGGCGGTCTAGTGAGGATGATGGGAAAGGTGAGCATATGTGAATAACTGTGTGGTCATGCTATTACAAGGCAGGCACAAAGTGATCCTGGCAAACAGAGGCAAAGCATCTAATTCTCTCTAAGTCACCAGCTCTGGCATTCAAAGGGAGGTAGATATTGCCATTGGGCTGTGAAGGATGAAACCAAGTTTTTCAGTCAGAAGGGCAGGTGGGTTTCCAGAAAGAGGAAAGAGAGACACACCAGTGGCCACCATTTGTTGAACATCCATTATGGGCCAAGCAAGTACTTTTCACCAACGAGTCTTGATCTTATTAGGATCACCATTGTTATCTCTGTTTTACTGAACAGTGTCATGAGTCAGAGAGGGCATGCCACTTTGCCAAAGTCATGCCTCTAATAGTGGCTGAGATTAGATTTGAACCGAGGTACATCGGACTGGCTCTGAGCTTACATGTGTCCAAAACACCACACTGCTTCTCTCTCTACACAAGCGTCAAACTTCCTTCCAGCTGAAGACTCAAACCTTTCGAATTTCCAACATGCAGAAATATCATGAAAAGTGAGAGTGCACAGGAGGATTGCTGGGATCATGGTTGAATACTATACTCTGTCTGTATTGCAACACTTTCTTTACACCACAAATGTGGGATTTACAGCACCATCCTGGGAGCCTGGAGGTTTAGGCTGTTGACTGAATTTCAAAGAGACACAAAAAAAGTTATATGAGGAGCCTTTTCCTTGAATGTTTTTATAGTTATATGCCTATGTATATCTACCTCTATAGTTAATTTAGTATTCATCTAACATCCAGAATGAGGGGCATTAAAGCTCTTGTATCTTCTGTGAAGTTACCAATTCAAATGAGCCATTTCATGATACCCAACTAGGTGACGAATAAATGTTTGAGATGTTTACAACTGGCTTTGGTTTCTGTCCTAGCCAAGTTGATTACTTCCTCATTGGGCAGTAATTATACTATTTTGGTAAACAGCATGCCTTCTGGATTCAGAATTAGCTGGGTTTTAATCCCAGTTCTGCCAATAAAAAGTGTAACCTGAGACAACTAAATGAGCCTCCAAAAGCCTGGTATATCAACTGGGAATTACTATTTATTTCACTGGACTGTTGTGAGAATTGAATAAAAACATACCCGGTGTGTGTAGCACATGGTAAAATCTCAAACATTTAATGTGTCTTATTATAAAAAATGGTTTCTGCTCTGGCGCCTGGGTGGTTAAGTCAGTTGAGCAACAGACTCCTGGTTTCAGCTCAGGTCATGATCTCAGGGTCATGGAATCAGCCCCGTGACAGGCTCTGTGCTCAATGGGGAGTCTGCTTGAGACTCCTCCTCTCCCTCTGCCCTTCCCCTTGCTAACATGCATGCACACTCTTTCTCTCTCTCTCTCAAATAAATAAATAAATCTTTAACAAAAATTATTACTGCTAAGGATTATTATGTGAATAAATGCAATGTGTAGAATTAGCCTTGTCCATCAATATCTGGGTAAATTTCAGTTAACAAAAGTTCAGTTACTCAACTGAATATTTACCAAATGGTCAGAACTGTGTTAAAATTCAAAACATTATATCAAAAAAATTAGTATTTTCACTTCTTTGAAGGAACTTAGAATCTAGAGGAGTAAAGCTTGTTGTGTCAAATGCCACACAAAGCAAGTAGAGAGCAAGGAAAAATAAATAAATATAAAAGTTTATCATGCTCTCTGGAATATAAGCTTCATAAGAGCTGAGATTTTTTTTTTTTTTTATCCATTTGTTCACTAATGTCCTCCAAGCACAAAGAAGTATCAGGCACATAATAGTTACTCAAGAAGTATATATCAATTAATAAATTAATTCAGAGCCATGTGCCTGCTGGATTTCAGGCTAAACTACAACATGAGTCAGAAAAAAAAATCATTATGGTCATGCTTATGAAAGGCTTTTTGGAGAGAAAGTCAAGCAGAGCTGTGAAGAAGGAATAATATTTAGAGAAGAGGGCATTCCAGGCCAAGCGAGGACAACTCCAGGACTGCCTTTGTCCTGTTGGGTCAAGACTCAGTAGTGAATTCTATAACGAAAAGATTCCATCTCTATTTTTAGAAAGAAATGGAAGGGCGGGGGAGGGGATTAAAAGAAAAGAGCAGAGTACATTATATCAGTTAAGTTTCTTGTTTTTTAGGTTTTGGTTTTTTTTTTTTTCCTGAAGATGTATATGGGTAATAATGAGGTATTATGAAATCCTTGGAGTTTGGGTCATGCCTGTTGGGTTTAGAACTAGTTTTAGTCTAAATGTGTCCTTTAGTGTCTGTGTGGCTTTGGTCAAATCACTTTCTGTGGGTCACCCTTAGTTTCATCAGGAAAATAGGGTTATTACACATATTTTAAAGGACTGTTATGGAAATTTGTCAAGATAATGCTTTTAAGAGTGTGGAAAAGACCATGGGTCCATATTGCACAACCAGTAAATGGTAGCTCTTATTGCTCTTTATAGAGATACTCCTATATAGAGAGGACTTCACAAGACACCACTTTCATACAATATTTCTAGCAGGCTAGATCTCCATAGTTCATCAATCCATAGTATTCTGTCAGTATATAAATACATCTGATACCACCATGGTATTTTTTAATGTCATTTCAAAAACTTTCATTTTACAGTTAAAAATAATACACCCTAAATAAGATCATGTTTTATTCACTTTAAAACTTCATTGATTCTTTCATTTTTATGGTTATCCATTCATTTAGTATTTTTAAGTATCTGCAATGTACTAAATAATTTTTATAATGTCCATACTAGGATACAACAATGAAGCGGCTAACAACCTAATTCAGGGATGAAGTAGCAAATAAGTAAAATACCAGCTGGAATACAAGGAGTTAGGTGCACTTTTAATGGTATGCATGCATTAATAGGGGGATAAAGAAAACAGAGTAATTCTGGGGATTGATGGGGTTGTCACATTTGAGCTAAGTCATGAAAGATGAGTAAGAGACAAGCGGTGGCTTCCTGGGTGAGTAGCTCTGCAGTCACACAGGACCTTGTATTCAGAAGGACTTCACGCGTGGTTTCATGTTCTGCTATCGCTGTCTTGAAATTCTTAACAATTTCATCTTCTAATTTGTGCTTTGAAAGTGAAGTGTGATGGAACAATGGACAATGAACGTGAGCCGAGGACATGAGTACAATGTATGTGTCCACTCTCCCTTGCCAGCTCATCCACATCAGCAATGGAGATGCTCCACGGACACGGAATTCCTGTGGACCCACAGTTCATGGGAGTTCAAGGAGACTAAAGGCAGCACAAATTAAACATGTTATATCTATGACTGAGGGGGCACCACCATCCCCTAGAGGCAGTATTTTCCACTGGAACCAGGACCTGCTTCTAAGTTGGAGAGAAGGTAAGGTACCCCATCATATCCTTTCTTAATCATGTTACTTCCTGTATTAGCTCATCACTTGTGCTCAAAATGAAAATAAAGACGAAGAGGGAAAGATAGGGCAAGTGATAGTTTATTTTCCTTTTTGTTTGTCCTTATTCATCAATAAACAGAAGGTACAGTGTTAGTAGAATAAAGTGCGAGATGAAAACAGATGAGGCTGAGCAAAAGAAACTGTCAACAAAGTGAAAAGACAACGTATGAAATAGCGAAAAACTTGCAAACCATGTATCTGATGAAAGGTTCATGTTCAAAATACATAGAGAATTCATACAACTAAATAGGAAAAAAACAGTCTAACTGAAAAAACAAACAAAAGAACTAAACAGACATTTTTCCAAAGAAGATACACAAATGGCCAACAGGTACAAGAAAAGGTGTCCAACCTCACTCACCATCAGGGAAATGCAAATCAAAACCACGATGAGATACCACCTCACACCCATCGGAATGACTAATATCAAAAAGACGGGAGATAACAAGCGTTGGCAAGGATGTAGAGAAAGGGGAACCCTCGTGCACTGTTGGTGAGAATGCAAACTGGTGCAGCCACTGTGGAGAACAGTCCGGAAGTTCCTCAAAAAGTTAAAAATAGAACTACTCTATGATCCAGCACGTCCGTTCCTGAAGGAAATGAAAACACTACATTGAAGAGATATGTACATCCCCATGATCACTGCAGCATTATTCACAATAGCCAAGACATGGCAACAGCCCATCCTCATGGACAGATGAATGGATAAAGAAGCTGTGGTGTATATACATGTACACACACATGCAGAGGAATGTTATTCAGCCACTAAGAAATGGAGGTCTTACCATTTGTGATAACGTGGATGGACCTTGAAAGCATTATGCTAAGTAAGTTAAGTCAGACGGAGAAAGACCAAGACTGTATGACCTTACTTCTGTGTGGAATTAAAGAAAAACTACCCCCCGGGCGCCTGGGTGGCTCAGATGGTTAAGCCTCTGCCTTCGGCTCAGGTCATGGTCCCAGGGTCCTGGGATCGAGTCCCGCATCGGGCTCCCTGCTCCTTGGGAGCCTGCTTCTCCCTCTGCCTCTCTCTCTCTGTCTCTCATGAATAAATAAATAAAATCTTTAAAAAAAAGAAAAACTACCCCCCAAAAAACAAAACAACAAGAAAAAACAATCAAAGTCATAGAAAAAGAGATGAGATTTATGGTTACCAGAGGTGGGGGTGGGGTAATTGGATGAAGGGTTGCAACTTCAGTAAGTTGCAACTTCCAGTTATAAAATAAATACATCCTGGGCGCATATTTGTAATGTAGAGCATAGTGACGATAGTCCACACTGCTGTGTGGCGTATCTGAACGTTGCTGAGAGAGTAGATCCTCAAAAGTTCTTATCACAAAGAAAAAAATATTTCTTTTTGTCTTTTTGTATCTATGTGAGGTGATGGATGTTGACTAAACTTGTATTCATCTCACGATATATGTAGATCGCTACGCTGTGTTACGTTGACTTACATGGTGCTATATGTCGATTAATAAAACTGGGGGGAAAAACCTCTGAGATGAGATAGTTGTGTTCAGTGTTTTCACTGTTCTTTCAAGAGTGAGACACACGTGTGTACAAGGTACTGAATACAAATTGTGCGACGTCAGTGATTCGCAAAGGGGTTCAATGTTTTCAAACTGGCATCTTAAAACTGACATATTTATATTTAAAACTGGCATTGCACAATATAAAGAATAAAATTCATGCTAACGATTTTATTTTTCTTTGCTTAGAACATTAAATAGCAAAAAAAGAAAAAGCCATGTCAAGTCCAGTCCAGAGACTGCTGAATAAAAGAGAAAGTTTTATATATTTTAATGCCTTTTAACTACAGTTTTTCCCCTGCTTTTTGAACAAGGGGCCTCCCGTTTTCATTTTCACTGGGCCCACAGTTTCTGCAACCACCTGGGATAGGGAGATGGGCTGACGTGACTATCCCACGCCATCCACTTGTGGAGAGAGGTGGGGCACCAGGCATAGAAAGGCCGAGCTTTCGGGAACAGACCACGCAGGGGGCGAGGCAAGGCTGCAAGTTGCCCTAAAACTGTCCGCACTTACTGTTTTTGCTCGGGATCCTCCAAACCCTCACTGTCAGATGGCAGCAAGAGTTTATGATACTCAGTCGAGAAAGATCCGTCAAGGTTCCAGGGATTCCCTGGGGAGGAGAGGTGAGGAACGTGGCCAGAGGGTCACAGAATTTCTTCTGTCATCTCTGAGAACTGCCTGGATTTCAAGCTGAGTTTTGGTGAGGGAGGAAAGTGAACAAATGCAGGACAGAAAACAGACGGGAAAGACAGGGGCTCGGGCAGAGTGGGGCGTCTGTGCGGTGAGGCCTCGGGCGCCCTTCCCTGCAGCAAGCCACACTGGGATTCCTACAGCCCGGAGTGACCTTCCACGGACCGCACACTGGTGCCTGGTGACATGGGGACTCGGGCCTTCAGAAAGCAGTCCGCAGTCACGGCTAGCTAATGAGGACTCAAGCTCAAGGATTATAAATCAGATCACTCGTAATTAAACAACGTTAATGATCCAGACAAAAAGGCATTAGCACGTTTTTTAAGACAAATCACAAAGGAGTGTCATACAGCGAGACTCTCATTGTCAATTTAGAAATGCTATTGTTTTCACATCCTTCCAGGAAAAGGCGATCTATTTTCACCGGCCAGAAACACTGATGATTAAATTAAGGCTCTCCTTGAGAAGTGAAGCAGAAGACCACCATCACCTGACTCTGTAGTGGGTAGAGCGTTTGAAAAGTATTTTTCTGTACAGCGGGCCTCACCACAGTGCTCATTCACAGATGCAAATAATTCACACTAACGTATTTTTTTGTGGTTGATTAATTTTGCTTGAAAAATGCTGCTAATGGAAACAAACCAATATTGAGCATTTGGTGAGAGCTTCTTGTATGCCAAACACTGTGCTAAATATCCAACACGATTATATTATTTAATACTAGTAAAACCAATTACGTTTTAAGATGCTGCTTTTATACCCATTTTTATAAGAAAGACCAAAGGTAAGAGAGATTGCTCACATCTGCCTTTTGTGCGACAAGATTTGTCAGTAAATGACCAGCTCCCCTACTGGGCCCCCTAACCTCCTCGTCTACTCACTAGAGATTGTTATAATTCCTGTTTCAATTTAAAATGCCTGTGAATATATCACTTATAAGCATGAAGGTGGCTTACGGAGTGTGAGAATTATAACGTATAAGTTTAGAACTCTTCTAAGAGCTCCTTTCTGTCTACTGCTAAGATATTGAGGTAAGAAGCATATGTAGTAAAGGAGGAAGGGAGGGTTATGAGTGCATTCTAGAAAAGAAACTTACCTAAAAATACCAACTTTATGACAATAATAAAATCAGTTAAGGGAGCCCCTTGAGGACAAAGGGCTATTGGGAAACCCTACAAATCCAGGCAAAAGTAAGACTGCCCCGTTTCCAGGTGAGGAATCCCAGATGACTCGCTCCGGTTATGTGTCAGACCCTGCCCGCCCTGTGATCAGGCCACCCCCACAGAGAAGAATGTCACTTAATGTGCCCAGACTGCCCAGACTGCCATCACGTCACACGTGGGAACATCTCCCCTTCAGAGTAGGAATCAAGAGACACAACTCAGAACACTCTCTCCCTGGCTCTACTCGTTGTTGATTTCTTCTCAAATAGAGATTTCTTTAAAACATTTTTTTAAATAAGCCATGTTTCTAAACTTTGTCTTCTGAAGTTTGCTTCCTGTTTTAAAGAAAGTGTTTTGTCCCTTCCAAAGTTATCTTTAAAAATGTAAATTGCCCTGGGATGCCTGAGTGGCTCAGTCTTTAAGCATCTACCTTCAGCTCAGGTCATGATCCCAGGGTTCTGGGATCGAGCTCCCCAGCTCAGCGGGGAGTCTGCTTCTCTCTCTGCCTCTCCCCCTGCTTGTGTGCTCTCTCTCTGTCAAATAAATAAATAAAATCTTTAAAAATAAAAAAATAAAAATGTAAATTGCCCTTATTTTTATCTAGTACTTCTTGGCCTCATTTTATCATTTAAGTATTTTTTTCATCTGGACTTTATTTTGATCTTAGGTCAGAGTAGGGATTTAACAGGGTTGTTCCTCTGGGATGGCTAATTGTCACAAAATAATTTATTGAATACTCTTTTTCCCACAAATTTTAAGTGCGGTTTTATCATATGCTCAATCCCTGTATGTTTGTGGATCTATTTCTGAACTGTCAATTCTGTTCCATTGATGGGCTTCTATTCCTGGCTGGGAGCATGGTGCGTTCATTATTGTGGCTTTATTACTTATTTAACTATCTGGTAGAATTAGTCCCTCATCTTTAGCCAGGAATATTCTGAAAAATGTTTTTTTTTTTTAATAAGATTGCTTTTTGCATTTGAATTTCATAACCAACTTCCTCTGAGGCTTAAAAATTGTGATGCATTTCATTAAATGCTGATGTTCATTACATTAAAACTTAAGTTCTTCCTTTTAAGTTTTTATTAATGTGTATCCTTCTTGTGCACAAATTATATCTTCGTTTTAAAGCCCTTATTATTCTCTATTTAAATATCATTAAAATTCCTTCTCCATGGAAAAGACACAATTTATTTTCCATTGGATTAGATATATGTGGGCTGGCTGAAGATACAGAGAATATAGAGAGACATGAAAAATCCTCAGGTGAGGATGCAGAGATGCAGTTTTTTGTTTTGTGGTCAACCTCCCTTCCCCACTCCTACTTGTGAGCAGATAAGGAAGAGCAACTAGGGTTTTGTTTGATAAGTTGCCAGTATCTGGTTTCTACCATGAGAATGAAGGTCAGTATAAATGGAAGGCTTGAAGCAAATACATATGTGATATATATGCATGTCTCAGGGGATTTGAAGTCCATGGTAGCTGGCTCAGAGTCGAAGTCTGGATCCTCCCCATCCACCCTCCACATTGGACTTACCCAAGGATAAAAGAATCATAGTGATTTTGATTTTGTTAAGACTCACAAAAATTAGGAGTAATCTAAGAGTGATAAGTTAAAAACTAATAACCCAGAAAGATTATATTGCCTAGGTGTTTGCATTTTTTAAAAAAACAACGTCATGTTGTTTAAATGAACATGAATACATAGTACTGTATTACAATTTAATAATCTCTATTCTTGGCCGTGTAAAGATCCAGCTGGATCATCTGTGCAGTTTATAGCTTTTTCTATTTTACTTCTCCCATTATTCAATGATAGAATGCAGTCCATTGGACCATGGTGGACTCATGACCTAAGCTGGGCCAGTTAGTTTCTTCCTAGGGATTCTGACCTTAGAACAGAAAGAAAACCAGGCTCTCTGGGTGATCTTATATGTAATATGTGATCTCACATGCTTGGGGCCCCATTTGTACCTGCCATATGAACCACAGAAGCAGTGAGGAGAACAGATAGCTTCCAAAGTCCCCGATCTGAATAACTTTCTGAAGCCTTCCCAAATCTGCGCTCAGTGAGACGTGTCTGAGCTTTTTCACTAAGCCCCCCTCCTCTTTTATTCAGCTTGAATTAGCTATGACTTGGGAAAAAAAAAAAAGCCCTAGGTAAACCTAGGCAGTGGCTAGATTAATGGCCTTTCAACCTAGTGCAAATCCCAAACCTATGATTTGGGCAAATTGTCTAACTTCTTTAATTTCTTGAGTGTCTTCAACAGTAAAACTGGGATTTAAAACCTATCTTAAAAATTATAAAGAGGATTGTGGACTAATCTTGTGTGCTCAGGCAGGCTCCTCCTGACTCTCAAGAGCCAAGTGTTAAATATTCAAAAATGATGCCACTTGGTTGTTAATCCCGTTAATAGCTTGGAACTGCCACATGACAGGAGAAGTTATACCACGAAGATTAGCAGTGCTATTTAAAAAGCTGTGGTTTTTGCTGTGTTTGTTTTTAGGCTGGTTACCAGCACATCCCTGATTATAGTAATGGATGTAAAGTGCTTCATAGAATGCCTGGCCCATCACACGTACTCGGTAAGGTGTTCTGATTATTACTGGTAAATTATACTGTAGATTCTACATCAATGAGCCTAAAGAAATCCAACTGTGTGTACGATGAAAACATTTACCTGGTGTCGTTAGTAAATACGGAAACCCTGTTCATCGTAGCTTATTCAAACTGCAAGTGTTGGTTTCAGTCTTTTGAGACGAAGAACTAAGGAGAAGTTAAGTGTGCGAGGACTCTTATTAGGGAAAATGTCTGCGTGAGGAGAATAGGAAGAACAGGAGAGCCATCAGACCCGGAAGCAAGTGGACCTGAGTGAAGGAGAAGAGAGAAAGGGGTCCGTGGAAGCATGCTAGACTGCCAGATCCTCCAGGGAATGTTTGGTAGAGCCCTTGGGGCGGGTCCTTCAAGGAACCCTGATTCTCCCAAGAGAAACACCTGGGGGTGCTGATGCTCGCCTCCACGCCTAGGAGATCCACCAGGCACATTCTCAAAGCCGCCACGGGAAGTGACTAGTTGCCTAAGATCCTGCAGCTGTTCCCAACTTTATTTTAAGTTTTTATTTAAATTCCTGTTAGTTAACACACAGTGTAATACTAGTTTCAGGTGTACCATATAGTGATTCAACACTTCTATATAACACCTTGTGCTCCTCGCAAGTGCCTTCCTTCATCCCCATCACCGGTTTAACCCATCAGCTTCAGTGCACTTAAAAACAGCAATAGTTCTAATTAAATGACAGATTCCTGGGTCCCTGACCAAGAATGTGGACTTTTATATGCGCCTCAGGTAATTTTGATGGGAGTGGAAGGAATACTATAAAACCCCATTTTTAGAAGATGTTTATTTTCCTCCAAAGTTACAAGGTTATTTTAATCACCTTACCTCCTAGGGGTTCATATTGTGTGTATCTGTAAAATACTATGGCTGATTGTTGGGATTTGCACAGGGACCCAAAAACAACAGTAATACCTGGCTCATTATTTAGAGCCTCTGCGTTCTCACGGCCTGAGTCTGTTCCCATCTGTGTCTAACCACATTTGTTCCAAGCCGGTTTTCCTCCTGCGTGCCAGGACAGATCTCAAAGGGAGCTGGTTTCATTGCATTTCACTTTTTTTTTTATAGTATCTGTCAATGATCTTGTTTTTACTGCATCTTTCATTCTCTTGATACCATTTATTTTATCCGTATCTCAAGTGTTTCTCCTTTTCTATTTTCAAAGCCACCCTCCCAATCCAATCGTTTACAAAAAATAAAAATTAAAAAAAATTTTAAAAATCATGCAGTTATCTCAATAGTGGTCTTAAGATTTCCAGGAATTTTGTTTCCTCTAGTTCATCTCACACGAGAGCTTTCTTAATATCTAAACCCGATCACTGAAAATCTCCTACTTAGTAATTTTGCCTGTTGAACAAAAAAATTTTAACTCCACACTGGCATTCTAGATCCCTTATATTCTACTTAGCAGATATATTTCAACAATTCCTACCGTGTGTCCTACAGTAAACTGTTTATCTAATGAAGGTTATTTTGGTCTATAGTCAAGCGAATTTGGGAAATGATGGGCTGAACAAAAGGTAACAGCTTAACTGAGCTCCCTTAATGGGCTGCTGTGCTAATGAATTTTGGGGATGGATATGCAGCATGGCATGTTTCAGTGGTCTGCACAAAACACTTTTGTGAAAATCAGTCTGATTTTTTATCTGTCATTCCCCATAGAAACCAGGGTCTTCAAAGACACCTCCCTTGTACATGGGTTCCTCATCATGGGTTCATCATCATGTCTGTGTCTTTGCTAGGCTCTTCCCTCATCCTGATTCAGATGTATATGTGTGGTGTGTCAAAAACTTCAAGTCTCATCCTCTATGAAGGTCCAACTTATATCAAAAATCTGTGTATATGTGTGTATATATATATATTTGGCTGACGTCTATCTCTCTATATCTATATTTATATCTATCCTCTTTGTAGAGGATGAGGAAGTTTTTGACACACCATAGACTCAGGCTCTCTCTTCTCTCTATTGCTGTGTTCAGTAACTTCGAGAAGTCTTTTGAAGATTACCAGCCAACAACGACGTCGACTTGATTCTTTATTGACCATTTTATTTACAGTCAATGAATCTTGCCTCTTGATTCTATTTTAGGACTTTTCTAATTGGTTCACTTGGTTAATTCTTACTTCCCTGTAAGAACATGTATATTGCAAGAAAAGGTTCCTCAGTTATGTTTTCTGTGGTGCTAAGCAGACTGTAATGTGCTCTGCATGAAGTGAGGTTTGTTGAATGGAAAGGGAGTCGTGGCAGCAGGATTGGGGAAGATTCAGGAGTCGGATATATAAGCAAAGGAACTCTGAGGTTGGAATGTGAGATGCAAAGTCTAGCAAGGCTTAAAGCAGAACTGCCACAGAATGATGAGTCCACGGTGTGTGGTGGCTCACGTGAATGCCTTTCTAATGTTCTTCCGTGGCTGGCCTCACTTTGCGCTGCAGGAACTCTTCCACTGTTCACGGATAATCACTAATTGCGATACTTGGAAAATAGGCTTTTTTCTCTAATAGCCCAAAATATTTCAAGACAATGGAGCCTCCTCAAGTACCAAAGCCTGTCTCAGCTCAATATCTCTCTGGCTGATGGCCACTGTCTCTGTGTATATGCTTCACAAACACACATTTTGTGTTTTTAATATATCATAAAGAGATACAATCTCCCTCCATTTATAGTTGCTGTGAAATCTTGTGCCCAGGGATGTGCAGGGGCTGGGGGGAGAATGCTAAGCTAAAACTCAGAGTTTTTAAATTGAGAAGTTATATGCGAAAGGAAAAAGGCTAACACATGCTTGACCAAGGCCATTTCTTTTGAAAATGGAAACTAGAAATTATTACAACTTCAATGTGTTATCCCCATAATAGCTCAGCTGATAGCACCAGCCTCTATATGATAAGAGCCTCAAAAAAAGGTGAAGCAAAAGTCACTTAGAATGACTCGTCAGTGAGGTCTTCTGTCTAAGTGACAGTTCTAAAAACAGTGAAGGGTCAATTTTCTGCACTTAGCTCATTTGATGCAAGAGGCTAACTCTTTACTGAGTGACTGATAGATAACCTTCAAAGCTTTCCTTTAAAAACAGAGAGACCTTTGACTTGTGAATCTGGAATTAGTTCACAGAAACTCTAAGTAAACTGTTGTGCGTGGGATAAGAATGTAGTATTTGACAGGGAACAGTTCTAGTTTTTATCTTCTACTTAGAAGAGGATAGATTCTGAATAAATTTATATCTACCCACTGGGCACGGTCCATGGCGGAAGAGAGAGCTGCTAAGCCAGGGCCTGAGGACCAGCTGATGGGGGCTGCAGCCCATCCTGCTCACTTACCAGTTCTGCGTGCCATCAGGGTCTTCCATGAGCTGGGCTGAACAATGCGGAGGACTCCTTTCACCTAACCTGGAAATATTAGGGCCTGTAAAAAAAGCACATTGGCCTGTCAAGTTTTGAGTCTCACCCTTTTCACAGTGACAAGAATTGTCAGGATCCGCTAGTGACTTGAAGAAGGAATTGCTTGTGGTATAGCTTTTATTTTTCAACCCAATCTTATGTATGTTCCTCCTGGTAAGGCTCTGCTTCAAGATACTGTGACCACATCAGTAACTTTGACCTCAATCAATGGAGGAGAGAACTCTAGACAGTGCTGTGAACTCCTTTGCTCTGGACCTTATCCTGCAAATGAAATAAGGAGTGGGGGAGGGGAGAGAAAGGGGAACATCTTTCTCCTTCTCTACAAAGGATAGCAGGGCATAAAAGTGAAATGTGGGTTTATTGAAACTTTTCCTACAGTCATCCAGTTATTTTCTCATAGAATTCTTATAAACAATAGAAGCCTTCATGTAATTGATTAAATTAGCACTTTTGCACCATATTTTTGTCCCTAAAATAGAGTCATATGTGCGTATGAAGTTCTAAGACAGTCTATGGTGTTTTACTGTATATAACGTTTTTCTTTATAAAGATAGAGGGAAACAGAGGGAGTGAGCTCCTATACACAGAGTGGAGAACCTGGGTAGATGAACCGTAATAAGTTTAATAGTATCTGGGGTTTATGGTAAAGTGGAATCTCTGGATGAGTATCTGGCCATGTCATAAAGCCCTTTGGTGTTTGGCTGTTTCTAATTCACACAAATGGAATGCGAAGGGGTCTGGATGTCATCAAATATGAGCCCAAGGGTCTCAGTGATACTATGACCTCAACTGGATTATGTTTGGCTTGAGGGGGAGGGTAGGCACTTACGCCTTATATGCTCTTTAGAGAGAAACAATTCTTGAACAGACCCAATCTCCTGTTTTTGCTTTGGGCCCTTGCACAGTGCCTCTCAATGTCCCAGGCTCAAGTTTGTTGAGAAGAACTTTAAATGGAGGCTCATTCTGGTTCTGAAGTGAAATTGTGCTATTTTAACCCTATGCAGAAACTGCCCCTCAGATCACTGGCACTTTGAGAAGCAAGCCAGACTTCACAGAGTTGTTGCATATATGCAGTAATAATAATAATAATAATAATAATAATAATAATAATAATAATAATAGCTGGCATTTATGGGTCACAAAGTATGTGTCAGGTTCTTCACATATAATAAATCATTTAAGCCTCACAACACCACAATGCACTAAATACCGTGATAACCATGTTCCAGTTGAACAAAGCGCTCAAAGAGCTTACGAAAGTTAAAGTTCACACTGCTGGGCAGAGAAAGAGGCAGGGTTTGGACCCGCTTGTATGTTCCTTCGCTCTTAGGCACTATGATATTCTGCCTCATAGATGGTGAGAACCAGGCAAATCAATGACTCAATCGTTTTTGGACACTGTTCACAAGAGGGTGTGGCTCAGAAGAAGCCTATGGGTGTAACAGGCATTATGCATGTGCAGAAGCAATGCATGAACTAGTTTTGCTCAAGCAGGGTTCTCTCTTGGAAGAGCGAGGGAGATGAATTTCAAGAAATAGGTAGAGGTCATAGTTGGGGCCTGTTTATGTCATGCTGAAGTGTCTGAACTTTATCTCACATAACATGAGGAATAAATAAATAAAGATTCTGTGGAGTGGAGATACAATCTGGTGACATCAGAAGAGGAATCTCTGTTGGGAAAATCTCTGAAGGCAGACTGAAGGGTGAGAGGGCCTAGTTTGAGGATTGTCAATGCAAATCAGAGATTAAGTGATGACCATCTGTGCTATAGTTAAGAGAGAAAAGGAGAAACAAATAGCAGGTGTGTGAGCTTTCACAGAGGAAGTATTGGATTATTTTCCACAAGGCAATGACCCACATAGAGTCTGCCAAACCTCCATGCCAGTTAAAGTTCAAGTGATTAGTGATGCCATTTGTAACTCAACTTTTGGAATATGGTGGTGAAAATAGAGATGAGCTCCTAATCTCCTCTCCCCTTGTTCAGTTCCTGTTTTGAAGCCTGCTCTGTCCCCTAGCTGTGCTAATCTCTCCAAGAATCCCTTTCACAGGTCTGTGGTCACGTCATTCTGAAAGGGTTGAGCCAAGTATGATAAAAGGGGTCGTATTGTGTAAATCACTTAAAGACCTGGTATTATCCCTTTTCCCCGGGGAGTGGGAGGGGGGGTGTCTTTTCTTTTTTTTTTTTTTTTTTTGAGATGCATGGGAAAAACAATGTGATGAGTATCTTCATATTTTTTTTTCTGCAAAGTGTATTCATTCAGCCATTGACTGTGCATGTTTCCCAAATGATCAGTCAGAGCTAGTTCATGTCCACGCTCAGTAATCCTGAATATATGTTGACCTCACTCAACACCCATCCATTCCTTCTAGGGCCTGGGAGCTACCGTCTCCATACAAGTCCCCTCCTGCCTCCTTCCCCGCCCCAGGGTGTAGGAGACCTGCCAGGGGTCCTCGTCTTCCCTTGCTCTCAGCTGCTGCTGTCCCACTTCCTCTGTGCTACAAGGAACCTGGAAAGGCCAGCACTTCCGGCTGTTGAATGCTGACGACTAGAGTCATTAATGTAAAAGCCATCTGGCCTCTGACACTATCACATAGACTTATTTTCCTTCCTGTTCCTTGGGCTTTTGTAAAACCAGGCACTCTTAGAGGGCTGCTAGTTCCTTTCCACCTTTGGGTGTGGTAGTTGGACGTTGGTTCTAGTATTGCAGACCTAGTATCTGCTAGTAAATCCCTGTTGCTCTTCCATCACACAACCTACTGTTTAACATGAACCATAAGGCCTTTTATGATCCTGCCATTGCTTTATCTTATCAGTACCATCCAGTTATAATGAGGGGCTTGCAGTTCTGATAAATCCCAGTGGCCTTGCTCACCTTTGAAATTTAGTGTGTGCTATTTCCCTATGCAGATTTTTTTTCCTTCCATTCTCTCTGGTTCCCTAACTGCCATGGTTCATTATGTCCTAGTGTAGCTATCTCTGCCTCTGAGAAGGTGTCCCTGACTACCAAGACTTTGATTCCTATGTCCTCTCTACTTTCACAGCAATCTGTAGGCATCGGCAACACAGACCTTTAAAATCGGCATCAGTCACTTCACAGACCTGAGTTCAAATCTAAATATTACTACTCACTAGCTGTGGAGACTTGGACAGTTGCTTTATCTCTCTCAGATTTATCATCTGTGAATTTGGAAGAATAATCCCTTCATAATAGATTTATGGTAAGGGTTAATTGGAAGAGAGACGTAAAATCCATCATAGTTCCTGGAGCTGTGATTTTTAAGTAGCATTCTATCACCCTGTTTTTAATGAATGTAGACAACCCCAGTGCAGGCTGGCAGTAAACCTCAGCTCCTCCTTCCATAACCTCTCTGCTGAATCACAGCTCCTGGGTGCTTTTCAGAGACGTTTAACGAGGAGAAGGAAATTGAGCAATCTCTGCATTTAAACATCCCCGATTGCTCAAGTTCCCATCTCTGAGCTGGGAAACTTTGTTAGCACAGCCCAAACACATGCAGAGAACTAAATGCCGTAATTGTTCAGAGTGGCATGAACACAGTTGCTTATATGCCCCTATACCAATTGCTTAATTTCAATTGACATAACATTGTGTATGTTTTTTTCCCCCAGTAAATGCCGTGTGTTTTTATAAATATATGCAAGTTTAGATTCTTACAGGTTGTTTTTTTTTTTCATAGTGTTATATCAGTTTCAGGTGTACAATATGATTCAATAATTCTATACATTACACAGCACTCATCATGATAAGTGCACACTTAATCTCCTTCAACTCTTTCCCCCATGTTCCCTACCCACCTCCCCTCTGGTAACCATCAGTGTATTTTCAGTATGTAAGAGTCTGGTTTTTTGTTTGTCTTTTTTTTTCTTTGTTCATTTGTTTTGTTTCTTAAGTTCCATATATGAGTGAAATAATATGAAAGATGTCTTTCTCTGACTGACTTATTTCACTTAGCGTAATACCCTCTAGTTCCATCCATGTGTTGCAAATGGCAAGATCTCATCCTTTTTTATGGCTGAGTAATATTCCATTATAGCTATCTCCCACATCTTCTTTATCCATGCATCTATTGCTGGACACTTGGGCTGCTTCTGTATCTTGGCTGTTGTAAATAATACTGCAGTGAACATAGGGGTGCATCTGTCTTCCTCAATTAGTGTTTTTGTTTTCTTTGAGTAAATACCTAGGAGTGAATTACTGGATCATAGGGTGGTTCTATTTTTAAGTTTTTGAGGCACCTCTATACCATTTTCCACAGTGGCTGACCCAATCTGTATTCCCACCAACAGTGCACGAGGAATCCTTTTCTCCACATCCTGGCCAGCATTTGTAATTTTGTGATCTTTTTGATTCTAGCCATTCTGACAGGTGTGAGGTGATATCTCATTGTGATTTTGATTACCATTTCCCTGATGATCAGTGATACTGAGCATCTTTTCATGTATCTGTTGGTCATTTTTATATCCTCTTTGGGAAAAAATGTCTATTTGTGTTCTATGCCCATTTTTAATTGGATTATTTGGAGATTTTGGTGTTGAGTTGTATAAATTCTTTATATATTTTGAATACTAACTCCTTACTGGATATATCATTTGAAAATAACTTCTTCCATTCAGTAGGTTTCCTTTGTGTTTTGTTGACGGTTTCCTTCACCGTGCAGAAGCTTTTTATTTTGGTGTAGTCTTAATGGTTCAGTTCTGCTTTCTTTCCCTTGCCTGAGGAAACAGATCTAGAAAAAATGCTTCTGTAGCCAGTGTCAAAGAGATTACTCTCTATGGTTTCTGCCAAGAGTTTTATGGTTTCGGGGCTTATATTCAGGTCTTTAATCCATTTTGAGTTTATTTTTGTGTATGGTGTAAGAAAGTGGTCCAGTTTCATTCTTTTGCATGTGGCAGAAGAATTTGCCCAGCACCGTTTATTGAAGAAACTGTCTTTTCCCCCATTATATGTACTTGCCTTCTTTGTTGTAGACTAACTAGCCATACAAGCGTGGGTTTATTTCCAGGCTCTGTATCCTCTTCCACTGAGTTATGTGTCTGTTTTTGTGCCAGGACCATACTGTTTTGATGACTACAGCTTTGTAGTATATCATGAAATCTGGAATCATGATGCCTCCAGCTTTGTTCTTTCTCAAGATTGCTTTGGCTATTTGGGTTCTTCTGCAGGTCCATACAAATTTTAGGATTATTTGTTCCAGTTCCGTGAAAAATGCTGTTGATATTTTAATAGAGATTGCATTTTGCTTTCTCATGTGAGGGCCCTCTCGTCCTCTGCTTTTATAACACAGAGGGCACGTGAGCCAAGTATTTGGAATGTGTGTCTATGACTTCCATTACCTTCCTTGACTCTAGGAATGCAGAAACTTAATGCCTGAGTAGTCCTGGAGGCCTGTGATTTGGATGCTTTTGCCTACAGAATTCTACCTCCCTTGACTTTTTGTCCAAAGAAAGAACCATTGAGAGACTGAGAATTTTCCAAAATGTTTCCAGTCGAAACTGAGCTAAAATAACACATCACCTTTTAGCAGATGACTGCTTCCTCTATAGCCATTCCAATGTCCGTAGATGGAGGTTTTCCCCCGGTACTGGAAGAACTGGAAAGTGATTTGATGTTGATAAGGTGTTTACTTTTCCTGAGAATGTAAGCAAGTAATTATCTGTTGTAGCTAATTAGAGACCTTTTAAAACCGGTTTTGACATGAATTGGTGAATACTGGTTTTTAAAAAATCGGCAATATATTCAAAATGCCACCAATTTTTGTGTGTGTGATGAACTTTTTAAGAATGTTTTAATTCTAAGCATATTTTTCACCCTAAAGAATCTAAGCAGCAAATATATATATATATAAAATCTTTTTTTTTAATCTAGGGCCAAGATTTAATTATTAAATTTTCAAGATTGACAAGCACAAAAAAAGCAATATTTCATGCATTAATTAGGAAAAACATAACAAATTCCCTTGGATCATTTTATTTTGGAAATACACTCTAGTCATGCCTTCTATGAGATAATTAAAATAGAGTGCAAATCATATAAATTATTAGAACGATTTTTTTCTAAAATAGTCAGTGTCAAAGCTGTAGACTTGAGTTATATAATTTGGGGGGGGAAGACAGCTCAAGGAAAATCATATTTATGAGGTGAGAACTTCATTTTTATTTTTTTAAGGAATTATTTGAAAAAGACAATTTGGAAAGCTTCATGTTTACAATTCCATTTTTTGGTCATCATATTCTAGATTTTATTAGAAAAGTTTTCTTTGGGCATACTACTATATTCAACTAAAATGTTATTTTTAATTATATTATAAATAATACAGTTGCATTGTTAACATTAATGACAAACTTTTTTTCATATTACAAGTAAAAATACAAGTTTTTTTTAAATCAGTCTTTAACATACTAAAGATCATATTCCCATTGTCATGAGTTTATGTTCAAAGTCTATGATAAGAGCCTCTTTGAAATAAGTAGTGATAAACATAGGAAATCCTAAGATCAGAGGTTAGTCAACAGAGAACAAGAGTCAAGAGAGAACAGGATTTTAGAAGCCAATTATTAAAAAGAAAATGCTTTCAAAATTCATTAACAGACAAATTGAAAAGAGTAAAAATGAGCCTGGTTTCATGTAAAAAAATAGCAATTGTTAGGCCTTGCTAATGCAATCAAACGGTTCATTTAGAAAAAATCTGCTCCTCATTTTAAAGAACAGACTCTTGCTATCACCAGGTATTGAACACAAGGCATTATTATGAGGCCAATTTTTAGATAGAGTGTGTATATATAAGACAGTCATGTTCATTGCAATTTTGCCGCTAAATATAGCTCCATTTGATTCTGGGTTCTTTATTACATATAATTAAATAATACAGTGACTTAAATGAGGTCAAGATGAGCCTAGTACTACTTAATGCCTGCGAGGTGTCTACGTTTGCAAACGGAAACTAGCATTCCCAAAATGAAAGGTGGTGATATTTGAAACAGCTTTCAAAGTACATGCAAAAGTCACCAGGAGCAAAAGAAAAGAAGTACTATAAAAATTTTCCTCAATCGCCGGCTGCCATAAAGTTTTATCGTTTAGGGGAAAATGCCTATTTCCCTTCTTCCTAGTATGTATGCCTTCTTATACCCTTCCCAGCTTTATGGAATCACCTTGTCTAGAGAACCATAAGATCTTTTTTTTTTTTTTAAAGATTTTATTTATTTATTTGAGAGAGAGAGAATGAGAGACAGAGAGCATGAGAGGGAGGAGGGTCAGAGGGAGAAGCAGACTCCCTGCCGAGCAGGGAGCCTGATGCGGGACTCGATCCCGGGACTCCAGGATCATGACCTGAGCCGAAGGCAGTCGCTTAACCAACTGAGCCACCCAGGCGCCCAACCATAAGATCTTTTTGAATTGAATCTCTTCAAAGATTCACTACCCAAAGCCCATTAGAAATAAATGAGGAAATGCTAAAAATTTGGGGAATGCATCAGTCAGGATTTACATAATGAGTATTGTGGGAATGAGTGGTTTATTAAAGGAAAGGAACAACTGAAAGGGAGAGTCAGAGGGTCAGAGAGCCACTAACCCGTCTGCAGGTTAGTGCAGGTGGTTAGTGCAGGTGGTTGGTTAGTGCAGGCAGTTAAGGGGAGCTTGCAGGTAAATGTGAGAAACCAGCCAAGTTGAGCCATCAATGTCAGACTGAGAAAGGGAAGATGTGGCAAAAACCCAAGGGAGGTTGTCAGTGTGGACACCGCATCTCTGGGTCGAGGACCGTATATGGGAGCCTGGCGCCATGTTGCTCAATAGGACCAGTTTGAAGGAAAATAGCCTGGAGGCAGAGCGGCAGAGAGGGAAGGTTCCCTGCAGTGGGACCTGCCAGGCTGCCCCTGGCCGTCACTGTGTCCACCTCCACTGGCCTGTGGTTAAGGATTGCTCTTCCACTCACTTGATTGTAGCTCACAAGCATAGAGTGAAGGATATTTCGGAAATTGCAGTTCATGGCCTTAATCCAGTTGATATAACACAATCCCTCACAGGAAAGAAGAGATGGTGGCTAGATTAGATTTCTTAAAATAAGGTCAAAAGGAACTCAGGAGTGTCCATGAATTAGCTTAATAGTGAAACTTAAATTATAGGTGAGATTACTATATATATATATTATTATATGTGTAATATACATATATTGTGTTGCATGTATATATGTATACATATGTATATGTATTAGGTTTATATGTATATATGCATTATTGTATGCATATTCATATATAGCATATATATGTGTATATATTACATATATACACACATCAGTGAATGAATGTGCATTTTTCAAGGGAGCTGTTTCAGATCTTTCCTCAGCTTCTACCAGATACCTGAGGTAAAAAGAGATTTGAAACTGCTTCTTTTAAACAATCTTTTTTTCACAGATATGAAATCTATCATTTGCCTAATCTTGCACCAATAACCGATTGGTGACCGAAGCTGTCATTCATTTTTTTTTATTTAACATTTTATTTTTATTGTTTCCATGCAATAAAAGAAGAGCTAGGATTTTAAAATTAAAATGGAACTATTTTCTTGCTTTTGAGAAATATGTGAAATAGGTAGACTAGTAGGGATACTTACATGTAAACGTTCATAACAAAAATTTATAAATACATTTACATACGTATGTGTGTATAATACACATATATCAAAGAGAGCTAACATTAGCGTCTTGTAGTTTTCATGAACTGCAACAACATGGACGGATCTTGAGGGCATTATGCTAACTGAAATAATAGAGAAAGACAAATACTTTATGATTTCACTTATATGTAGCATCTAAAAAAAAAAAAATCAAACTCAGAAAAAGAGACCAGATTTGTGGTTACCAGAAGTGGAGAACGGGGGAGGGAGTAGGGGACTTGGATGACGGGGGCCCGAGGTACAAACTTGCAGTTATAAATAAGTACTGGGGATACAATGTACAGATGGTGAGCATAGGTAATCTGCTGTATGGTATGTTTGAAAGCTGTTAAGTGAGTAGATCCTAAAGGTTCGCATCACAAGGGCAAACACTTTTTTTTTTCTTTTTTCTTTGTGCTTATATGAGATAATGGATGTTCAGCAAACATCAGGGTGACCATTTCATAATATATATGAAAAGTCACTACACTGTGCAGCTTAAACCTAAAAAGTGCTGTATGTCATTATGTCTTAATAAAACTGAGGGAAAAAGAATAAAAATAAAATAAAATAATATATGGGGCCTGAACTCTGCAGGAGTTTTTTAAAAAGAAGGAAATTCTGCAACATGTAACAGCATGGATGAACCTTGAGGACATTGCGCTAAGTAAAATAAGGATATAACAGAAGGACAAATACTGCGTGATTCCATTTACAGGAGGCATCTAAAATAGTTAATCTAATAGAATCAGAGTAGAATGGTTGTTGCCAGGGGCTGGAGAAAGGGGAAATGGGGAGTTGCTGATCAGTGGGCATAAAGTCTCGATGATGCAAGACGAATAATTTCTAGAGATCTGTTGTACAAAATAGTTTCTATCATTAATAGTATCATACACTTAAAAATTTAAATCTCATGTTAAGCGTCATTCCCACAGTAAAATATAAATCTAAGAAAAAAAGGAATTAGTATGGACTTGTTCTGTTTCGACAATGGCATTTGAGGCAATGAGAATAGTGTGCAAAGGGTGTAGCAGAGAGAAGCATGTTGTGTGTGTACGTATATGTTTGTTTATATTTACTATATACTTATATATAAGAAATATATATGATATCTTTTTATATTATAATAATAATATTATTTAATGTTAGTATTATAATATATATGTATGTGTGTGTGTGTTTATATATATATATTTTGGCTTCAGAATAAAATCTAAGGGACAGATGATGTTTAAAGCAGAAGTTGAGATTTGGAACAAGACTATCCCTCACTCTCTCACAACCTACCCACCCATCACGCTGCCTATAGCAACATGCAGTTTAGAATATCTAAGTCAGTGTAAATTGCACAAGTAGGGATAGTGTGTATCCTTCCCTCTGACACTCATACCAATGTTGCAAAATAGGACAATGGCAAAATGTCTGGACTCTGGAGTCAGATACAGGCGGTTTGAATCCTGGCTACCTGATCTAGTAGATAAGAGACATTAGGTAATATACAACAAAAATAGTTAATTCTCCAGTGTTTTCCAAAATGTTATCATCTATGTACTTTGGATGAGTATATTAGCCTCTTTAGGACTCTTTTCTCATGTGTAAAATCAGGATTATAAAACATTATTGTTTAGACAAACTATGTGGCGCTATTATCAAAATGCAAAGCACATGGAATATTGTTAATTAGTTTATGTTTTAATGTTCTAGCCAGAGGGCACAGAATGTGTAAAGAGGTGGAGGTGGGAAGTTGGGGGTATTTAAGAAACGGAAATGATGCTAAACTCGGGACACTAGCAGGAAAGGGAAAGAATGTTATATATTAAGGCAGAGCGATAAGTAGAACCCAGAGTGTGTAGAACCTCATAGACCATGGAGCAGTGTTTGGATTTTTATTCTAGAGGTTTTGTTCCAGCCGTTGAAAGATCCCCCCAGGAGCAGAATACACATTCTTCTCAAGTGCACAGGGAACTCCTCCAAGGTGGATATATGTTAGCCTATAAAATGGATCTCAGTAAATTTAAAAATATTGAAATCATACAAAGTATGTTCTCCAGCCACAATAAAGTGAAATTAGAAATCAGTAACAAAAGGAAATCTGGCTAATGCCAAAATATGTGGAAATTAACAACACACTCCTAAATAGCCGATGAGTCAAAGAAATAGATAAATTAGAAAGGACTTTGATATGAAAAGAGAGAGAGAGAGTGAGAGAGAGGAAAGCCATAAAAACAGACTCTTAACTGTAGAGAACACATTGAGGGTGGATGGAGGGAGGTGGGTGAGGGATGGGCATTAAGGAGGGCAATTGTGATGAGCACTGGGGGTTGTCTGTAAGTGATGAATCACTAAATTCTACTCCCCAACCCAATACTGCACTATATGTTAAATAACTAGAATTTAAATAAAAACTTGAAACAAACAAACAGAGAAGAAAGTACTTTGATATGAATGGAAACAAAAACACAACATAACAATATTGATGGACTTCAGTGAAAGCTTAGGAGGAAATGTACGGCTGTAAATGCCTATATTAAAAAAGAAAAATATCTCAAATCAATAACAGAGCATTTGGCCTTAAGAACTAGGAAAAGAACAGCAAATTAAACCCATACCAAGTAGAAGGAAGAAAATAATAAAAGTTAGACCAGAAATAAGTGAAATAGACACTAGAAATGTAGGGAAAATCAACAAAAGCAAAAGTTTGTTCTATCAAAACATTGGCAAAATTGGCCAACTTTTAACAAGACAACTAGGAATAAAGTCAAGACAAATTAGTAAAATTAAAGAGGAGGCCAAAGTACTGATCTGACAGAAATAAAAAGGGATTGTTAAGAAAATACTATGAACAGTTTTCTGCCAACAAGTTAGGTAACCTAAACGAAATAAACTCCTAAAAAGACACACACTAATGAATCAGACTCCAGAAGAACGAGAAAATGTGTATAGATTTACAACAAGGAAAGAGGCTGAATTAGCAATCACAGAATTGCAACTGCCACAGAGTAAATCCCCAGACCAGGTGGCTTCACTGGTGAATTCAGCCACGTGTTCAAGGAACTAACGGCAACTTTCACCAGCTCTTCTCAAAAAAGAGGAAAATGGATCCCTTCATAGCTCATTCTAGGAGCCCAGTATTTTTATTATTATTCTAGGAGGCAAAGACATCGCATGAGAAGAAAACCACACAGATGTAAAAATCCCGAACAAAACACGAGTGAAACAAATCTACCAACTTATAGAAAGGCTTCCATACTGTGACCCAGTAGGATTTATTGTAGTATCACAAGATGGGTGCAGTATATGAAGATCAATCAATATAACATTCATTATTAATAAAATAAAATACAAAACCCACATGATCATCCTCATCGGCACAGAAAAGTTCATTGATGAAACTTTTTGTTTCAACCACTTTGAGTTTATCTTTGTGAATGGTGTTATAGGCAGTAACCTCTTTGACATCGCCCACAGCAACTTCTTTCAAGATACATCTCCAAAAGCTAGTGAAACAAAAGCAAAAATGAACTTTTGGGACTTCATCAAGATAAAAACTTCTGCGCAGCAAAGGAAACAGTCAACAAAACAAAGAGGCAACCCACCGAATGGGAGAAGATATTTGCAAATGACACTACAGATAAAGGGCTGGTATCCAAGATCTATAAAGAACTTGTCAAACTCAACACCCAAAAAACAAATAATCAGTTCAAAAAATGGGCAGAAGACATGAACAGACACTTCTCCGAAGAAGACATACAAATGGCTAACAGACACATGAAAAAATGTTCATCATCATTAGCCATCAGGGAAATCCACATCAAAACCACATTGAGATACCACCTTACACCAGTTAGAATGGCAAAAATGGACAGGGAAAGAAACAACAAATGTTGGAGAGGTTGTGGAGAAAGGGGAACCCTCTTACACTGTTGGCAGGAATGGAAGTTGGTACAGCCACTTTGGAAAACAGTGTGGAGGTTCCTCAAAAATTTTAAAATAGAGCTACCCTATGACCCAGCAATTGCACTCCTGGGTATTTACCCCAAAGACACAGATGTAGTGAAAAGAAGGGCCATATGCACCCCAATGTTCATAGCAGCAATATCCGCAATAGCCAAACTGTGGAAAGAGCCGAGATGCCCTTCAACAGATGAATGGATAAAGAAGATGTGGTCCATATATACAATGGAATATTACTCAGCCATCAGAAAGGATGAATACCCAACTTTTACATCAACATGGATGGGACTGGAGGAGATTATGCTAAGTGAAATAAGTCAAGCAGAGAAAGTCAATTATCATATGGTTTCACTTATTTGTGGAACATAAGGAATAGCATGGAGAACAATAGGAGAAAGAAGGGAAAAATGAAGGGGTGGGAATTGGAGGGAGAGATGAACCATGAGAGACTATGGACTCTGAGAAACAAACAGGGTTTTAGAGGGGAGGAGTGAGGGGGGGATTGGTTAGCCCAGTGATGGGTATTAAGGAGGGCACGTACTGCATGGAGCACTGGGTGTTATACGAAAACAATGGATCGTGGATCACCACATCAAAAACCAATGATGTATTGTATGGTGACTAACATAACATAATAAAATTAAAAAAAAAAAAAAAAGACAAAAATTTTTTTCCAGATCAGAAAGAGACCAGACACCATTTCTATTCAACATTGCACTGGAGGGTTTTGCTAGGATACTTAGACAAGAAAGGAAAATAAAAGGACTCTATATTGAAAAGAAGAAATAAACTATATCTATTTGCAAATGACCTCATCTGGAATTTTAAAAACCTTGAGGAATTCACACACACACACACACACACACCCCTGATAGACCTAATACATGAGTTCATATGGTTGCAGAAAGATGATGAATATACAAAATCAGTTATTTTTCTACACACTAGCAATGAATAATTTAAAGAAAAAATTAAGAAAACAAGTCAATTTACAATAGTATCAAAAAATAAAATGCTGCAGAATAAATTTAATAGAAGGAATGAAAACTCTGTATGCTGAAAATTACAATCATTGGAAGAAATGAGAAAAACAAACGAAAAGACCTAAATACATGGAAAGACAGCATGTGTTCATGGATTAGAAGTCCAAATGTTTTTTTTTTTTTTTTTTTTTTTTTTTTTTTCCCAAATAGCAATGATAACCAAGTTCATCTGCAGTGCAAGCATGACCCCTGGGAAAACTCCCCTGCCTTTTTTGGAGAGTGGTAAGCTGACCCTAAAATTTACACAAGAATACAAAGGATCCAGAACAGTCAATGTTTTTGAAAAAGAACGAAGTTATGGGATTCACACTTCTTGATCTCAAGCCTTACTGCAAATCTAAGAGAATTTACAAAACTAAGAGATTGCCAAGACTAAGAGAATTTAAAACATAATTGCAGCAAAGATCTGTACCCAAATGTCAGAGTGGCTTTGTTCATATGAGCCCCCAAGCTGAAACAACCCAAATGTCTATCAACTGCTGAGAGGATTTTTTTTTTAATGGACATATTCCTACAATAGAATATTATTCAGCCACAAAAAGAAGTGAAGTTCTGATACATGCTAAAACCTGAATAAATCTTGGAAATATAAGTGGAAGAAGCCGGATACAGAAAGGGCATGTTCTGTATGATTCTAATGAAATAAATGGTCCATACAGGCAAATCCATCAAGATGGACCATGGATGAGAGTGGGTGCCTGAGGCTGGGGGAGAGAGGAATGGGGAGTGACTGCTCATGGTTATGGGGTTCCTCTGGGGGATGATGAAAATGTTCTGGAAACATAGTGGTGGAGGTTTCACAACCTTGTGAATATACTAATAATCTCTGACATTAAAAGGGTGAATGTTTTGGCACTTTAATTATTTTATCTCAGTAGAAAGAAAGAAACTCAAGGAAAGGAAGGAAGGAAGGAAGGAAGGAAGGAAGGAAGGAAGGAAGGAAGGAGGGAAGGAAGGAGGGAAGGAAGAAAGGAAGGAAGCAAGGAGGGAAGGAAGGAGGGAAGGAAGGAAGGAAGGAAGGAAGGAGGGAAGGAAGAAAGGAAGGAAGGAGGGAAGGAAGGAAGGAAAAGGAATTAATGGGAAGGGTAAAAAGGCCCATTAGTGCCCCACACATCCCCAGCTTCAAACAAGCTGATGAACTCTATCCAAGGCCCTGCCTTTGTTAGCCGAATTAGGACTAGCCTGCCGACTGTCCAGGTGTCTCTGAGGAAATTTATAGAAAAAAAGTCCCAAGGAGGTCTTAACTCTCATAACAAGCCACGTAAGCAGGAATGATCCCAAGACCAATGGCTAGAAGCACGTGATCATCACCTCAGGGTGCCAGGGTGAGTACATGCTAAGGTACCATTGTGGCTGTCGGGCACTCTGCCTCCCAGACTGGAGTTCGAGGCCACTTTGGCCAAGGCTATATTGGAAAAGAGAGCTTCCCAGGGAAGCAAAATGATTTGGTGGGAGATGCAGCAGACTGGCAGGGGCCAGAGTGGCGTAATCCACCCTGAGTAGCCCCGGTAGTAGAGAAAAGGCCAGACCTCTCTGAGTAAGGCTAGTTTGTACCCCACAGAGCCAATCAACAGATGGAGGTGATAAAGGCAGAAAGGAAACCATGGAACACCCGGTTTCATAGCCAAGAAGTGAGAATATTTCCAGAAGGAGAAGGTATTCAGTTGTCTCCCATTCTATTGCAGGTTTAATAGAGGTGAGAACAGGGATGTGAACAGTGGACAAAACAGTGGATGAAGCAACACCTGCAGCCACTGGCAACCTTGAAAAGGACGTTTTGGTGGAGTGGTGAGACCCGGAGATGTGGAAAAGGAGACTGTGAGTACCCGGTATAAGTCTTGCTTTATAAAGACAGACAGAGAAATTGGGCAGTAGCAGAATGGCAACACGGGGTTATGAGGAATTTCTAAAAGATGGATGATTTTTGCATGTGTCTATGCATTTTCGTAAAATATTGAGTAGATGAGGAGCTGTTGAAATGCAGAAGGAAAGGAGCCGAGCCCAGGAGATAACGGGAGGTGGTGAGGTCATAGCTGAAGAAGAGAGGGCCTTGGTGAGGGCAGGTCTGCTCCCTTCCTCCTGGAAGTATGGGTCATGGTGATGGATGGTGAGCAACCATTTTATTTGATCTGTGTCCCTCAGACCAAGGAAAGGTGAGATGAGATCATGAGACAAAGGTGAAATGGAAGACCATGCTGGTAGATTGACAAGGGAAAAGTAGGTGCAGATAGTTGCCTCCACAAGTGGAGAAAGTAAACTCACCAAAGGAAAGACGCTATGGTTGGGAGCTGTTGAGTGCCCTTTGGAGCATGCAGTCGAGGGTGTAACTGACATTGTGTTGTGCGCCTGTCGCCATTCCCCGTGACTACCGTGGACGTAGACCGGGGAGCTGGCTATCTGCAAGGACGTGGTTGCACTGGTGAACTGTGGAACTGGGGAGAAGGGACTCGGGGGCATGGCTGTGTTGGGTGAGCATTGATTGGAGGCCTCGGTGAGTCAATGGTTTTAGTGACACCATTTGGTGTCTCTGTTGAAAACTGACCACACACTTTCTGTAGAAGCTTATACATTGATAGTGAAGTGAGGATGTGGTTTACCTAGCTGTTAATACAACACACCGTAGTCTTGGTCTCTCAGTTTGTGGCTTTTTTGGTTCACACTTACATGCTCAGCCAACATGCCAAAGTCCATCCATTTTGCTGAAGTGGGATGGGGTCAGAGTGGCTTCTAGTCCACACTACACTTAGAACTAGCTCCCCTGCAAAACATGTCCTAGCTGGGGAAGGGTTCTTGCTGTGACCCTTACTTTCCTTTCCTGACCACCTCAAGACTACCCGATTGCTCCAAAATTTTCTGGTTATGTGACCTCCAAAATGAAAGGGTCAGGTGCTGGATCCAATATCCCTGCTTCACTTTTAGCATCAGTCTTCTTCTGTGCTTGGTGAAATGCCTCTCCCTAGTTGGGGTTTCCTGTATGCATGTTGCTACAGGAGTTAATTCATTGGTACAAGATGATATTAGAATAATTTGGAAAACAAGGAGGGCTTTTAAGAATTAAAAGAGATTTTGATTAGGTACTTTATGACTGTAGGGGTTGGCTAGCATGGCAATGACCATCCTTGCATGTTGTGGGGTTAAATATTACATATATATACATATATATATTTATATGTGTGCATATAGAAATATAAAGAAAAATGAGGCAGCCTGACAGCCCTCAGGAATGGACTGCAGGTGATTGGAGCCAGGAAAGAGTATGAAAACAAAGGGGCAAGGTATGCCCTCTTCAAGACTGTTCGAACCAGCTTCTAACCAGAATTAAACTGCTTCTGCTAGGTCAGCTAGCAAATCTGTCTTAGAATAATGACTAAAATATTCTTTCATGATGCTTAGGGTCTCTTAAAAGATTGTTCTGTTAAGTTCTCTTTGGTAGAAAGATAACTCATTTTAATATAAACACACATCAAACTTTGCAAATTAAAAAGCAGGCTCTATAGTTAAACACATGATTTTTATAAGGAAAAGGATGATACTCTGCTAATTTATGTATTATTCATTCATTCATTTATTTTGAATCTCATAAATAACAAAAGCCTCTGGTGACGAATGAGGCAGTTAATGGTATAAAATAACTTCAGCTTGGTGAAAGAAAAATAACTTCAACTTGGTGGAAACACCAAAAATTAAAACTTATTTGTAAGGCTAAATTTTATAGGCTAAATTACAGTTGAGCTCCAAGTAGGAAGGTTTTCCCTTTTTCCTTTGACACAAATTGGCAAAACTGTTGAAAATCTTAGCAGTTAATCCAATGGGACATTCTTTTCTACACATGTATTCAACACACAAGAGTAAGATAACTTTAGCCTTTCTGCTGATGTGCTAATTTTTGTGCACGGAAAATTAAATTTTCTTGAATTGTATGTCTCACTCTATACATTTGTGTGTAGAATCAGATATGAGAAATATATTTTCCAGGTAATATAATATATACATTTATTGTGATGCTGTTTAAAAACCAAAATGCTCTCTTGTTAAGAAATATCTAAATGACTGGAAATAATTGAGCTGACTTTTCGAAACCAGAATAGCTAGGCTCAAATTGATTACATTCATGCTCTGAATATTCTGATTTGCTTGGATCCATTTACTGTAACCAAATTGAAGAAACCCTGCTTTTTAGGTCATATATTGTTCATGACAAAATTGCCCCAGGCGTTTACAGATTTGTTCTGTCTAATACATTATGGGAACATAATATATCTCTTTGTGGGCAGAAGCGTCAGTTATGGTAATTATGATAATAGAGTTGTATTTAGGTTGTTGTATATATTCCAACAGTATTAAGATATTTGAAAAATTGTAAATTTAGTAGCTTCAGCTGTAGGCCTACATCCACTCCTCAGCTGTGACATAGACTCATAGAGCGAGGGGGAAAAAAAAGGCAGAATATATTAATATTTCCACTCTTTCTTCAGAGTCAAAATTGTCAATATTTTCCTTCGTGCGCAGGGTTTTCAAATATCACATACAAAGCATGTAAAATTAGCAGATTATATGAAAATATGATGTAAACATAAATAAAGACTAGAGATTATTGTGAAAATAACCCCTCTGTTCTGCCTCACACACTCACAAATGCATTTCCTCCTAGTCACCAAAGCAAGCTGACCTTAGGAAACTAAGGTCATATATGCTAACTAAAATTAGCAGCCACATGCCCTTTGCCTAAAGTGAGCCACAGCTGAAGGATGGACAGAAACAAAGGGAGGCCCATTCTGTTTGAAATTGTGCCCAGGACTTCACTGGTCGCATAATCGTTATGAGTGCGAGTGTTTAGTACTACACAGACTTAACAGAAGCACCACAAGGCTCAAATCAACCTGGAGAGTTTAACAAATCCATAGCTCTGCCTCCGGGTGGAACCGTTTAGAAATATAACAGAAAGACTGAAAACTGCTCAGCATTGCCTGTCTCCCTCGAGTATAATTTTCTTCTTTGTAAAGCTGTGGATGAGTCAGTAATCGCTAGAGCAAACTTCAAAGGCTCGTGGAAAATAGGAGCTGTAAGTCAACGCGGTTGTATTCCTGGAAAGTCCCAGGCAGCCACCTCCATGGGAAGCACCAAAGAGGACTGTGTGTGACTCAAATAGGATAAGAGAATGCAGTCAAACTCCACTGAAAGCAGAGTCTCAGGTCTGTGTGGTTTGATTTGTTTGTTCTTTTAAGCTCCTATTTTGTTCTTTTCTTGGTTTACCTTCTATCAAAGCAGTATTTAAAATTGTTTACGAACAGTGAGAATATCTTCATTTGTTCTTGTTCTCTTTCACTTTGTTTTGTTTTTTGCCTTATTCTTTGAAATCCGTCTATTTTGCTTTCAGACCAGTGCCTCGTGATAGCATCAGTCGTAATGAAAGTACTGAGAGGTCATACTCATTATCCTCTCATGATGGGACACGCTCTGTGCTAAAGTCTTTGTATGGTGGCTTCCAGACTTCGGGATGCATTAGCATCACCCAGGGAGCTCAGAAACACCTCAAAGCCTGGGGGGCACCCCGGGACCATGAAATGAGAAGGTCCAGGGATGAGAGCCTGCCATCAGCATACTGCTGGAGACCACTGCTGTGTCTTCCTCATTCCAAACCGCCTTCTGGAATAGTGTGATTGTGGTGGCCGTCTGGGGAAGCGGAGCATACCTGCCTTGGTGTTCAGCTGTCTGGCGTGGATCGCAGACCCCATTGTTCGTGAACTCTGTGACACTGAACACTCTCTGACCTCACTGTGCCTCGGTTGCTTCTTTCATAAGGTGAGACCAATAATTAGGAGCTACCTCGCAGTGTGTGTTTAAGCTTCTTGACCTCATGAAAAATTCCCAATAATAATACACAGAATTGTACCTCAGTGAGGAGAAGTAATGGGTTTTGGAAGAAGGCCAACATGGAATTTAATCCCATTTTCAGAATTCCCTGGCCACGTGGCCTTGCATAAGTTCTTTGCCTTCTCAGAGATGGTTTCCTTTGGTAGAGACAATAAAATCTGCCCCACAGATTTGTTTGTTCTAGGGATTTAATAATATGGTGTGATGTATTAGTGGAACATAATAAGCCCTCAGAAATTCCTTGCCATTGATATTGTATCGTAATTCAGCATGATAAGTATGGAAATCGAGGTGCTTCTCAAGAAGCTATGGCAAAGCACAGGTGGGACTCCCACCACAGATGCGGATATGGAGGAAGGACGGCTTCATGGAGGACACAGCATTCACTAATTCAGAGGGTCTGATACGGAATCTTGCGATGTATCTCCGAAGTTAGCTTGCTGAAGTATACCCCTAATTATGAGTACACTTACAACGATTTCACCTTCTATTTATTTTCTTGCGATTGCACAGCTGTTGGGTTAAAAATCAAATCATCTATAAAACTCTTGACCCACCGTGACCTTATCTGTTGCCTATATCAGCACAGCGAATGGAGAAACAGAAATAAAATGGAAATGATTATGAAGCAATATATGGTCTTTATAAATCATACTTGAAGTTACTTGAGAAATGCATCCTCCAAGTGACACTTGGAGTCATTTGATGCGTCCTATTGAATGACTTTTTTCAAATCAAGTTCCATATATATGAAAATTCTGCTAGTACCATTTCTCTAAATCAAAGTTATTATACTTTATACCTACAACAAAGAACAAAAGAGAACAAACCTTGTTTAAACTCTCTTAAGACCCCAGAGCAATGTACTCTAATGACATCCTCAGTGAGGTTTTTCACTTCCTACATAGAGATCTGAGTGCACTGTTGGTGTGCCCTCGAGACCCATCATCTTCACTATTTACTTAGTTGTTTGTAGATATTTAAACTGTTTTCTATGATCATGTAATTACCATTCCTCAAGTCACTTTTCTTCCATTCCCGTAGAGTTTCAGATGTCTATAATGATGGAGACAAAATTGTTAGCATTTAAAAAATCAATCCTGTGAGAAGCACCTTTATAGAAAGGGCTTGGCAGTTATGAAGAGACTTCTGTAAGTCTATATTTTAAAATTATTCTATGCTATTTTTGCCAAATTACTTAAAAGGTAGAAAATGCTGGTTTATTTTAAAAGACAGTCTTACTCAAAACGTTTCTCAAGACCTTCTACATCTTATTAAACATTCATGGTAAACAGTGCCAAGAAGTGAATGGATGCATGCCACCCTACCGCAGAAAGGCAACAGACTGAGTACAGCCCACTTTGGGGGCATAGCTGTCATAAGGAATACCATTTCTGATGTAAGATCAGTCAATAGCTTCACATTCTATGATTATTTTCTGTTTCCATCAGAAAGTGACGAGCTGTATTCTCACAGGGTCAAAATCTGACTTCACTGGAGAATGTTTTTCCCTAATGAAAGGGAAGTCTGATAACCATTTATTCCTAGAGTTATTGAAACCTACGTAAGACTTTTGTTAGCAAAATTAGAACAAACAGCAATATAGAGCTGCAAGTGGGAAACCTAGAAGCTGTCGTCTTCTGCACTCAAAGCACTGTCAGGAAAGCAAGGGAATTAAAGGTGATTACAAGCAGGGGGCTTCTCTCCCTTTAGATCATGACTCCATTTCTGGGGCAGAACAACGTCTAGCACTTGGTCATTACTCAACGAATGTTTGTTAAAAGAACAACATAACTAAAGATTTCACTTAACGCAAACTGGGAAATACGTTCTTAATGTTATGAATGATTACTACCAGTAACAATTTCATACGGGATGGGCACTAAATTTGAACTCTGGAGTTTATATTGTTTAATGACATGTTTGGTGATCGGGTCCTTGTGTACCTCTCCAAAAGTGCCCTGAATCATTCTTCCCTTGCTCAACCTGCTCTAGGAGAGTTCACTTTCTTTCTGGTCATCAAAAACCTAGCCTTTTCCCCACTTTAAGGTCTTTGCACTTAAGGTCCCATTTGCTTGGCAGGCTCTTTCCCCAGCTCTTAACATGGCTGACTCCTTCTCTTTCTTGGTTCTCAGCTCAAGTTTATCTCCTCAGGATGCCTTTTCTAACTGCACATGTCACATGCCGCATCTCCCAGTTCCCAGCACACTTATCCTATCACCCTGTTTGCCTCCTAACCTTGACTGCAATCTGACATGGTATTGTTATATTATTTATTTACTTGTTTATTGTCTTTCACCCACCATTTTAGAGCGCTTTACCTCTTTGACAGCAGGGCGCATTTTATCCAATTCTTCATGGTCTCTGTAGCATATAGAACAACATCAGAAACGCTATGGTACATGCTTAATAATTTAATGTTAATATTTTAGTCATATTTATGTCTATATTTAATATAGACATTTAACTTTTAAATTATGTTAAAAGAATTCTTTTTCTTCCTCTGTAAGATGTACATGTGAAAAGCTTAACCCAGTGACTCTCTAAACATCTGGTAGCAACAGCAACATAACACAGAGGAGGAAATATTTGCTTTATGTGGGAGTGATTTTGTGAATCCAAGCTTCATAGTACCATTAAGGTTTTTACACTGCTGTAAATACCACGAGATCATTAGATTAGGTTTCTGATTATTCAATACAAACGTAAGGATCAGCAGTGAAAAAATTGAGCAAACAGATGAAAAGTTCTCAAATAAAGATGTTTAGAATCCTATAGAAAAATAAATCTGTAGTATTTACTTTTACTGAAATACATGGCGTCATGGAAATGGAACTGAACTTAAGTAAAAGTGTAAGTAATCATACGCTTCTTACTCCAAAATCTGTTATTTGGTTATTGTGCAGCTAAGGTAGATTTAAAATAATATTTTGGCACTTCCGTGTGTTCTATTCATTAGAAGCTTGAAAGAGTGGCTCCATTGGCTTTTACAATGTCAAACAGGGTGTCTGTTAATTCAGGAAAGAATTAACAGATGAAGTGAGGCCAAGCCTTACTTACTTATTTGCTATGATATGGGGATAAGGAGTATTTCAGCCAAATAATAGATACTTCCTTTTTTCCCATTTGCTTACAGCATGTACTTTGGTGTAATGACACCATTTCCTCTTTCTTTTAGGCACAGTGCAATCTCACAATAAGTGTGCATTTCTGAAGTACACATTACTATTATTTTATACATCCCATTTCTTTTTATTCCACGAAGACTGTTTTACCTGTCACTACTGACCCATTGAAAGACCTGTCTTCCTTTTATTTAATGTTAATCTTGTATTTCTTATATATTTTTTTTCTACCTGGAACTTAAAACAATGTCAACCTATAAATTAAAATCAGCAAAACATATAGATTACATAACATTAGAAGAAAAACCTCATTCATTTTGGTCAACACAACAAGGAAATCATTCTTCCTTTTGCCTTTGGGATAAAATAATTTCTCAACTCCATTAATTCATATTAACAAATATTATCTACTACATATAATCAAATCTTTATTGTAAAACACAGGATAGAAAGTATCCAAAAGTCATCAAATAAATATCAGTTCAATAGCTGTAGGTTCAAATGCTGTGAATCTATATTATACTAAATGTCACTAACATCTTATTGAAATCAGAACATTAAGGAACTTTAAAAAATATGCTATAAGGCTCGTCTTCTTTATATTTCTTTTCCATTCTTAAAAGAAAAAAAAATACTGTTACCTAAGGGTCTCTGTGATTTAAAATAATAACAGTAATCAACTATGCATTATTTGCTTTATTACTCGCTTTTTTGTTCATTTTACAATTAAAAACACTGAGGCTATGTGTAGAGAATAGTAGAGACAACTTGGCATTTTCTAATAAAGTGTTAATAAATAGGACTAATTTGGAGGGAAGGTATTCTGCTGTAAATTGCTTATAAAAAGTTGATTTATTCAAATTAAGTTCTCTATTGATGTCCCTATAAACAGGCCATTAATTTACTCATTCAGTCAGCAAACATTTACTGAGTGCCTACTTTATGCTAAACACCAAGGAATAAAGATGAATATGACAAGATTTCTGCCCTCCAGATGTTCACAGCCCAGAGCGATGATAGATTTGTAAATAAAACCAGGTACACTATTACATGACAAGTGTGGTAATAGAGTTATAATTGGAATACAGGGGAACTGGAATACAAAGAGAACAAATAATTGTCTGAAGGCAATGGGAAGTGATATGAGAGCCAAGTAGAAAAGAATTTGTTAAGTGCAAAAGGAAAAGGGGTCAGGGGAAGTTAAAGGAATGAAATGGTGAAGCGACAGAGGTTAAAGGAGCGATGCCATGTGAGAACACCACCATTTGTCCTATGGGCAGAAGCACAAAGAATGAAATTCAGCCTGTGAACGTCACATGCCGTGGAAACAAACCTGATGCAGGAAGGCAAGTCACTCCTGGAATTACACTAGTACCATCTCAGAAAATAGCGGTCATTGGATCATGAAGAAAAAATCCTGTTGAATACATATGACAATTTGTTTATGGAATTAAAAGAACCAGGTATAGAATGGATTTTTTTTTAATTTTTTTTTAAGATTTTATTTATTTATTTGATAGAGAACGGGAGAGAGAGTGAGAGAGAGCACAAGCAGGGGGAGCAGCAGAGGGAGAGGGAGAAGCAGGCTCCCCACTGAGCAGAGAGCCCGATGCGGGGCTCAATCCCAGGACCCTGGGATCATGACCTGAGCTGAAGGCAGACGCTTAACTACGGGAACCACCTAGGGGCCCCTAGAATGGATTTTTTTTTAATGATGCCTGCCTCAAGGACATTTGCTTCTCAAGTTTAAATACAAGCTGCAATGTAGCCCAAGGACCAAAAATGAAAGATAATGAACAATGGCAACTTTCACCATATTACCTCCAGAGAGTTGATGTATGGTGCAGTCTACCCAGCATCTTCATTAGTGAATTAAAAGGTTGTAAATAACACCACACTAATGATATTCACAGATGATGGCAGGTTGGAAGCTGTCTCACTGACACCACCATTCACTGTGAAGTAACAACAGGGAGAGAGAATAGCTTAGAAATATTGGTAGACAAATCAAGTGGGAAAGATCATTTAGCTTCAGATTTAAAAAAGGAGCAACTGAACAACCTGGAGAGGAAGAAATAAGATGTACAGAAACAGAAAGTGACAATACCAAATGTTAGTAATATACAAAAGCAAAAGTCATTTAAAAATCTCTAGAGTTCCTTTCTCTCTCTCTCTTTTCCTCTCTGCCTTAGTTGGGAGAAGTACATCGAGGAAGTTATGAAATAATAGTCACTGAAAAATGGAAGGTGATCAAAGGAATTAACTGTCTATGACATGGAGGATAAGAAATATAACAGCTACTTCTCTGAAGAGTTAGGAGGTAAAGGACTCTTTCAACAGCTAAAATCAATACAGTAAAATGAATGATGAGCTGACATTTGGAAGGAAAATACCCTCAACAAGATTATGTTTTAAAGAAGGTGACAGGAGAGGAAGATGGTGGTGGAGTGAGAGGACTCCAGGCTCACATCATCCCACGAACACAACGAGATAACTATCAGATAATCCTAAATGCCCCAGAAATCACCCTGAAGACTGAGAAAACAAACTCCACAACTAAAGGGAGAGAAAAAGCCACGGCTAAGAAGGTAGGAAGTGTGGAGATGTGGAAATGGATCATAGGTGCTATACAGGGGAGGGAGTCGTAGTCGTGGAGGAGGGCAAGAAAGAGGTGCACACAGGGCAATGCACAAGAAGGATGTTCCCCAAAGCCATTGGCTTGGAAAATGAGAGGGGCTGAATTTCATGAGTTCTTGCAACAAGCAGGGCTTAAAGCCTGAAGTTTTAAGGGTCAGTGGGCTTGGCTGGGATAGAGCCTGGAGGGCACTGCCCTACCGCTGGAGAGAAGGCAGGCAAACAACTCGGGGACAGACAGTGTGGAAACAGTGATCTAAAGAATATTTGGGGCACACAGTGGAGAGATTATTCACTCTTCTCAGAGTGCTTCCCTGGAAGGTAGCATTCACAGAGATGCCTCTCTGCAAACAAGAGAGCTGGCCAGCACCATTTCCTTTACACCCTGCTCCTCAGCATAAACAGAGCCACTGGTAGGAGGCAGCAGAGCACTAAACCAGCCCTGCCAGAAAGATCAAAGGGAACTCCTTGAGTGGAAAGGAAAGACCAAAAAATGACAAGGACAAGAAAGGAACAGAGAAAATCTCCAGAAACAATGACAAAACAAATAGTAAAATGGCAATAAATACATATCAATAATTACTTGGAATGTAAATGGACTAAATGCTCCAATCAAAAGACATAGGGTATCACAATGGATTAAAAAACAGTATCTTTATGCTGCCTACAACAGACTCATCTAGACCTAAAGACACCTGCAGATTGAAAGTGAAGAGATGGAGAAATATTTATCATGCTAATGGATGTCAAAAGAAAGTCAGAGTAGCAATATTTATATCTGACAAACTAGACTTTAAAACAAAGTGTAAAAAGAGACAAAGAAGGGCACTATATAATCATAAAGGGGACAATCCATCAAGATCTAACAACTGTAAATATTTATGCACCCAACATGGGAGCACCCAAATATATAAAACAATTAATAACAAACATAAAGGAAATAATTGATAATAACACAGTAACAGTAGGGGGCTTTAAAACCCCACTTACATCAATGGAAAGATAATCTAAACAGAAAATGAACAAGGAAACAATGGTTTTGAATGACACACTGGACCAGATAGACTTAACAGATATGTTCAGAACATTCTATCCTAAAATAGCAAAATACACATTCTTTTCTAGTGCACATGGACATTCTCCAGAATAGATCACATATTAGGTCACAAAATAGGCCTCAACAAATACAAAGAGATTGAAATCATACCATACACCTTTTTTGACCACAATGCAATGAAACTAGGAGTCAGTCACAAGAAAAAAATCTTATAGAACTACAAATACAGGGAGGTTGAACAACATGCTACTAAATAATGAATGGGTTGACCAGGAAATAAAAGAAGAAATTTTTAAAAATACATGGAGACAAATGAAAATGAAAACACAAAGGTCCAAAGCTTTTGAGATACAGCAAAAGTGGTCCTAAGAGGAAGGTATATAGCAGTAGAGGCCGACTTCAAAAGCAAGAAAAATTTCAAATAAATGACCTAAGCTTACACCTAAAGGAGCTAGAAAAAGAACAACAAAGAAATGGAAAGACATTCCATGCTCATGGATTGAAAGAACAAATATTGTTAAAATGTCTATATACACATTTAATGCAATCCCTTGTATCAAAATACCACCAGCATTTTTCACAGATCTAGGACAAGAAATCCTAAAATATTTTTGGAACCACAAAAGACCCAGAATAGCCAAAGCAACCTTGAAAAGAAAATTTTGAAAAGAAAAGAAAATTTGAAAAGAAAAGAAAAGAAAAAAGGAAAGGAAGGGAAGGGAGGGGAGGGGAAGGGAAGGGAAGGGAAGGGAAAAAGAAAAGCTGGAGGCATCACTATTCCAGACTTCATGCTGTAGTGATTAAAACAGTATGGTACTGGCACAGAAAATAGATCAATAGAACAGAATAGAAAATCCAGACATGAACCCACAACTAAATGGTCAATTAATCTTTGACAAAGCAGAAAAGAATATTCAATAGGAAAAACAGTCTTCTCAACAAATGGTGTTGGGAAAACTGGATAGCAACATGAAAAAGAATGAGACACAAAAATAAATTCAAAATAGATTAAAGACCTAAATGTGAGACCTAAAATCATAAAAATCCTAGAGGAGAACACAGGCAGTAACCTCTGGGATATGGGCCGTAATAACTTCTTACTAGATATGTCTCCTGAGGCAAGGGAAACAAAAGCAAAAATAAACTATTGGGACTTCATCAAAATAAAAACCTTCTCCACAGCAAAGGAAACAATAAAAGGTGTTGGTGAGGATGCAGAGAAAGGGGAACCTTCTTACACTGTTGGTGGGAACATAAGCTGGTGCAGCCACTCTGGAAAACAGTATGTAGATTTCTCAAAAAGTTCAAAATAGAGCTACCCTATGACCCAGCAATTGCACTCCTAGGTATTTACCCAAAGAATACAAAAATACAAATTTGAAGGGATACATGCACCCCTATGTTTATAGCAAAATTATCTATAATAGCCACATCATGGGAATAGTCCAAGTATCCATCGATTGATGAATGGATAAAGAAGAGGTGAGATATATATATATATAATGGAATATTACTCAACCATAAAAAAAAAGAATGAAATTTTGTCATTTGCAATAACATGGATGGAGCTAGAGGATATTATGCTAAGTGAAGTAAGTAGGAGAAAAACAGATACCATATGATCTCACTCATATGTGGAATTTAAGAAACAAAACGAACAACAAAGGGGGAAAGAGAGAGAGAGGCAAGCCAAGAAATAGACTCTTAACTGCAGAGAACACACTGATGGTGACCAGAGGGGAGGCGGGCAGGGGGCGGGGGGGAGGGAAAAGGGTGATGGGGATGAAGGAGGGTACTTGTTGTGATGAGCACCAGATGTTGTATGGAAGTGTTGAGTCGCTCTATTGTACACCTGAAACTAATATTACACTGTATGTTAACACACTGGAATTTAAATGAAAACTTTAAAAAAATAAAGGAGAGGGTGGGAAATCTCTCCCTGTACACCTAGGTGGTGTACATTGAGAAAAAGTATACATTGAGAAAAAAAGCTGTCTTTAGAGTCCTGTCTTCAAATAATTTATAAGCTAATTTGATGGATAATTTAGAAATATTACAATTTGGAGGAAAGTGAGAAAGCAAAAGTGGAGATCAAGGGAGGAAGGAGACTGTAAGTAGGGACTCAGGAAATCCCGTAAGACAAGGCATTGAAATGAACATAACGGAAGAGTTTTTACAGCCAGATTTGGGAAGGTGGAGGGCATTGTTACTGATTCAAGGACTTATGTTTTAGTGTTTGTTTGTTTTAATTCTGGAGTAACTTACAGGAAGATAAATAAACTCTAATGGAACTTAATATATTGTGATCCCTGAGAATCCCAAATGCCATATAAGAAACATACAGTGTGATGCCATAAATTTCACATTTAGTCAAAAAATACATATCCCCAGGAAGTCCCTTTCCAGTCACTTATTCACAACACTCCCCCAATTGTGGTCCATTTTCTCCCTAATACAGTGACAATGCATACAGCGGAATCAAAGAAATCTCTCTGGAATTCACATCTGTGTTCTTAGAGAGAATCTGTGTCTTTCTCTTGGATTACATGCATCTTACATGGTCATCTGTCTGTAAACGTGGATGCAGCCTTTCTCAGAGGTCCCGTACTTAACGCCTTGTCCCATGACTGGTGACAGTAAATCTGAGCTGAAAATGCCAACCAATGGAAAAGCACAGCCTTTTTTTTTTTTTTTTTTAAGATTTTACTTATTTATTTGAGAGACAGCACAAGCAGGAGAAGCAGCAGAGGGAGAGGGAGAAACAGGCTCCCCGCTGAGCAAGGAGCCTGATATGGGACTTGATCCTAGGACCCTGAGATCACGACCTGAGGGGAAGGCAGACGCTTAGCGACTGAGCCCCCCAGGCACCCCAAAGCGCAGCCGTTTAAGGCAAAGATAACAGAAGCTTCCTCAGCATTGCTCTGCAGTATGTGAATGGTGGTGAGTCCTCCTCAGTATTTCTGAGAAGTTACAGAAAAGGAAAAGGACATTAGGAAGTTTGACCTGGTTGGAATGTGTAGGATTTTTGAGGGACAAGGTGAGAGGGAGGATGAGTTTAGCGTTTGTGTCAGCTAGGCTAGAATTTCCCCCGAGACCGAGCCAGAAATTACCAACTACCTGGGGGCCACCGGTCAGGCGTGGATCTCATCCAGCTGCTGTGGGGACTGAAGCACAAACAAATGGGGGGTCTTCAAGAAACAAAACCGTAAACAAAAATTATGCAAGCAAAAGACCCTAAAACTTTAGCTGCCGCCTCTGATACCAGCATTATAAAATCAAAACCTTTGTAAACTACCATTTTTTTTAATGAGTGGAAAGTTTTTCAGTGTTTTCGATTTTCTGTTTCAAATTCTTATCCTTCCGTCTCCCAGATAGAGCCAATTAAATAAGCTTAGGATGATGGTTTTCAGTTAACTTGAAAAAAATATGCGTATTTTTCTCTTCAAAACTTCTGGCCAGAAATAAAGAAAGAAATTCTGAATTCTTAAGTACTGTGCTCTTTCACGCAACTCATTTATGAAGATCTTTTGATATTCAGTCAATGGATATCAAAATAGATTAAAAAGATCAGGTGTGAGGATGACTATAGGGAAAAAAATAATGGAATTAAGAAGAAAGAGACTGAAGAGGAGCTATCCCAGCGGAAAAAGTTATACATCAGAGATGGCAGAGCAGAAATATGCGTTCTAAAGAAACAACAGAAAGACAGGACTAGTGATTCAGGATCACAACTAGAGTTTTTACTCTATTAACAGATGATCGACAACACGAGGACAGAAAATATCCTGAGAATAAAGACCTCTATTGAACTTGATGAATCTGATGGGGAGAATAACACCTTTAAGTACTAGTGAGAAACAGTGCACTCTGTGCTGTGTTGAGTGCATTAAACCTAAAAAAAAAGAGAGAAAGAAACAAGCTTTATGGCTATATCCCCTGCTGGTTTTTGTACAGAGAACAGAATAAAATCATCACCAGCTCTCAACAAACAGAAAGGCCAAAAAAGGAGTTCCTGTCCTAGAAAATCGTTGCGATATCTCAGACTGATCTTTTATTATAATAAAAGACATCAGGGGCATGTCTTTCTAATCAAACTGCAGAGAGCGTCCATGCTCCTTGTGCTAGGTTTCTTGTAGTTCCAATAAGCCAATAAAATACTGGTAGGGACTCAGATATCACAAAGAGGTTAACCAGTGTTTTTCAAACTTCTTGTTTGTTCATCTCTCTCCTAAGGGGATTTTTAAAATTTATTTTTCCTAATCACCCCTACCCCCAAATGATATTTTAATTCCACAGACCCACTGGGCATTTCCTTATGGACTATAGCCCTTTGAGAATGTGTGAGTTAGTCTATATCATGTTTTTAGGTCATTTCCAGACTTAGGGAAGGAATCATTTGTACATTTATTTTTTTAAGATTTTATTTATTTGTGTATGTGTGTGAGAGAGAGAGAGAGGGAGACCACAAGCAGGGGGAGAGGCAGAGGGAGAAGCAGACTCCCTGTTGAGCAGGGAGCCCGATGCGGGCCTCGATCCCAGGACCCTGGGATCATGACCTGAGCTGAAGGCAGACGCTTAACCGACTGAGCTACCCAGACGCCCCTCACTCGTGCATTTAGGTATAAATTACCCCTGCCATACCCTCTCAGGAGTAGATTTAGAAACCTCTTTTCTTTACTTTCTTTCCCTTTTTTTTTTTTTTTTGCTTTTACTGCAAGCTGTCCAGTAAAGTCCTTTAAATTGGGAATGACGTCTTGTTCACAGTAGTATCTCTAGCACCTATCTCAGAGTCTGTCACACAGATGAGGCCTGATAAAGATTTGCTGAATGCATGATTTATAGTGAAAGCCCTTCTATATTTGTCACAGGACATTTCTGGAAAGGGCTGTGTCACATCTGGGATGTACTAAAGCACATTTGTATCTAGCTTCACGACTAAATTGCTACTTAAAGTGAAAAAGGCATTTCTTAATTTACTTTTCTTTTTTTTTTTTTAAGATTTTATTTATTTATTTGACAGAGAGAGACATAGTGAGAGCAGGAACACAAGCAGGGGGAGTGGGAGAGGGAGAAGCAGGCTTCCCGCGGAGCAGGGAGCCCGATGTGGGACTCAATCCCAGGACCCTGGGATCATGACCTGAGCCCAAGGCAGACGCTTAACGACTGAGCCACCCAGGCGCCCTTAATTTACTTTTCAAATGATTATTGTAGAAGTAAAATCTATTTCCTGAACTTCCCATTCTTAGAGATGGTGCATCTAAATATGGAACAGCGGTGTTCATCGGGAAGAACGGAGTCTTGCATCTCTCTTTTCTAACATGTTATTTGATCTTAAGCAAATGGTTATTTATTCTTCTGCTTTGATTTTCTCACCTTTAAAATAGGGTGCTGAAATATTCTCCATACTTTGCTTGAGTTTTCTTTCAAGAAATTTGAATAGTTGATAGGGCATTGACCAAGTGGATGCGTGAGGTGAGAAATCTGGAGTCATCTGCCGTGGTTGTCTGCAACAGTACGTACAAAGAGTTTAAGTTGTCCTTTGAGAATGTTTAAACAAAAACCTAAGTAAGCCATTTTTCCCAGTTACAAGGAAAGAGAAGTATCTGACGGGGGAAAAAAAAAGATCCATAATGTCAGGAACCAGATAAGTCTAGAAACAGAATAGGAAGTGAGGGGGCAGAGTCAGAGCAAAACAGCTTGGAGAAAAGGAGAGAAAGCAAGAAAGTAAGAAGGAAAGGAGGGATCAGGGGATGAAACCAGCTATTGTCTGTGGACCAGACTCAATACCCAAAGTTCACTAGAATAAACTGTCTGATTATCATCTCTAGCGGACTGGCCTAGTTAAAGGCACAAAAGTATGCAGATACTTTATCTGTTAAAGAGAAATTGTCCTTAAAAAGTTAATCTTAAAAGAAATATTAATGAAGACCTATGTACACATTTTTTTTCCTTTTAATTCTTAGATCTTTGCAGGGTAGAAAACAAATAGATGCTCTACTCAGATATTTTAGAATTAATTTCTTGCTAGTTAGGGTGATTCAGAAAGGTAGGTAAGGATGCATTGATGATTATAATTCCCGGTACAACAAATCTTTCAGGAAGACTATAGTAAATATCAGGAAAAGAGAAAGAAAATAAGTACAAAAGACAAACAGAATCATGAAAGAGCTTGCATGATGTAAACCACAAGAAGATGGTAGGAAGTTAGCCAAATAGAGTCAAACATTCATTATCTCCTCCCGCTGCAACTTGGAACTCTTACCTTATCAGTAATGGGTAGTGCCATTATAATGGGGGAGGGAATTAGGAATAGGAAAACACATTTTTTAAAGTGTAAGGAAACTCTAACCATATATAAATGAGGTAAACAGCAGTAAAAAGTATAGTGAGTGGCCACATGTGTAATTCAGTTCACTTGACCTTAGAGGATGGTCTAGGCAAATGTGTGGGAGGGACCATATTTCAGAAAATGATAACTATAATGGAGACAAATGCCATTTAGGGGCAAAATAGCTTCTGGTTTCAGCTGACCTATTTTTTTCTCCCTTCTCTTATGAAATCACTGTAATGTTAGATCATACACTTGTCTATCCACATTATCTCTCCCATTCTACTTACCAGGCAGAGGACTAGAGGGAATCATGGACTGGGAAAACGTGGAAGCCCATTCATCAGATGAGCCTGGGTCTTGAGGAAGCTGGGAGGCAAATCCACTGCTTAATGCTCTCTCCGCTCTTAAGCTTACTCTGGCTGAGCTGATCCAGGAGCAAACTAGATCAAAGGCTTAGCAGAAGACACAAAAGCATCCCTGAGATTTTCAGTTACCATCTGTGTTAGAGTTCTCCAGAGAAACAGGACCAATAGGATAAGTGTATATATAGAAAGAGATTTACTTGAGTCCCGAATCTGATGGGATGAGTAAGCAGTCTGAAAACACAGGGAAGAATTGCAGTTTCAGTCCAAAGGTAATCTGCTGGTGGAGTCTGGCTTTTGCTCAGGAGAGGTCAGTTTTTGCTCTATTCATTCACTGTTTGGATGGGGGCCATCACATTATGGAGAAGAATCTGCTTTACTCACAGTCCACTGATTTAAATCTCATCCAAAAAACACTTTTAACAGAAATATACAGAATAATGTTTGACCAAATATCTGGGCACCACGGCCTAGTCAAGTTGCTCCATAAAATAAACCATCATGCTACCTATGGTAACCAAGGGTGTTTTCAGTAGAATGAGGTAGAAAGACTCAATATAAAACTGCTTTAGGAATTATCAAGTGGAAGATTTACTATAGGTATGGAGAAACACAATAAAACTTTACTAGATTTCAGATTGCTAGATAAACTCTTTGTATGGATATATGAGTATATACTGTACATAGTTTACATAAGCATATTTGAATATATATACTTGTCTGTTACCCATGGACTAATTGGGATCTATTCCAGTTTTAAAAGTATTTTCAAAAAAAATGTTTTGTAGAACACTAGGATCATTTCTTAAATTCTTTAGTCATAGAAATCTAAATAAACTCCTAGCTACTGGTAAAATAGCACAAATAATTTAAGCCCTGTTTTCTCACCCCTTTCTCAAGTAATTTCAAGGAGGATTTTATTTTGGATTTAGTAAAAGCTTGTCAGTTATTCTGATGTTAGTTTTACCAGCGTGAATTTTTAAGCCTCCAATTATTATTTTTTTTCTTTTTCTCTACAAAGAATTCTGAGATTCCCCTAGGTAGGAGCACTGTTTTTCTCTGTCGAGTTTGATAGGCATTTAGAAAATATTCAGTGACTATTCATTTGTTGAGCCCATATTCTTTGCGGCGTGGGCAGCCTATCTATTTTACGCGTATCAACACGTGTATGAGTAACCCAAATGAATACTGCAACATCCTGATATAAGCCTAATAAAAGCAAAGCAAAATGACCTTACTTTAGTTTACCACGCCTTGAAGACAAAGTAGGGGTTAAACCTTCAGATTCCATCAGAAAGGAGAGTTAGTAAATGAAAGCTTTTGTCCTAAAGCACTGTTTGCCTGTTTGCGCCCCCATTAGAAGTGAGAGCAGGGCGGCTCAGTCTGTTCAGTGTCTGACGCCTGGATTGCAGCCCAGGTTCTGGTCTCTGTCCTGAGAAGGAGCTCCGCGCCCAGTGGGGAGTCTGCTTTAGATCCTTTCCCCTTTCCTCTCCCTCTCCCTCTGCTCCTCCCCCTGCTGTCTCTCTCTCAAATAAATAAATAAATAAATAAATAAATAAATAAATAAAAAGAAAAGAATTTGGAACAGGACACATCAGGTAGCGGAGGGCTGCTGTGCTGTGGGCTCTGGGTGCCCACAACCCCCAGGGAAAGGCGTGCACTAATCAGCCACCGCCCCCCCACCCAGTGGTCTTTGTATGGTCATTGTCACCGTGCATTTCCACCACGTTTAAAGCATGCGGGTTCTTTTATGTAAGTACCATTTTGACTGCATCCATAAAGCATTCCACGGGGTCAGGGGAGTCTTTTTCCTGATACAGGAAATCTAGTGTTAGCTGACTCTCTAATTCCCTGACAAGCGGGGAGCAGGGGAGTGAAGAAAGGCGCTGGTTTTCTGACTCTCAGTCTCATGTTCTTCTACTGATGCCCATTGTTAGACTCACAAGTTTAGCTGTTTCAGATCATTCTAGACATTGAGTGCTCCTCGCGTGTGAAAAATAAAACATGTAGGAGGTCTGATTAGGATGTTAGAAATGTAAAAGCTTTGAGAAAAGCTAAACAAGACAATGGAAGGCAGTATGCATGCGTCCTATAGGGTTAAGTGCATGTAGAGTGCATTCATCCAACAGCCACGATTTTCCAGAACACCTGGACACAAGTGAGTGATTTTCATGGAAGTGCTGATCTCCCGCGAATTTGTATTATTTATGTTAATGAATCCAGGCATGGTCTGATAGAACTCAAGACTCATTCCTAGATCTGGTCTTCTTTATAATAATAAATTTCAGTTTCTTTATTGGTAAAATGGGGGAAATATAGTATTTTTGTGAGGAAAAAGTCTATATGAAAAGCATATACAAAGCATATAGAACACAGTGTTTAATCCTCCTTAACTCTTCTCACTTCGAATTTGCACTGAAATACTCTACTGGTTCTCTTGGTCGTAAGATTCCTATTGCTGGCCTCAGAGTCTTCCCAAACATTATCAGTGTTCAAGGCTGTTTCCTAAATTGCAAAGATCAATGCATTTATTTCTCCTTAAATTTGTTTCTTATCTTGGCCTTTTTGCTTTTTCTCCATTTTGCACATTTATCCATTCCCTCCTGCTGCTCTGCTCTTTGGCCAGAACGTAAGACTCTTTCTCCCTTCCATACTTGGTGTGTGTTGTAGACCTGAGTCATGGTCTTTCCACGTGCTCACTGCCCTTCTGTCTTGTAGGAAGCGTTTCATTGGTCTCTCTCTTCTTATGGTCAGCCCTTAGTGCCCCACTCCACAGGTTATGGGATTTGTGCAGTGCCTATAATCCCTGGCATGTAATAACTATTCCTTAAGTATTAACCTCCTTATTCCAGCCCAACACCTTCTAAGAGGGGGCTCTGTATTTCAGGCCCCAATTACTCTGTTTCTGGTTTACCTGGTGGTCAGAGCCGTGCATCCTGCCTCTACAATTTAGAGAAGAAGGGGTTTTATGTGGAAGCTGGCAAGAAATTAGTTTCCAACTAGGAAATACAAGTTGACTTTCTTTTTGGTGTGTCATGGTTCTCTTTCAAAATGATTCCTTTCTCCCACATTTGTGGGTAAAGAGATGATATAATTGCCCTGAATAAGCAAAAGCAAAAGCTCGTATTCAGATTACTATTGTCAAAATAGAAAAATCCCCTTTAAAACATAAAAAATGAACCCCTTCTTGTCTGTGCATATAAAACTCCATTTTTAAAAAGGTGGAGATGGAAATGTGTCACAAGAATAGTAAAATCATTCTCATTCTCGCTGGTATTGTAGGTAGGCTTTGGTTTTTCTGGTATATAGAGATACATCACCATATAGATGCAATTATATTAATGTACCTCTGCTCACTACTAGGTTAATATAGTCTAGCAACCTGCATATCCTTTGATTCAGAAATTTAAGAGCAGCTCCGAATATTTGCACTATACAAGTCATACTCTCATAGGATGTAAGCCAACCTTCTCGTAGCTAAGATAATAGTGGGGGTTCCTCCATCCCATTCTCACCCCCAGGTAACAAATGCCCACTTTTTTGGAACTGGCCAGAAAACACATTAAGCAGATGGAGAAAGTGAACGTGACGTCCTTGTCCCCTGACTTCAGAGAACTGTGATCACAGACGAATGTGATAATGGAATCTAGAGAAGGAAGGAAAAAGGAACCACCGTGAGCAGGAGGTTTGTTTTCATGGTAACATTTGAAGTCGACCAGAGTCTACTTTTTCTGTTCTCAGGAGCTTACTAGAATGTCGTGGTTCGCTTTCACAACGCACCTGTCCCCCATCAGCTCTGGAAGCTCTGGTTGGTTAATTCACATGGGGATGGAGGACGTGCATGTTGATAAGGTCCCCCAGGCAGTTCTGAGAACCCCACTCCCCCTCTTAGTCCTCTCTCCCAGACCTAACCTTTGGATGACTGTTATGGAATAAAATCAAACCTCTCTTCCTACTTCAGCGTGGAGCTGAGCAATTCCCTAATGGGTGGACACTTGCTCACAGTCTATATTAACTAATTTTTTGGATACTGGATAAAAGCAAGTGTTGGCTGTTTTCTCATTATGTGTCAGGGACTGCGTTAGGTATGTATTTTCAGAAGTGAACAGATCCTCGATATTTTCTTTCATAGAGTTTCAAAACGTGTGGGCTCTTCACAAATAACTTCTCCATATAACATTTACCTGATAAGAACATTTATTTCTAGAGAAGAAGCATCACCTTTATTTTTTTACAAAATGGATAATAAAAATGAAATTTATTGTACATTTTCCTGAGTATCTTAGAATGGTATGTGTCCAACCACACAAGCTTAGCCAGACATAAAAGGGACCCCCAGGTGGTAGGATCCTCTTGCCAGCCCCTCTTTGCTTCTAGCCTCCATTTCCTCCACACACATCACTTTGCCCCTTCATTTTTTTTTCTTTTTTTAAAATATTTTATTTATTTATTTGAGAGAGAGAGCTCGAGCACAAGCAGGGGGAGAGGCAGAGGAAGAGAGAAAGGGAGAAGCAGACCCTCCGCTGAGCAGGGAGCCCAATGCGGGGCTCGATTCCAGGCCCCTAGAATCATGACCTGAGCTGAAGGCAGATGCTTAATGGGCTGAGCCCCCCAGGTGCCCCCCATTCATTTTAAGGTGTTTCTATTCAGTCATAAAATCCCAGCATCTCTTTTCCCCAGTGTTTTCCCCATCTCCAGCTCATGGACATTTTATGGCAGTGAAGAGTTATTAACCGCTTATTTTTAGGGGTGCAAATAATGTGGATATATTTTCAGAGTCCTTAGCATTTAAATATGGATATTAAATATTTATGAGTGAAATAGCATGGTGTCTAGGACTTGCTTGAAAATAAACCATTGGGTAGAGAAGAAAGTCAGTTGGGATTATAAAATAAGATAATCTATGAGTTGGTAACTGTTGAAACCAACTGACAGGTGCATGGGGTCAGATTACACGATTTCATTGTGTATATGTTTGAAATTTCCAGTGACAAAAAGTTAATAAAATATCCTGGTGCATGGGGGGTTTGTCCTCATTCTTATTCCTTCATTTACATTTTGTCAGTTAGTATGATGGTTAGTTTCATGTGTCAACTCGGCTAGACCATAGTACCCAGGATTCAATTTAATGCATACTTAGGTGTTGCTACAAAGGCTTTTTATAGATAGAGCTTCAATTCTAGCTCAAGAGAGTTTTCAGCTTGCCAGGCTGCCCTACAAATCTCTGAGGCACCCGTCTTTGCAAGTAGGTGAGCCAATGCCTTGAAATAAGTCCCCATACATATATACATAAACCTGTGTCTCTACTTAAAGAATGAGTCTCTAATGGTAAGAACCTGAAGTCAGGGGTGGGTTTTCAGGCCAGGCACACAGTAAGAGATGACTCCTCACATCACTTGCCAAAGGCATGTGTCTATGCTGCATGGGAAAGCTTATTCTGATTTTGCTCAACTATAAATGTAAATTATGGGAAAGCCAATTTAGTATGTGAAGCCATGACAGCCCCCCCTAATTTTCATATAAACTAGCTTTCTTGTGATCTAGATATAAGGTAACTTGATAGTTGAAACGGCTGACTGTATCTTCCTTTGTATCTCATCCGATGCAAAAATTGTAAAATTAAACAAGACTTCTCCATTGCCAGAAAACTTTTCCAGTACACCGGGAGACGTTAGCGTACTGGGGAACCTAAGACTTGAAGCCAAGTAATGGCAATACAAGATGCTATCCACGGGTGAATGCGCTAATACTCAGGGAGGCCATGGGTTTGTCTGCGACGCACAGCACGAACCTTATATTGCCGTCATATTCCTTAAGTTGCTGTAACCTTTGAAATCACTTGGGAGAACATCTTCAAATTATGCAATCCTAGCTCACCCTAGCCAAACTAACCAAAGCAAACAGGAATCCAGGCTTAGATGCTTTGAAAAATGTCTTGGCCATCTTTTGGATACCCTGGTTAAAGACCACTCCATTACCTGCGGGTATTCCAAATCACTGGCCAGTGCTACTTGCTATTGCCTCTTTCCATTTCTAGATTGAGGTGCTTGGGGAGGCGTTTGTAGTCAGTAGGCCAAATGGCTCAGAAGAGGAATTTCTCACTTTTCATACTGATCATTACAGAGCCCAAGTGTCGTCTGCCACCGTGCATTCAATGAACTTGATGTATGCGAGGGTGCTAACCTATTTGCCCTGGGGGCAAAGTTACCCCCTGCCCTAGTTCTTTATTATGTGATTCTCCTTTATTTCAAGGAAAACACTGTATCGTATTTCTATCATATGCATACATCTTATGAGCGGGCTCGTATGTATGTTACGTATTTCAGGGTTATCTCAGTTGGACCTGCAGGGATCACGTGCAGTAGGACCAGCCACACGTGTGTGTGTGGACACTGAGCTGGGGTTTCTGTGCTGACTTCAGAGAGAGCGATTAAATGCACCTTCTTTTCCACTGCTCTCTCTTTCTCACCCTTCCATCGTGTGGCTCCTGACTTAAACAACAACAGACAACAGGATTAATAAAGCAGAGGCTTTTTAATGAAATCAGGTTTGGTACCAAAGCCTTTAACTTTCTAATCTGTTTTCAGCAGCTGTAAGTGCCACGCAATCACTCCCAACATCTCTCTGGAGAGCACGGAAAGACATTCCTTCTATCTTTGATCTGTTTCTTGTCACTGGAAATTATCTGCAAGAATGCTCCACCAGAATTTCTTTTTACTAGTGCCTTTATGGTGCTGAGAAATCAAGTCTTTTTAGACCCTCTGTTGAAAATCAGCGTGCACGTCGTGTACTCCATCCTCTGCACGTAAGCAGCATTTGATGATGCAAAGACCTTGGGAGGTATAAATAATCAAAGAAAATCCCAGAGCTGGTCTCTGCCCTTTAGGCTCTTATATTTAAGATGGACCTCACTACCATAGATAAATAGGGACAAAAGGACCCAGTCACTGAGGTAGTAATGAGAAAGGTTCTCACCTCACACCTAGTTTAAAGTGCCTTTTAAGGATGGGGTCAACCAAGTAGGTTGGGTCACAGTGAAGAAGAGCCAGCCATTTTGCATTTATCTTACACTGGTGATTGCCAAGTCACAATGACAGAAGCCTAAGATAGTTCCCTAGACTCCTGCCGTGTATGTCCTCTGCAGGTGGGAGGTCTCCCTACTTTTCTCTGTCACTTCTCTTCTTTCATCCCAAAGCACCTGCATCCTCAAGGACAACCAATGCAATGGCTTCATCATGATGGTCAAGCCTCTCTTACTCTTTGGGGCTCACCACTGTGAAAATCACGTGGCTCCCGATAATCTCATTGGAACCATAGTCTTACCAGGTGCAGGGAGAACTGAAGTTCCCTGTGGGCATAAGGTTGGCAATGTGCACTTAACTTTAGTCAAGCTACAAATCAACAACCACAATGAACTGTTAATCCTACTGACTTGGTGACTCACTGGGCATTTTCCTGCTGACCCAACAGTATGCTCAGAACTGCTAAAGGTTAGAAGGATGCATCAGACACAGTTCCTGCCCTCAAGAGTATAGAACATATTAAAGACACACAAAAGAACTCGGTAGCAAAGGCCCACTTTTATTTAAAATCAATGTTCCAGGAAATCACAAGACAGAGAAAAATCTTGATGTGGGCAAAGGACAAGAAGAGAGAAGGAGCACATCATATGTTGTATTTATGTGCCCCTGATTTACATGTATCTCCTTTTTAAATGTCTTCTAATAATAGATATACATTTCCACAGTTTACAAGAAAGGCACCAAGAATCAGAAATGTTACATCACTTAATCAAGTCATAGTTGTGATCAAAATCCAGGTCTCTTTGATTTTTCTTATTACACTAGATCCTGTGAAGACTTCATGAAGAAGTTGGAATTTGAAGAGGAATAAGAACAGACATTTGCGCTAGCAGGCACAAGTAATAAGGAAAATTGTAGCCAGTGGAAAGGGATGAGCAAGAAATGATAGAGATGAAAGTGCATATGCGGTTTTAAGGGGAATAGCGAATAAACCACCCTTTCTTAAACAGCGTGCTCTCTCTGTTGCGAGCAGTAAAATAAAAACATTCACCATTATTTGCAGAGTTTCCACATTTACAGGGGAGTTTTACGTGCATTATCTTGCTCAAGGTTCATGGTAACCCTGTGAGTTAAGTAGGAGGGACATTTTCATTAGAATCTTCTATTTCATGGGTGAGAAAATTGAGGCAGAGATTGAGCCATGGAACTAAGATCTTAAAATTAGTAATAAGCGAGGGCAAAAACTTTATCTACATTTTTTGGCTCTCAAGTCTCTGCACTTTTCAGTTTACTTTTGAAATATCCATGTTTTGATAGCAGGGTTGAAACAGACATGTGAACCTCAATCAAGGAAATCACAGAGGTAATTTTGTCTTTGAGTAAGAGGTCTGATAATATGATCTAGGACCCTTCTAAGACGTTTTGATTCTGCTGCTCTTCTACCCACTTCACTGTAGCCAAAGCGAGTCCTCCCTGTCTCAGGAGGACTGCTCATGTCTGCAAACCCAGTTAACAACTCAGCCGGCACTTTCTTCATTGTTCCTGTATCTTTCCACACCAAGCACAGTGCCCACCACCGAAAACTTGTATCGTAAATCATAATGACACTATCTAACCACAAACATTGGATGTAATTACTATAATTATTGCCACTTTGTGTTTAAGGTTTACAGAAATTATGTGGCGTGCTCCATCTTATACCTATTTGGATGCAGATCTGAATGAATCTGACTGACTTCAAACCTCAGCTTTTTAAAAATTTATTATTAAGTTTTTTATTTAAATTCCAGTATAGTTAGCATACAGTAAAGTGTTAGTTTCAGGTGCACAATGTAGTGATTCTACACTTCCATACATCACCTGGTGCTCGTCGTAACAAGTGCCCTCATTCATCCCCATCACCTATTCTCCCATCCCCCTGCCCACCTCCCCTCTGGTCACCATCAGTGTGTTCTCTGTAGTTCAGAGTCTGTTTCTTGGTTTGCTTCTCTCTCCTTTTCATCCTTTGTTCATTTGTTTTGCTTCTTAAATTCCGTATCTGAGTGAAATCACTTATTTCACTTAGCATAATACCCTCTAGTTCCATCCACGTCATTGCAAATGACAAGATTTCATTCTTTTTAATGGCTGTGTAATATTCCATTGTATATCTATACCACATCTTCTTTATCCATTCATCTGTCATTGGACATTTGGGCTGCTTCCGTAACTTGGCTATTGTAGTTAAGGCTGCTGTGAACATCGGGGTGCAGGTGTCCCTTTAAATTAGTGTTTTCATCTTCGTTGGGTAAATACCCAGTAATGCAATTCCTGGATCATAGGGTAGTTCTATTTATAACTTTTTGACAAACCTCAACTTTTATTCTCAATGGAATTAATATAAGAATAAGTGAGCCACTGCCAGATAATGGACTCATACATGCGAACTGGAAGACTATAGATCTGTCCCATAGTCAACCCTGGAAATCACCAACTGTCTCCTCTGGGCGGTTTCTGTTGGTATGGCTGCCATCCGTCCTTGCTGTCGGGTGGGGCACTTGAAGCCTTACTCTCTGCACAGAGAGAGACGCTGCTTACCCACTCTAGTGGTCTGATGTTGCTGGCCCAACTCCCACACCAGGACTTCGCAGGCCTTTGAGGCAAGATGAACCTACTGCCTAAGAGCTAGGCTGAGTCCAGCCGGCCTCTGGTCTGGAGTAACAGATTAGTAGAACTCAGTGCTCAGCTCTGTCACACCCAGGGAGAGGCCTCCCCAGGCGCCGCCTGCCTCAGCAGTGCTCTTGGCATCTGCTCTTTGCAGACCTAGAGTCCACATAGGTTTTCTCTTCGGGGATCCACAGCACCAGCAGTTACAGACTGGGTTTGTTTTTTGTTTTTCTTTTGTCTCTCAAAGATGAAAAAGTCTTAGTTATACCCATCTTCTCTGTGAATGGTGGTGAGGTGGTGGCCAATCACCCATGCCTTAGCTATGAGGATTTCATTAATTCTCCCTGCCCCATCCCCTCCAGCCCTTCCACGGAGGGCGGGTTCCCTTTGGTGGCTTAGAGGTGAGGTCCAAGAACTAAACCCCAGCTTAGGAAACTGCTCATTGGACTTCAGAGTGGGAACACTGAGATTCTGGGGTGGGGACCCAGAATTTGTGTATAACAAACACAGTCTTTTCTGGGGCATTCGCCTCCACTCTCCCTGAAGATGTTTCTTTCTGTGCCCCAGAAAGTCGGGGAAATGGGCAGTCGTCAAGGCAGGTGTACCAGAATTGCTGTTCAGGACTGGATTCTCCAAATGAATAACTTCTATATACTGACATAGAATATTGCTGACTTGTCTCACCTACTAGGAATCTTCAAAGGCGGTGCAAGCAGGCCAGCATTTTGAGCAAATTTCAGACTATTTCTTCACAATGGCAACTCTTCCCAGAAACTCTGTGAACTTCACCCACACCACATGGGCTCACGTTTTAAAAAATGTGTTGAAAGACATACTGTAAGCTTCCTAAGGGCAGAGGCCAAGTTATATTAATCATTGTAGCAACAATGCCTAACCCAGATTCTAGTTCACGGTTTACCTAGAACAGGTGGTTGCCTAATATTGCTTTAATAAATAGATAACTAGTCAGTACAAACCAAGAGAAACAATTATTCTATTCTGAAATGAAAATGGAGTTCTGGAGCATTTGAAAGGACATATTAATCCATTCCTAAATGCAATCCCATTGTTTGCAATGTAAATTTGTGCCTTCATGTCTGAGAGAACACTATCTGAAATACGACTAGAATTTTTTACAAAGCAGTCTCTATTTTTAAATAAATGCTCAAGCTTAAAATTTCTAAAATATTCAAGTTACAGACAACTTTAAGTTGTAAAGCAACTTAGATTCATGGGAAATTTAATTACAGTTAAGTTAATAAGATTTTTGCATTATGAATATTGGTCACTTCAAATGACCTCTGTGCAGGCCCAACTAATCATGTTATGTACAGGACTTCAGTCCCTCAGAAATAGATAGGCTTTTGAAGCAATACTGCTATTATAAAGAAGGATAGTCAGTGTAAAATAATACTAAAAAGTACCATCTAGTTCTCACATATTAAATTACACTTTGATAGCCCAAGTTATATTTGCTGGGTGACCTTGGGGAGGTAAACTCTCTGTGTCTCAGATTTGTATCCTATGAAATAAAGATCAAATGCAACCTTAGGGCATTTCTAAGAAGTATATCATACTACACGTTTGGTCCACACCTGACACATGGTAAACTTTCAATAAATGAAAGTTCATTATCATTATTTTTACAGAGTATTCTGCTTTTATAGTCAGGATTTCAAAAATTCCAAATAATGTTAAACTTCTGGAACTCTGTACTGGTCCGTTATATCAGTAAATTCCCTGTCTACTTTTCTTTTCTCCTACCTCTCCAGTATTCAAGAAGAATTTCATTAACCATTCGTCCAGGTCATTATATTTTTTCCAGGAGGCATATGCTAATGATTTCACCTCCAGAGGAAAAGCAAAGAAATTGAAGATGTTAAAAAGAGTCACCAGGTGCTACTTGGGAAAAAAAAAAAAAAAAAAACGCTAAGAATTAATATAACTTTGCAGGCTGACAGAAGTTTTTAGGCCCATTAGGTTTGAGAATTACTTGCAAAAATAATCTGGTTCATTTTCAACTCTTTTAAAAAATATGTAAATTTTAAATCCGTCTGTGCTCTCCAGTCGCCCTCAAATAGTCATCCCAAAGCATTTAATATAGAGGACAACGCATTGTGGAAATAATTCGTGGGGAGACAGCTTCCTGGCAAACATTCCTTCTTTTGACCTTGAGCCATTGTTTCCCCAAGTATAAACCTGAAGATAACCCTGTCTTCCAGACAGCCCTTGGATGTTGTAGGGATTAAAATACCTTGCAGATTTCATGAGTGACCCAGAGAAGGAGACTATGTAAAAAAAGTAAACCATGTTGAACAGTTCTTTAGCATTTACATTTCTCTACCTTCTTCCTAATCTGCATGCGTGGAGCGGAGGCAAAACAAGGATGGAGACATTCGAGGAAGAGATGCTGCAACCGTTGGGAAAAATCCAGTGTTTTCCTATTCAGCCTGGGTGGCTGTATTCCGTAGCCAACACAGAAATCAGTAGCAAGGAGCAAATAAGAGAGGGCACAGCTTTGGGGGGCGGGGAGACTGTGAAATCTGAGAAATTAAAAAAAAAAATGGAGCATACAAAAATCTTAGTTTACCGAGAGCATGAATGCAGGAAATACCACCCATTACCATTTTTACAGTACATTAAGACACCGGATTTTTTTAAAAAGTCATCCCACAAAGTGTATGCCATAATAGCCAACATAAACATGAAACTGGTACATCCTCTGTTAAAATGAGTTTCTATAAATCAAGATAGTCCAAGGGGAGAATTATAAATAACAAGCCTTCCTGGAAAAGCAAACTGTATATGAAACATAGGAATTTACAAATAGTTGCCTTCAAACGTCTCATCTTATCTCACAACATTCATACTCTATGTGAATCTTTTTTTTTTCTTCTTAAAATCGGTGAGTCATTTCAAGCCACAATGTCTTCCTTCTGAGCCACAGTAAACATTGTATGTATGGATAGCTTTGTGATGATGTTGTCCACTCTACTGCATTTTAATTATGCAAGATAGCAATTCTTTAGTCTTTGGTTCCTTAATCTCATTATATGTAATATTTAATATGTAAATAATGGGTTGCAATGTACTAATATAGGTTGATAGATGTTAGTCTTTAATTTACCAACAGCTTTTTCTCACATAAAGCCCTATGTGGGAAAAGGATATCCTTAGTAACTAGACAATAAGTGGAGTTATTAGAGTTTGGAGTTATTGTTTCCAGATAAACAGTTTCAGAGGAAAGGAGTTAACTGCAATTGATGAGAAAGAGAAGCTTGAGAGTCACAGACATGTGACCATCAGCCACTGCTGATCACACTAAGTATGATTTTCTTTAGGTTTTGCTATGGACAGAATATTTGTTTCCTCCTCAAATTTCATATGCTGAGACCCAAATTTCATATGCTGAGACTGCAATCCCAAGTGTTAGGGTGTTGGGAGGTGATCAGGTCACAAGTGTGGAGCCCCCATGAATGGGATTGGCACCCTTAGAAGCAGGACCCCAGAGAGCTCCCCGCTGCTTCTGTATGAAAAGACAGCCGTCTCTGAGCCGCGAGGTGGCTCTTCACCAGATACAGAATCTACCAGTGCCATGATCTTGAACTTCTCAGCCTGTAAGCTGAGAAATAAATGTTTGCTGTTCGTAAACGACTCCGTTTTTGGTATTTTTATTATGGCAGCCCAAGCACACAAAGACAGGTCCTGGATAATGGTTGGGGGATCCTAAGCAGATGTCTTCCAGGGGTAACAGTTAGTATCTCAATGTTTTGGAAACCAAGACACCCGATCAAAATTCTTTTCTTCTGGTAAATTCTTCATGTTTCTCACTTTTCCACCTTTTCAGCAAATATTTCTGAGGTGTGTATATGTATGTATCTATATAGAGATGTCCTATCCATAACATATAAAAAATATATATAATATGTAATATACATATGCACACACACATAAATATACACATGCATACATACATTCATACATACATTAACGAGATAAATATCAAGTGAATTGTAGATGAAAAATTTTAAAACCTTTCGAAAGAAAACCATAGGTATTCCAAAATCAGGGTTAGAATTACTTGTATGAAAGCACAAATGTAAGGCAAAGATCCCAGTAAAAGTTTGCATGCCAAATATTCACCATATGGATTTGCTAACAGTTTTCCAAAGACTACTCACTGCATTTTAAAGTCTCTATATTGTGCCCTTTAAAATGTATAATCATTAATGTTTTAAGATGTACATTTGCAAATTAAGTCATACGCTTCCGGTCCAGCAAAGCTTTATATGTTTGGAGAAAAGACAGTCCAAGCATCAACCTGTGCATGTGACCTGCTGACCTCCAAACCTCTTTTTCTCTATTTCTTTACATATTTTCATTTCATTTGTCAAAACTCTTTCACTATGAAACTTCTTCACGTTTAACATTTTATTTATGAAAACACATGATGTAATTCTAAGCACTAATAATGTGCCATAAACTTTCACATGCAGGCTTATGTGGAAATATCTGCCAAATTGGGAGCAAACAAAGAAAATCCTCCAAGGAATCTCCACAGATTTTGAAGACGTGGAAACCCTACATAATTCAGGAAAAGAATATAGCAGAGAGATGTCTGTTGAGCTATACCCACAACTAACATAAAATGGGCCATAATTTCTGGACTCTCTTGTTTTTCTTCTCAGAATAGGTACGATGTTTGTCAGATACTGACATAATTAATTCATTTAATAGGCAATAGAAAATACCAAATAGCCTGAAGACATTTGGAGTTCAAGTAGCCTATTATTTTGAATGTAATTCAATGGTTGGCTTCCTTTGGAACATTTTGGGGTTTGCTGTTGACACTAGCATTTGTAGGCGAGATTGTATTTATTTGTCTCTGTTTTCTTTGATTCCTTTGTTCATTTGCAGATATGAGCTGATTAACTTTTTCCTTAATACTGAGACTTGTTATATTACTCACAACAGGGCAAGATGTGTTGAAAAACAGACGTATTGCAAATAGTGGAAAACACTCAGAAAATAGTGAAACTGGTTTTGTGAATTTTGAGAGGGAAACACTGAGATCTAGACCCTGCTTTATAGAGCACCTTTTCAAATATTAGAGGCACATTGCATTGTTTCTATATAAATTCACACTCTTAACTTTCTGGGGTCTCTCCCACTTGGCAAATAATATATATCTAAAGATTAATAAATACATAAAACTTGTGATCTTTCCAGGTCATCTTAGTAATTTTTAATGAGCTCTTTTGTAAATTTATGCTTGTTGCTTCCAAGATGTTCTTTTATTTTTAAACAACCAAAAAGAATTATTTGTGACTATTAGAAAGGAAAAGACCCGTGATCGTCATTATTAATTCCTTATTTATGATGAAATTAGTGCACCTTTTTGTTTTACTAAATCATTGATCACTTCATTAGCATAACAAATGGTACACTTAATTAAAATAATCTCATTCCCATTTGATACTTACTCTATGTCATAATATTTGAGGTCTATTTTAAATGAGCTTAGTATGAGATACAGGGAATTTATCATCTGCATGGCACCATGGAGATTCTGAAAGGGGTCAGGGAGAACTCACGGAGTGTCATACACTACCTTTACATTTGGTGACACAGTCATCTGACCTGATAATAAGGGATTGCCACTCTTGTCCCTCCACCTGCAATGTATAGTTCTGCAGCCCTCAGAGAAGTTCTGAGTTAGACAGGAAGTTCTAATAGCTGAAGTCTCTGCAGTCTTATTTTAAGGCAGGTAAACACTATATATATATAGTGTTCTCCTCATTATCAAATCTTTGTTTTTGCTTTTGCTTGAAGTTGGCAGGAAGACCGGACCCTTGGGTAGGAGCAGGGTGCTCCTGCTGGTTGCCCTGAAGGGGTCGTGCTGAATCACAGGGCTGCGTATCAGCGTCAGGTTCCTGGACCTCTGTGGCCTTCTTCTCCAGCTTACCAGGTTTCAGTCCAATTACATAAGCAAGCAAAAAATAAATTAAAGAGCAGTTTGAAAAGGCTAAGGTGACAGAACTAAGTGCTGTTTAATTTATTGTAATGGTTTTCTTTTTACACGTTAGACATGTTATGCTATTACGGGTCCAGGTCAAGAAAAAGGTGCCAACTGACTGAACCTTGCCAAATTATGAAACATTGTTAAAAAAAAAATCTCATTTCATTCTCCAGATGGCTCTTTTTTTTTTCTTTTTTTACTTCATACTCTTAGACCAGACTTTTATTAAAGTTCTTCAAAAATTGAGATAAACTACTGACTAGTTCTTTCAATAATCTGATGGAAGTGACATAATTAGTCATTGTTATATTGGGTATTGAGAAGCGAGTAAGGAAGAAATTCGTGGTTATTTGACAAATGTGTGCAATTTACTAGATACCTCATTTCAACAAAGATTAAAATTTGTCTTTAGGATATCTGCAGTTAGCCCTTGGAGAAGGAAGCATCCCTTTCAATGACAAGCCATATGCAATTATAATTGAAAGTCCTATTTCCAAGTGTGTGAATTTCAGTGAAATTCTTTTCAGTCTTTCTCAAGACTTGACACAATTTCCATCAAATACAAGATTTATATCATCATATTAAAAGCACATGGAAATTCTGACTTAGGCTCTAGCCAAGATGGAGTCATAGGAACTGCACTTATTCCCCAATCCCAGAACTACTCAAAAAAAAAAAAAAAAAACAGTAAATACATGAAACAGGGGTATTCAAGACACAGAAAGATCAGTGCTGGGAAGTGACCCTTGAGAGAAAGACAAATGAGGTAAGCCCCTTGTTGCCTGAGCTTACTGCACTGAATGAGTTTCCTGGCCACAGTGCAGGGAGGTGGAGTCAGGGAAGCTCACAGATGGAGTCAGGGAAGCTCACAGGTGGAGTCAGGGAAGCTCTCGGAGCTGAAGGATAGAGGTGACATGGGCTTACAAAGGACAGAACACTGGGTAGAAGAGATATGCATGGAAACAGAACTAAAGACCCGAATAGGTGCTTCCCTGAGTACTGATCAACATTTGCATGTAAAGAAACTGCGAGATGCCAGGAACAAACCACTGGAGAGAATTACAAGGAACAATTCCCGTTTCTCACAGAAGGGTGTAAAATTCATCCATATCCATCAGCCTTACTGGACAACCTTATCATTTGCAGGACATGGGACAGAGTACTCAGAGGGGTTTTGCTTCAGTAATGTGGAATGATCAGCCCTAGATGAGATGTTCTGGGCCGACCTAACAAATCATGAATGCGAGACTTGAAAAATCAAACTACTTTTAAATAACTTAATGGGGTCCCAGAAAAAACTCAAGAGTATTTGTAAGATAATAAAAATATCTGGCACCCAACAAGCTTAGATTCATAGTGTTTGGCATCCAATGCATGTTTCTAGTAATATAAAAAAAGTTGGAAACTGTGACCCATGATGAATAGAAAAATCGATTGATCCAAATTATCCTACAGATACTAGACTTGCAGACAAAGGTATTAAAATAGATGTTATAACTGTATTTCACACAAAGATTAATGGAACTAGATATAGAGTCCATAAATAGACTTACACAATTGCTAGTTTTTGTCAAAGATGCAAAAGCAATTCAGTGCAAAAATAATAAGCTTTTAAACAAATGGTCATAAAGCAATTGCATATCCATAGGCAAATAAGTGAACCTTGACCTAAGCCTCACACTTGGTACAAAAATTATCTTAATATGGTTCATAGATCTAAGTGTGAAATATTAAGTTATAAAACTTAGAGTAAAAAAACAGAAAATATTCATGATCTGGGGTTATCCAAATAGTTCTTAAATATGACAGCAATATATGATTTGTACAAGAAAAAGTGATAAATTGGATTTCATCAAAATTAATTTTTTCCTCTGTAAAAGTCAGTGCTAGAGAATTAAAACACAAAGCAAAACAAATACAGAAACAGAAAACCAACAGCAGTACACTGGGTGATTGGAAAAATGTATTTGCAAAACACATATTCATGATAGGACTTGCACTCTAAAGCTGTAAAGAATTACCCAAACTCAACGAGAAGAAACAACCCAATGGCAAAGACACTTTACCAAAAAGAACATAGAGATGGCAAATAAATACATAAAAATATGTTCAGCTTCAGTAGCCAATAACAAAATCCAAATTGAATTTCTGATTTGATACCACTGAACCCCTATGGACTATTTTAGCAAATCGAATCCAACAGTCTATTAGGAGGATAATACATCATGACTTAGTGGGATATATCAATTCAAGATGGCTTAAACATTTGAAAATCAGTCCTGTAATTACCCACATTAACAAATAAAACTTAAAAAAAACATATCATGGGGCACCTGGGTCCTCAAGTTGGTTTAGTGTCTGACTCTTCCTGGTTTTGGCTCAGGTCATGGTCTTGGGTTCCTGGGATGGAGCCCAGAGCCAGGCTCCGTGCTCAGCAGGGAGTCTGCTTCTCTCCCTCTGCCTCTCCTCCCACTGGCGTCCTTTCTCTCTCTCTCACTCTCAAATAAATAAATAAATCTTAAAAAAAAAAAAACCATATCGTTATATCAATAGACACAGAAAAAATTCTACAAAATCCAATATCCATTCTTGATAAAAATTCCCACAAACCAGGAGTGGAAGTGAACCTCCTCTACCTGTTGACAGGCATTATACTTAATGTCAATAGACTGAATGTTTACTAGCTAAGATTGAGAAAGGAAAGGATGTCTCTTCTCATTACTCTTATTTATACTTTGCTAGATGTTTTAGCTGGGGAAATGTAGCCAGGCAGGTTGGGGGGTGGGGGCGGGAATCCAGATTGGAAAGAAATCAGTAAAACCATATGGATTTGCCTGTGGCATGATTATCTATATAGAAAATCCAATGGAATCTTCCAAAAACTGAAACTAATAAGTAAACTTACAAGGGTCTCAGCATATAAAACAAAATGAATTGTATTTCCATACACTAACAATGAACAATCAAAGTAAAATCACAAAAGCAATACCATTTCCAATAGCATTGAAATATATAAAATGTTTAGGGATAAATTTGACATTTGTGAAGGACCTGTGCACTGAAATCTGTACAAACTTAATAAGAAAGAATAAAGAAGTCTTTTTAAAAATTTATTTATTTATTTATTTATTATAGCGGGGAGGGGCAGAAGGAGAGAGAGAGAGAATCTCAAGCAGACTCCACGCTGAGCAGGGAGCCTGACGTGGGGCTCAATCCTAGGACCCTGAGATCATGACCTGAACCAAAATCAAGAGTCAAATGCCTAACGGACTGAGCCACCCAGGTGCCCCAAGAATAAAGAAGTCTTAAATTAATAGAGATACATATCACATTGATAGGTTAGAAGGCCTAAATTTTGTTAGGATGTCAATTCTCTCCCAATTTATCTATGTAATCAAGATAATCCCATGTAAAATCACAGTAGGAATTTTTTTTTTGGTAGAAATTGGCACACTGATTTAAAATTTCATGGAGAAATATAAAGGACCTATAATAGCTAAAACCCATTTGAAAAAGGAGAACAGTGTTGGAAGATTAATACTACATTTTATCAAGAATTAGTAGAAGGTGCAGTTTTCAAGACAGTGTGACAATGTTATCAAGATAGATAAATATATCAGTGGAACAGAAAAGAGAACCAAGAGATAGATTCTCACATATATGGAGAAGATAGTCTATTGAACAAATAGTGCTTAAGCCATTCGATGTCTATGTCTATCTATCTATCCATCTATCCATCTAACTATCTAACCGTCTATCTATGGAACTTTACACCTCACATCTCTTACATACTCAAATCTGATCATACATATAAATCATAACACCTAAACTATAAAATTAAAAAAGACAACATAGAATACCTTTGTGACCTTTACTTAGGCAAAGATTTATTACAACACCAAAAGCATGATCCATAAAATTTTGAAATGATAAACTGAACTTATTAAAATTTAAAACTCCTGGTCTTTGAAAGGCACTGGCAAGAGAACGAAAAGATAAGCCATAGACTCGAAGAACATATTTTTTCAGGTAATACAATGGATAAAAGATAAATCACTGGCCAAGACATAGAGAAACTGAAGCTCTGTTGGTGGAAATGTAAAATGGCATAATCAATTTGGAAAACAAATTCTTCTGAAAAGGCAATTTCTCAAAAAGCTCATCATATACCTACCATATGATTCAGCCGTTCCACTTTTTGGATTAGCCAAACAGAAGAAAAACATGTTAAGTAACAATGACTTGCATACAAATGTTTATAGAAGCTTATTTTCATCATCCACAAAATGAAAACAGCTGAAATGTCTCTCAGCATGAGAACAGGTAAACATGTTGGGATGTATCCTTTCAAGGGACTACCACACAGCATTGAAAAGTAATAAACTATTGACGTATGTGACAACACGGATGGGTCTCACAATAAATACCTGGGTGCCTCAGTGGGTTGAATGTCCAACTCTTGCTTTTGACACAGGTCATGATCTCATGGGTCCTGGGATGGAGCCCTGCCTCAGGCTTCATGCTCAGCATGGAGTCTGCTGGAGATTCTCTCCCTCTGTCCCTCTCCCAACTCGCTCTCTCTCTTCCTCTCTCTCAAATAAATAAATAAATCTTTAAATAATAAATAAGCAAAGTGGAAGAAGTGAGGCAAAAAAGAAGCACATGCTATGAGATTTCTAATATATAAGATTCTGGGAAACATAACCTAATCTATAGTGACACAAAGTAAACTAGAAGTTGCCCAGTGATAAAAAGAGGGGAATGGATAGGGAGGGACAAGGGAGCTTACAAAGAGACATGAAATAACTTTAGGGAAGACAGACAGGGAGATGTTCATTGTGGGGATAATTTCATGGGAGCATACATAATTCGAAATTATCAAATTGTACATCTTAAATGCATGCAGGTGATTATACATTGATTATATATCAATAAGGGTGTTAAAATTAAAAAATTAAAAATAAATAGATGATAAATAAATGAAAGTCTAAAGAGAAGTAATAAAAGCATATGGAAATTCAAAGCTGAATGATAAACACTTTGTAGAGAATAATCACGTCCTTGTGCTTTTACTATTTTGTTCTAATTCTTTCTACAATTATTATTTTTTTTAAATTCAATTTAACATGGTTGCACCCTATCTTTTTTAAATTCAAGGGAGAAATACATTTTTGTGTTTGAAAATACCACCCTCCTTGAATGTTCTGCCCCCCACAGTTTTAGGTATTCAAAAATAATTTGTTGTATGAATAAATAAAATCACTAGGCTGAAAATCAAGAGATCCAGTTTCAGATACCAGTTCTTGCATTAGCTAGTTATGCCAATTCAGAGAATATATATAAATCTTCAATGGATGTCTCTGGTTTTCTAAAAATAAGAAAATTTAACGGGAACAGCATTATTTAAGCTATAGATTCCAATTTATTAGTAGGTTGTGAAATCAACCTATGTGGCCACACAGGTGGAAAAGAATAACAGAATAAATAGTACTATGCACATAAAAAGAAAAAATGCAAGTACCTGTTGTTTCATGAGGCTTTAATTTCAGTTTTGAATATGAATGCATTTGTACAGGGAATGCAATGTAAAATATATTTCTTAATGTTTGTCAGGGTTAAAAAGGTTGAAAGGCAGAAACCTGAATAATTTCTGGGCTTCCATTTTACCCTCTAATATTGTGGCATGTAAAAATTATATAAACAAGACGTTCAAAACGGGATTCAGATAAGATGATTCATATGAACTTTTCTACCTCATTATTACCCATGCTAGAAAATTAGTCAAAACCACTGTTTTGGAAATACACAGTGTTTGAAAAATTACTCTCTACTCGATAAAAGTATTTCCTGATAGTTTTCTAGCAATGAGTTAGAGACCATTTGAAAAATTCTGACAAGGATACCAGAGGGTAACAAAGAGATCTTAAAGGTGGCTTTGTTTCATAACTAAAAAATGTGGCATCCCCGTTGAAGAGACTTTCCAGTGTACTTAAGATCAACGTTCTAAGGAGATTTTCAGTCTGAAAAAGAAAAATCCAGATCTATGAAGAGAAATGATGGAATATTCCCTTTTTTGTATATAATTACTTCTGAAAAAAGTAATAAATATTCAGTATTTTTTTAAATTTAAAACTACTGAGAATGGATTAGACCCAGTGTATTCAGTTTTACAAATAATTATTGCTTGAAGAATTATGAAATATTTTACAAATTAGATTTAAAAAGTACAGAAAAAGACTAAAGAAGAAAAATTGTATAACTGTTTTGCAACTATTAAAACATATTTCACTTTTAATGAATCCAGGAGGTTGGAGGTAGTGAAACCCTATGTCCCCTTAAGCAAAAATTCAAATATGAATATCCCCACATCATTAGTCGACTCTTGCATTTTTGCCAAGATAAAGTGCTCATGGTCCAACATCATGGAGCTGTGTTTGTGAGAGTAAACCAAACGGTATAAATAAAAGCAAAGAGTGTGTTGGTGGCACTCAGTGTTTAGGGCTGCTTGGTCAAATCTGCGGAGGGCACGGAGGGCCCCTAGTGTGAGGAAGAAACAGCCTATCTATCATTTGGAGGCAGTGCTGAGAGGCATGACCCATGGAGGCCGGTGGGCCTCCCCGCGAGGATCAGAGAGAAGCTGCAAGGAGAAAGACCAGTGGAATTCTCAGGCTGCCCTGGCGGCCTGCTGTCACTGAGGGAAGACCGGAATAAAGCAGTCAGACCGATGGCAGCTTGATGAGTGACTGTTGGGTCCCTTGAGCTGCCACGTTTCCAGCCACGGCACTCCTCCCGGGTGAGTACAAGGCCAGACTACAAGCACCATCCGTAAGACTCAGAGGATTGCACTTCACTCTGAACCTGCTGACGGCCCAGTGGGAGAGTTCCCAGTCCTCGGGGGGTTTGACCGAGAGGATGGATGGGCCTGGATGCGTTATTTCACTCTGAAGTACTTTTCCAACTGCTCTCTCTTTCATGGAGGAGGCCTGGCCTTGGGGATATGCTATAATTCATCCTTTGGGATCCTGAACTGTACCTGGATGCAAGACACGTGCACAGAACAAGGGAAAGTGCCAATTCTCACTGGCCGCTCAGGAGAGGAGCTTTTTGTGTCCCCCGGGACGGGGCATGGCCCTGAGAAACAGCACCAGAAATACAGGACTCCGGGAGCTGCTAAGGAAATCATCAGGGTTGAAGCAGTAGTCTGTGCTGAAGGTGGATAATTTTATAACAATATACGTACATGGACTATTCTTGCATGAAATGTGGAAGATAATTATACTTCTGTGGAATAATGGTGAAGAAAATGGGCTTTGAAGTCAGACAGGTCTAGTTTCCGGTTCTGTTTTTTCATTTAACTCAGTAATCTTTAAGATGCTGTTGAATTTTCTATAAAAATGGCAAAATACCTCACAGGGTTGCTCAAGGATTTACTAGAATAATGTCTGTAACAATAGTTTACACAAAATACAGGGGGTGGGGGGCTGGCTGAATTAAAACCTGGAGTGCCTTTTATTTGTTTATTTATTTATTTGACGGAGACACAGTGAGAGAGGGAACACAAGCAGGGAGATTGGGAGAGGGAGAAGCAGGCTTCCCGCCGAGCAGGGAGCCCGATGCGGGGCTCGATCCCAGGACGCTGAGATCATGACCTGAGCCGAAGGCAGACGCCTAAAGACTGCCCAGAAACTTGGAGTGCTTTATGAGTGCCAGAACTTTATCATTGCTAAAACACTAAATAACTAATTTGATTTAATCATATTTAAAACTACAGTACTAGTTACCACCTACCAACTATGTCACAGATGTTGCCATTCAGACGCAGCCTAAAAATGAATTTGTCTTAGTCTTCAGGAGGCTACTGAATGCACCCTCCAAAAGTGTGGATTGGCTTGCCTATTTACCCAGAGATGCATGATTTATTTCTTTTTTAAAAAATTGACTTATTTGTAGCAGTATGTGATTTTTGAGTGTAGCAGGAAGAAGACATCCACCATAAAAGCATAGGCAATACCAGTCAGCAAGTACCTTGAGTTACCATATTTTCCTTGTTCAACTTATATTAGAAGATGATAAGGCCATTTGAAAAAATAATAAGCCCAAAGACAAGTGTTTTATGGAAGGTACAGTCATCACAATTGTGTGGGTTAAAAATGCATTGCAATCGGTAAGACCATCTTGTATGTTGTATGTTCTTTTTATTTTTTTAACAGTGTATTAGTCCAGGATACACAGCATGATTTGGTATTTGTACATATTGTGAAATGATCCCCACAGTAAGCTTAATTAATATCCATCCCCTCACATCCTTACAATTTCTTTCCTTGTGATGAGAACTTTTAAATATATATATATATTTTTTTTTTATTTGCGAGAGAGAGAATGAGAGAGAGCACGAGACGGAGGAGGGTCAGAGGGAGAAGCAGACTCCCTGCCGAGCAGGGAGCCCGACGCGGGACTCGATCCCGGGACTCCAGGATCATGACCCGAGCCGAAGGCAGTCGCTTAACCAACTGAGCCACCCAGGCGCCCTGTGATGAGAACTTTTAATATCTACTCTCTTGGCAACTTTCAGATATACAATACAGTATTAGTAACTATAGTCATCATGCTGCACATTATGTCCTAGAAGTTATTTATCTGGTAACTGGAAGTTCTTACTTTTTGACCAACCTCACTCTTCCCCTCCCCACAGTGTTGTGTGGTGATGCCACAAAGATACTCTACCAGGTCTAGACTCACAGATAGTTCTGGAAACTCAGCAAGGCCATTAGATGAACTTCAATCTCTCCTTCACTGTGGATTCTTATGTCCCCAAAACTTGAGATCATCCAGGGGAGAGGACCAAGAGCGAGGCTTCTGAGTTCATAGACAAGGGTAGGCCACATTTCTGTTGAGAGTCTTAGCAGTGAGGACAAGAGGTGCCGCCTAAGGGAAGAGGTGGGCAGAAGTTTAATGTCACTCACAAGAGCAGGCTTAAAACCAGCCGACAGGGCTCACCCTCCTGGGCTGAAGGGCCCAGATTTAGCCTCCGAGCCGGGCTAATCCCCACTTTGAATGTGGAGACCCCCGTGTGAGCACAGGCTCATCCCTCTGCCGTTTATGCCACGCTGCTTAATTACCACGAGCCTGGATTTTTCTCATTAGGAAATCCAAGGATGATATGCATTTGGTCAACTCACTGATTGACATGATTTTTACTGATCACATTATGTTAGAACGGTGCAACCCAGATGTATAAATTCTTCTGGAGCTGAAATAGAAAACTGACGACACAAGAGAAATTGCTATTAAATTAGTATCCTTGAAGAAGAAGCATACTCTGATGCAACCTAATACCGCTTAATAATGTGAGAAAGGAAGTAAACCTACTTTAACTGGAAGTTGAAAAATAGCTTCTTTTTTTTTTTTTTAAAGATTTTATCTATTTATTTGACAGAGAGACGAGGAGAGAGGGAACACAAGCAGGGGGAGAGGGAGAGGGAGAAGCAGGCTTCCCGCTGAGCAGGGAGCCCGATGTGGGACTCGATCCCAGGACCCTGGGATCATGACCTGAGCCGAAGGCAGACGCTTAACGACTGAGCCACCCAGGCGCCCGAAAAATAGCTTCTTGAGAGAATGAGGAAAGACCACTTAAGGAAATAGGTTCACAGTGTAATGATTTCAAAGACAATGTAAACACTGAAACCCTGTTTAGGCAGGATTATGCACTCAGATTCTTGAGTGCCTACTATGTACTCAAGGGGGTAGCTATCCTAGTACAGGACTGTGAATCCAGAGGGGACACAAGAGAGCCTCCATGTCCTGGCAGAAGGCCCCCTAGGAGTGCATGGCCAGTCTGTTCTTTACAGCAGGCATCTTCCACCCCACCCCACCCCCTGAATCTTGCACACGTAACTGTATAACATATATAACAAAATGACTGTTCATGGCACTGAGAAGGGGAAATTTTCCTCTGCCCTTCAGGATTCTTCTGGCTGTTCTAAGAATCAAATTGACATGAGTCAGATTAATAGGAGAAAATCAAATTTAATTACATATGCACAGGGAATTCACATAAACATGAGAGCTTCCAAAGACAGTCAGGCAAAATGAAATATATATGTTATTCTGCACTGAGGAGAAGAGGGTAGGTGTCTGGGGCTTTAAAGGGAAGGAAGGGAATTTGCAGGAAAGACAGAAAGAAAAAATGCTTGGTAAACAAATATTTGCTGGGGCCACTCCATTTTTTTTAGATATTATTTATTTGAGAGAGAGAGTGCACACACAAGTAGGGGGAGTGGGAGAGGGAGAAGCAGGCTTCTCGCTGAGCAGGGAGCCCGATGTGGGGCTCGATCCCAGGACCCTGGTATCATGACCTGAGCCGAAGCAGACGCTTAACGACTGAGCTGCCCAGGTGCCCCTGTTGGGGCCACTCCAAAACAATGGAGAGAACTTTGATCCAACAGGCCTTGCTAGCTTCCTCCCTGTCCATCATACCTAGTTCATATCATAATGTAATTATCTATGGTGATAGTTGTTTTCCTGGAACAGGTCCAGTATCTAAATTCTTTTAGGCAGTTGGGGGAGAGGCAAGAAAAAAAACTTCCTGAGTCTTCCATTTTATAAAAAATAAATAGCCTAAAATAAACCACATGCCAAAGGGATATATTTTTAAGGTGGCAAATTTTGCTCCCCTACAATGGTATAACTATTCCTGCCACCTCCCTTAGTTTTAAGCTAAGATTTTAATTTAATTTTTATGGTTAAAATACACATACCATACAATTTACCATTTTAACTGTTAGAAAATGTATATGTCAGTGACATTTAGTGCATTCACAGTTTTGTGCAACCCCCCACCCCCAACTACTTCCAGAACATTATCCCCACCCCAAAAGTAAACCCCTACCCATTTAGCAGGCAATCCCTGTCCCTTTCTCCCTTCAGCCCCTGGTAACCACCAATCTGTTTTCTGTCTCTAAGGATTTGTATATTCTGGATATTTCATGTAAATGAAATCATACAATCTGTGGCCTCTTGTGTCTGGCTTCTTTCAGTTAGCCTAATGTTCTAATTCTTCATGGGTAAGTCATGTTTTATTTATTCATTAATCAATTGAGGGACATTTGCATTATTTCTACCTTTCAGCTATTGGGACTAATCCTGCTCTGAATGTTAGTCTACAAGTTTTGTTTTGTTTTTTTTTAAGATTTTATTTATTTATTTGACAGAGACACAGCAAGAGAGGGAACACAAGCAGGGGGAGCGGGAGCGGGAGAAGCAGGCTTCCCACTGAGCAGGGAGCCCAAGGTGGGGCTCTATCCCAGGACCCTGGGATCATGACCTGAGCCGAAGGCAGACGCTTAACAACTGAGCCGCCCAGGCGCCCCTACAAGTTTTATTTATTAAGCTGTTATGATTTAAACGCCCCTCCTCACCTTCTACACTAATACTAAGCTCTCTGTCAGTATGGTGTTAGGAGTTGCTTAGTCTGTCCTTGCCCCTCCAGACTTTTCTCTCACTGGCTCCCCCTTTGGTGCAGATTTTCCCTCCCAACTCTCATGCACACCCCGTGGCCGAGGCTGCCACACTCCTGTGTGACTTCCCTCTTGCTTTGCCACTGCACGAAATGCCCTCATCGGCCTGTCGAATACCTACTCACTTCCTGGCTTTTCAAGAAGCACTTCAGACATCACCTCCTGACAGAAGTCTTTCCAGATCTTCTCTGCTTGCTCCTGCTCATCTAACCCATGAGTACATTCATCAGTGGGCTAATTACATTCTCTCACACCCATTTATGTTAATTTAGGTCTCTCTGCTCTACTGTGAGCTCCAGGGAGCCAGGTCTGATTCATTTGTGAATCCTGGCAGAGGCTTTGGCCATGTAGTAGATGCTCCATAAAAGTTCTTGAAGTAACTGTATTAAATGTGTAAATGATGACTAGTCTGAGTTCTAAGGAGCAAGAGGAGGTGTGAGTTCTCTACAGCTGTGTAATCCTGTCTTTAAGCAGCATTGCCTTTCACCTCCCCCGTGCCTCCCTACCTCAGCCAATTAATCTTTCAAGCTCACCTCCCAGAAAATCCCTATAGAAAAAGCCCAAACCCTAGAGAAGAACGATGGCTATGGTCAGGAAAGATAAGGACTATTTATGGCACTTTCATCCTTATCTCCATGGATCCAGATCAGTTCACTTTGCTTGCTGATTCCCTAACAGAGACTAAAACAGACTCAGATATAATATTGAAAGACTCAGCTCTAGTGCCACTCCATCTCCCAGATGCTGGCCGGCCATGTGATCTACAGCTACATACTTATTTTGACTCAGTATTTAAAATATGCAGTGCAGTAGGTTATAAAGAGGGTTTTTTTTTCCCCACATGGATTAAAATATATTCAAAATGCATTCAATCCATCATCAGGTCTTAATTGGCTATGCTAATAAGGGACAAAGCTGTATATTTTATTTCAAGTGGAAAACCCTGTCTGTGTCCTCATCCAACCAAATTATATGTTTTAGACAGGATAAAGCTCAAGAGCCACTTTTTCTGAGAAGTGTTCCTAGCTATTCCAGTCTAATTTTAATGCCCATTTTTCTGCCCTCAGTGTGCCTCTCATTTTTATCTCCTATAGTGCCCTCCACTGTCCTGTAAGCCCAGATAGACTTGTCTCTATCCTCCTGTAAGTCCCAAGTGTTACGATGGCAGAAGCCATGTTTTATCTACAGTGGTCAGTACACTGCCCTATACATAGAAGGTGCTCAATAAATGTTTGTTGAGTGAATGACATACAGATTTCATCAAGTTTGATGAAGACCTGATATTACTAGAAAATAATAAACCAAGTCAAGTAGATACTACTGAGTACCAAACTTAATACCCCTTGCAGAATGATAACTCAGAAAGCCAGAAAGACATTTTACTATTAAAATATGGCATGAAATAAGGGTTTTAATCACCATTAGCACAGGTGAGGCTGGGGTTTGAGAAAGGCTGGCTTGTCAAGAAGTGATTACATAACCCCATGGAGAGGGATCTTGACCACTTTCCAGCTTTTTTGAAATAATGCTTGTCATAAAATCACTTCTCATAGTTAAGTAACAATTTTAACTTTTAAATAACAGGCAGTGTCTTTTCTTTATTTTTTTGCAGTACTTTGGAATTAAAACATTTACTATAATCAAAACTGACAGGATCAAAAGCAAACATTTTTTCCAAACATTCCTTTCTACTCAGAAGACCCCTCAGAATTAATGAAGAAAATAAGACTAACCATTGCATAATTTGAACGATCTATATCATATACTTTACATATTACATAAACCAGAAAGGGTGTCTACATGATGGATGATGATTAATAATATCTTGAATTTCTATAGGATTTTTCTTGTCCATACAGTTCAGGGTAATTTTGCATGTTGTCATCTATTTCAAAAGTGTCTCTGAGTAATTGCAACAGAAAAACATCATTATTCTCCCCATCTTAAACTCCCATTGCACCCTGTACCTATTTTAGTCACTGTACTTTCCACATTATGGTGAAACTATCGTTTCTTATATCAGTTCCCTTCACTAGACCAAAAAATGCCCCAGAACAGAAATGGTGTATATCCATCTTTCTCTATCCCAGTACCTTGGACGTTAACCTCCACATATTGTAACAAAGCATCTGAACAAAGAGTCGGTAGCTGGACCAAAGTTAGAATCCACTAAGTTGAATGATCTTCAAAGATATTCAGAACAACTGCATATAGTCTAGAATGCACCTCATAGGGATCATTTCTGCCGAAATCATGACATGGGAAGATTTGCCAAATTGTCTTCTTTGGAAGACATTACATAAGAAGATTGTTTCAAAAATGTTCAGTTATTAATCTCTCAATGGAACCAGTAGTCTATGTGAATAAAGGGAGTAAATAAGTAGGATGTGAAAATAGTAGCATTTGAGTTGCACGCCTTCAAAAGACATCTTCTTCCCAAATATCCTCCCACTTTGACTTACCACATTCTTGAAGCTATTACCCTGTGTCCTAGGCACTTATCAGTCATCTACTGGGTTATTTCCTACTGAGGGAATGAGACTCAAGCCAGGTATGTTTTGATAGGGGTGACTACAGAGTAATCACTAATGTGAGGAGCATGAGGAGGAGGGCACCCAATTACTGGCACACTGAAAATGAGAAGCATCCATCAGTTTTCCACCAAGAGATTCAATAAGTCTGAGGCCACTATGGCAATGGATTTCAAAAGGATAAGAGATGCATTAATATGGGTTAAGATACAGTAGTTTCTCTATTCTAAGTGGCTAAGTTGTATGGCGGTATTATTTTGGGAGGGAAAGTTTATTATATCTAATTTGATAGAATCTTCTGATTGGTCATAAATTTTGACTTTGCATCATAATCTTTCCATAATACACTTATAAATCTATAAAGTGAGCCAAAAAGATATCATAAACTCAGAAATCACAGTGACTACACAAATTGCCAGTAAACGCAATGTGAAAATTCTTAAATAAAAGCATTTATAAACGTGCTGTAGTCATAAGATACCTGTTTACTTAGAAAAGAGCTAAAGGAGCATTCTTGTTTGATTCTTAGATATGGAAGCAAAAAGTTATTTTCCATTTGTCACCAGTGACTTTGTTGTCAAAGGAACTAAGAATTATGAAATAGCTAGAATAATGTGTAGGGGAAAAATTACTGAGGGTAATTATGTGATACTGATATTTTCATTGTAAACTCAATTTTTTTTGGTCGTCTTACCTCTCATCAAACAAAAAACTTGGCATAGAAACAAAAGGACACAAGAAGCTTAATTTCTATTGTTTCCCTTTCCATGCAAAGTTTCTATAACCATGATCTGCTGTCAGCATTAAAACCCATTTTTGTGAACACAAACCTAAGTTTGGCACAGGTACTTATTTGCGTCTTTGCTCTTTTGAGACTTATTCTATATAAAGAAAGACCCAAAATTCTATGTGTTTCTCAGCGTGGCAGCATGAATTTGAATTTACTAAAGCACAATGTATTTACACATTAACTTCAAAAGATTATGATGCAAAAGTTTTTGCTAGTTCTCACTTACCCATAACAATCTATCTTTTGCTTTGTTCTTAAATGTAATATATTACATTTACATAGCATTTCTGTTTATTCCACTTTTGCTTCTGGCATTCAGGTATGCTAATAAAGCCAGCCACTGATTCCATATAAATCATCTTTGGCTTCTAGGAAAGGTATGACTATTAATTGTAACCAATCGCCGCATCAAGAGAGGAACTATCACAAAAATGAAGTCCACATTTAAATTCAGGGGGTACTGACTCAACCTTCCTGTGTGCTGAGGGCTATATGACCTGTTCCTGCTCTGAAAGGAGCTATAGTTTCACACGTGAACATTTTTGCTAGTAGTTCCTGATGATAGGTGCACAGTAGTCGAAGAAAGGAGAGGTTGGCGTAGGCATGAGTGGGCATAGCTGTTCCTTGGGGTAGGAAAGACATCATCAGGGCCTGGAAGGACATGCAGAATCCCAGTAAACAAAATGAAGAGAAGTAAAAGTTACAGTTTGTAAACTCCATAATGTTCTACATCACACAGCTCCTGCCACCCTCTTGCTCACTCAGGACCCGCCACGGCCTCCCAAACAGAGCTTGCTAACATGCCTGTCCTCGCCTCTAGAACACTGTTCCCATCTTTCAACTGGTGAGCTCACTGCGTGGGTCTCATCTTTAATATTATGTCCTCAATAAAGACTTCTCTTGAGAGTGCCCGTTCCAAAATTTAAACAAGATCCCTTTTTACGCTCTCAAAACATGTGTCATTTTTTTGTAATAGCATGGTATACCCTATAATTATCTATTTTTCCATGTGATAATTTCTTTAGGACAGATACTCACTCAACTGAACCCTCTGGGAGTTCAGGGATTCTATCTGTTATATTCATTTGTGTTCTCTATCCTGAGCACCCAGAACAGTGCATCTGATATTTTTTGAATAATAAATGGGACAGAAGAGAGCCATAAAGAGTATAGCAATAGACCCTGTCAATCTTACCAAGCGTGTTAGTGTCAAAGACAGAGACCATGAGGTTTGGACCCAGGCCCACTTTGATTTAGATTCTCGCTCTATGACATGCTAACTCTGCAGCCATATTGACTCTCTCTGAGCTTCCATTTCCTCATAGGTAAAAATGGGCGTCGTGACCCTGTCTTGTAGGTTTGTATGGAAGGAAACAATGGATACAAAATGCCTAGAACATTGCCTGGCATACAGTAAAGATTTCATTAATCGTATAGTGATACGTTTGCAATGCTTACTAGTAACAGTACTTTGAAATAGTTAAATTTAAAATGCAGTGTGGCACACCCGAATGATTTGCTAAGCATTTATTGTTCATGTGAAATTAAGTTTCCCCAAATCCTTTTCAAATGAATCACAGGAGTCTCGTGAGAAAATACAAAAACTGAAAGATTGGATCAAGTCACCCACTCATGATTCTCGGACAAGAGATGCTACCACAGTTCTGGCTGTGACAATTCCTGCCCCTTCATGTATTAAGGAGATGTTCCTAACCTCGAAGCTGGGTCCATCTTTTCATGGAAGAAGCTACTTTTGATAGAGCAATACTTACTATCATGCATTTTTCATGAAATTTAATGAGAGAATAATATCCATTTAAACCAACTAATTTTCTTAGTTGCTTTTAGTCAGTGAAATTGCATCATATTTTGTTCAGAACAAATGTACAATAAAGCTTTTCCTATTTCAGCAGTTTTCCAGTAAACAAAATAAATGTAAAACCAATGAGAAGATAGATGTTAATTTGGTACTTCATAGGAGTTACCAATATATCAAGAAAATGCTACAGGTTTAAAAATCCTTACCCACATTTATAAATTTTACAGAGAGTGTTCATTCGAATCCACAAGTACTTTGGATCTTAAATTAGTATTACGATGAATGGGAAAATGTTTCTATCAATTTAAAATGGTTCATTGCCCAAATCCTAAATCTGGCAGCTTCTTGACAGCAATATTAATTTTCCCTATTTGGAGCTAAAGTGACTACTCATGGATATGGAATATCTTATATTTTAAACCTTTGATTTATCTCAGATGTGGCTTTTTTGAGAAAGCAACTCACACTGCAAAGCCTAATCAGACTTTCAATTTCTTCTTCACTCATGCTTTGCCCTCATTAAAACCTCATCACTTCCAACTCTGTCTTATGATGGCATTATCATTTTTGCATTTTCTTCCTTGATGCAAAGAATCTTTGTTACTAAAACAAAGGTCATGGAAACTTGATTAAGATGAAACCTTTGAGATATATATAAAACAAATAGTAGTTACAAAATGGGCAATAATGTAGTAAATGTACCTATATTATCACAAATCACAAATGATGAATACAGTAGTGATTTCGGTTAGTTAAGTTTGAAGATGGAGACCAGATGTAGTCCTTTTTTTATATTACGACTTTATACTATTTTTTCGGATTGAGATAAGGCTAAGGCAAGAACACCTCCACATATGGGTGGTAGTATTGATATAGTGCTCATCATCTGCTAGTCTTTCCCTAAACACAGGGAAAGCACCCAAGTGAAGTGTGAAAATGGAAAGATTTAGAAATCAACAAGGAGAAAATAAGATTTATCAAAAATTTATATGAAATGTTACTTTTTTAAAGTATTGCATGCCACATGTATGTCTAAAACTTAACTGTGCTTGAAAATATCTGGAAGTCTTAGCAAGCCCCATGAATTAAGTGCAGATTATAAAATCTATCTTACTGCTTCCTGAGTAGTATATTTTCTATTTTTTTTATTATGTATATAGAGAAGAATTTTTTTTTCCATTCCAGGTTTGAAATTACAGGGATTGGATGCTCAGTGAGAATTCAGTACCTATTCATGTTACAAAGTTTTCATTTTTAAATACTCAGCTAGTAGATGTCTCCAGGTCCAATATATTTTGATAGTGCATCAGTTCTAGAAATAAGAACACTGCTAACTACAAGGTACATTCCAAAGTTCCAAACAGTATAAACTGATCCTGTTATGTCAACATTTCTTTTGCTAACTCTCACTAAAGTAAAACTGAAGAGACCCAGGAAGTGATGAGAAGAGAGCAAGGTATATATGTTTTAATTATTAAAAAACACCAATGACAGAATGTATTGAAGAGCCAATGGCTTGAACTTATTTATGAAGTGTACCCAAAGCCACCATTTTCAAACCTAACTGAAATTGTGCAGACTGTTAATTGCTGGCCTCCTTCCTAAGGTTAGGATTGTTTTTTCTTATTATTTGGCTTTCTAAATAGGAAAAGCATGGAACTAGTCCTGCTCTATTGTTGGGACCCTGCCATACCTGCGCACTGTTTCCATTGAGACAAGAAAGAGGTTCTCCAATCCATACGTTCCCTGTGAGTGAAGTAAAAGATGACCTTTTTCCCATTTATCAAGAATCTGTTGCACCGTTCCTCAAAATGTCTGCTCTAACAGAGAAGGGAAACAGTTGAGGTCCAAGATCCAAAAAGACAATCTGACAAAGAACTTTATTTTCAGGAAATACATTTTACCATATACAATTATGTTGGTCAATAGAACACTTCCTTTTTAAAACAGAAGCATCAGAGGGCAAAAATTAGAATAATAATTCTAGGCTGCATAAAATATATAGAAGTTACAACCAAAAATTAAAAATCTCAATCATTGAAGAAAATAAGACTTAAAGCCAGGATAGGAAGACTAAGTATTTCTAAAAATGACAGTTCTTCCCAACTTAACTTATAAGTTAAATACAAGTTTGTAAATTATCACAGGGTTTCTTTCCTCTTTTTCTTATTTTTTAATTGAAAAACCATAGAATGTCTTGAAATATTGTTTCTAAATGATGGGTAAGAATTTCTTGCCCTTCCAGCTACTAAACCATATTGTAAAGTTAGAATAATAAAAACCATCATATCAAATGGTGAAAATTTTCAAAGAAAGTTATAAAGTAACTTTAAATTATGAATGAATTTCTGATTTCTGGGTTCAGAAGAACTATTTTAAGTACATAACAATGGAAGATCAAATAGTCATAGTGGAAAATAAAAACAATGTGAAATATTGACCAGCCTGGAAACATATATTTTTTAAAAAATACCTTTAAAAATAACCATAAATAAAATTAAAAGGCCAGAGAATTAGGATAATGTATGGACAAGTTAGTATGTGTGTGGTTAATGAACAAAATATGTTGCAAACAATACCAAAGACTCCTTTCAAATCATTAAGAACTTATGAATACTCAAAAGAAGAATTGCCAATGTGCGTCAGTAGTTATTCCATGGAAAAATGCAAATAGCCAATTAAGTTATAAGACATTCAGCCTCACTGGTAATCAAAGCAGGTTTTTCATAGTCATAATGAGGTTTCATTTTTGTCCATCAAATTGGCAAAGATTAAAAATTTAACACAGTTTTTGCAAGAAATTAGGGAAAATGAGCACTTTCTGTATGTCCCATAAGAATATAAATTTGGTGGACAATGTAGAATAATATAGTTCCATTTCTAGCCCTGTTTCCATTTGTGGATTGGTATGGGCTGGGTGGGTCTTAAAAGTCTTCACAGTCTTTGACCCAAAACTTCTACTTTTTGGAATTAAGCTATAGGACATAGCCAGAGATGTAAACAAAGAATTATGGAAAACAGAGCTCATCACAGTATTATTAAATAACCCAAAATTGAAATCAACATAAATATTCAATACTGGCATCATAATATGGTATTTCTATACAATGAAATAGTCATTAAAATAATTTCAAATAAAGATAATAATTCCAAACATGATAAATTGTTCATGCCATATTATATAGCAAAGTTAAGCTATTGTGTTTTATATATATTAAGATAATTTTATAAACATTATAGAATAAAAATAGCAAGAATCTATACCCACTTGTTAATAATAGCTATTGTTACAAAGTTTGTATGATTTTCATTTTCTTTTTTATACTTTCATGCAATTAAAAAGCAGAAATTTTCAAATTGGATAAAAGATTTTTTAGAGGGGCGCCTGGGTGGCTCAGTCGTTAAGCGTCTGCCTTCAGCTCAGGTCATGATCCCAGGGTCCTGGGATCGAGCCCCGCATCGGGCTCCCTGCTCGGTGGGAAGCCTGCTTCTCCCTCTCCCACTCCCCCTGCTTGTGTTCCCTCTCTCGCTGTGTCTCTCTCTGTCAAACAAATAAAATCTTTAAAAAAAAAAAAAAAAGATTTTTTTAGAAAAAACTCAAAGATCACATTACCTGTCTCAATACTCATTTAAAAGTACCGTAATCAAGACAGTGTGGTATTAACATAAGATAAGGGTAAATATATAGGTCAATGGAAGAGAAGAGAGAAGCCAGAAATAGATCCACATATGCATGGTTAATTGATTTTCAGTAATAATTGTAATTCAACGAGAAAGTAATTCAATGTGACAGGGATTGCATTTTTCAGGAAATATTCTACAACAATTTGACATTTGTGTGCCAAAAAATCATAATGACCTCACTCATACCTCACACCAAATACAAAATTGAATTTGAAATGGATCATGTCCTTAAATATATGGTAAAGCTATAAAATTGCAGCAACAGAGAACATAGGAGAAAATCTTTATGACTTAGTTTAAGGAGAAGTGGGGGGTTTTTTGGGACAAAAATGTATGATACATAAAATTGGTAAATTGGACTTCAGCAACATTAAAAAAAACCCTTGTTCTTAGACTAATACATTAAGAAAACGAGAAGACAAACTGGAGACTTGGTGAAACTATTTGCAAAGCATGTATCTTGTAAAAACCTGTATGAAATGTTTTATATAAAGAACTCCCCAAACTCAAACTAGGGAGACAAAGATTCCTCAAAAATGGGAGGAATTTTTTTTCACATCCTTCACACACAAAGGATAAAATATCAATGCACAAAAGATGTTTGACATTCTAAGTCACTAAAGAAATGCAGAGAGTCACAAGGAGATACCTCTACACATTTACTAGATTGGCTAAAAAGACTGACAATATCAAATGCTGGTAAAGAGATATAGCAACTAGAATTATCAGACCTTGCTGATGGGAATTATCATATAACCTAGAAAACCTTCACTTAAATACACTTAAATGTACCTACACTTAAATATTCATAGCAGCTTTATTCATAAGAGCCAAAATGTTGGGGGGGGGTGGAATCTAAATTTCCATCAGTTGATGAACTCATAAACAAATATAGCACATCCAGACTGTGGAATACTACTCAGCATTGAAAAGAAAGAACTACCTATATATCTAGCAACACTGATAATTCTCATAAGCATTATACCAAGTGAAAGGTACCAGAAACAAAAAGGTCACATACTGATGAATCCATTTGTATGGAACTGTGGAAAAAGTGAGATTATAGAAACAGAAGTCAGATGAGGTGTTGGCAGAAGGAGAGATGTGGTCAGGGGATAGACTGCAAGATGACATAATGGACCTCTTTTTGTGGGTGATGGAAATCTCCTATATCACAATCATGGCAATGGGTACAGAACTGTATACATTGATCAGTTTTATCAAAATCTACATAGAAAAGGGGTGAATTTTATTGTATTGTATATTAAATCTCAATTAATCTGACTTAAAAAGAGAAATTTAGTTTTTCGTAATAACCCCTAGTAGTAATATTGATGCAATAGTAAAGAACATTTATCACATTCAGTTTACAAATATACTTCCACATAATCATCGTGTTGGATACCATCACTGTGAGGGAGGTAATGTTATTACCAGCATTTTTACAAACATGAACATTAAATATTAGAACTTTAAAGTGTTTTTTTGTTGTAGTTGTTTATGTTTTGTTCTATTATTTGTTTGTTTCCTCAAAGCGTAATGATTGCTGTGTGGAATGGCTAGAGCTCAGATGCAGCCCTACTGAGATTCATTCAGAAGGATAAAGTGGAAGGAGCATGAATTGTTGAATCCTAAATATAGGAGTTTAAATTCTGTGCTTCTAAAATATGTGGAAAGGAGGCAGGAAAGATAGGTACGTAGGTAGGTCAATGAATAGGTAGATAGAGATAAAGATGTCTGTCTTCCTGAGCCACACTTGTCTGAAATTTAATCACCAGAATTAAAAGATAACCTTTACAAAATGTCTAACACATATTATGTGTTCTCATTATCACTGCCTTGCCTTCACCTTCCCACTAAATCACTCTTCCACTGACCACTGTTGACCATACTCTCTCTCTTTCTTAATAGCACTGCCCCTCCCAAGTCATCCAGGTCAGGAGTCTGGGAGACACCCAGCCTCCACCTCCCACCCTCCGCTGGTGTGCATTTGGTAGTGAGCTTTATAACTATCTTCTGAAATACGTCTTAAGTTCCTCCAGTCTTCTCTTTAGTCTCCACAACTCCTTTGTTAGAGCTCTCTTTTATTTTTCTCATAGAGGCCTGAAACTGCTCACTACCTAGTCACCTAGACTCCAAACAGTTGTCTCCAATTAGTAGTGGAGTGAACATCCTGACACACAGACCCAATCATCACTGTCTTACTCGGCATGCCTTGTCAGTGCCTTATCTCCTGGCAGTGTGAACGGTGAACCCAGGAGTATTGCAGATGCAACGCTTTCTGATCTGATCCCAGCCTCTTCTGCAGCCTCCACTCCCAACCCCACGCCTCCAGCATCCAGCCCTACAAATCTTGCCATTTACTGCAGTGATACATGCTCATCCGGAGAGATTCCCTTCTCCCCTCTATCCTGGGCTAAATCATTCCTGCTCTTCATTTTCAAATATTTTCTCCACCAGAAGGTCTTCTCTGACTAAACAAAACTAGGTCCCTTTGCCCTTTCTCTAGGTTCATATAGCTTCCTGTGCACAATGTTATCATGGAATTTATGACCCTGTGTCCACGTTATTTGTTTTCATATTTACCTGAACCACTGGTCGATGAATGCCTTGAGATTAGGAACAAAATATTTCTCGTGGTTATAACCCCCATCCCCTAGCATAATACATGAGGCAGCATATATTGAATGAATAAATTAATATATGGAATTCTGCCATCTCCAAGTTTGTTGGGCAAAAATGAAGCTCGTGCACCCATTTTTCCATATTATTTATTTTTTCAACAATTTAGGAAACACCAAGAGGATTTTTCCTATATCGTCCAAAGTGTATCCAAATATACCCAAATACTTAGTAATACTGAATTTCCAAGAAAGAGGGTCATGACATAGGAAAAAAAAAAAAACTTGATGTCAGAAGAATTATTACAACTTACAGCTCTGCAAATAGCTAAGTAACTGAGTATTTCTGATAGTTTCTCTTATGTTTCATTCTTCTTGTGCACTAAGTGATAATCTCTGACATTTATTCTAATTCCAAAGTGTGGTCATTCCCTCTACACTTCATAAAATCTAATAATCCTGTTCTCAATGACATAGTTTTAATTTTCCTATTCTTTCCCTTGTAGCTTACAAAATCTTTTTTTTTTTTTTTTCTGTAGAATTCCCAGTTACCTAAGATATAAAACTTAGTAATTTACTCTTTGTTGGCTTTCTACATTCTGGTTCCTTCTCTCTCCAGGTCTCTGAGACACTGTTGCTCAATCATTTTCTATACCAATCTCTTAAAGCTGTCATCTCTCTATTTCAGCGAGTCTCCTTTGCCCTCAGATCAAACACCACCTTCCTAATGTTATCTTCAAAATGCTGAGGCTACACCTGTTCTCCCTCCCTTGCCGGGTCTCCTCTTAACCTGCTTCCTCATGAATCCCCACTCCCGTCGAGCAGCCTTTTGCCCACACTGCCCAGTTCAACCCTGTTCCGTCTTTCTGTTCCGTGAAGTAGTTCAATACCGAGCTCCTTCAAACACCTGTCCTCAATTAACCCCATTTCTCCTCTGATCTCACTGATCTCCTGAGGAACCTCTTCAACTCAGTGCATGATGTAATGAATAACCTGGATAAATACTCATATTATCAAGTTCATGACACTAAATACAGTCATTCGAAGAAGAAAATTGGTTGGACTAAAATATGAAATATATTTGGAGACACCCCTGCCTTAGTCTCAGTTTTATCCCAGGTGTGTTGGTGCTCTTCCTTGAATCCTCCCCGAGGAGAGCTGAGAAGCTGAGAGCTTCCCTGAGCAATGCAGCACCAGGCCCGCTGATGCACTCAGCTCTCCCAAGATTCTAGCAGGTGGAATCTTTCCAGGGTGTTAGCCATCTGATAAAAGTACTGAGTTGACTTGGATGATCTCTATTTTCTAATAAAAAATATGTACAAATTCCAGTTCTCTAATACTTTCATAGAACCTAAGGAAAAAATCAACGAATTTAAACCTTTTGGTAATTGGTCCCAATATAGTCACACATGTTAACAGCTGAAATGGAATTTATATGCTGTCTAGTTTAAAGATTTTATTTATTTATTTGAGACAGAGAGCATGAGAGGGAGGAGGGTCAGAGGGAGAAGCAGACTCCCTGCCGAGCAGGGAGCCCGATGCGGGACTCGATCCCGGGACTCCAGGATCATGACCTGAGCCGAAGGCAGTCGCTTAACCAACTGAGCCACCCAGGCGCCCTATATGCTGTCTAGTTTAAACTCATTACTTTAATGATGAAAAAATTGAGACCCATCAAAGGTGAGGACATTTATTGAAGGTCCTACTGCTTTTAGGTGGGAAACCGGTGTTAGGACATCATTCTCCCAACTCCAAATTCCACCTTCTTTTTTACTTTCTGTCCTTTAATATATTCTCAGGACTTAGGGATAATTATCACAACTCTCCTGAAGCTGATGTCTGAATATAGTCCTTCACTATTAGATGGTGACCTGTCCTAGTTAACCAAAAAAAGGTTTATTACATTTATATTTTATTTATTTTGTTATATTTTATTTATAGTTTTATTATAACTAGATACACCAAAGTACAGGGAACACCTCAACATAGTCACATTTGTACAATAGGATAGGATTTGTATTAACAAATTATTCTCAACATTTTTCAGCTTTGCCTGTTACCAATCCACTGTTAAATTTACATAATAACGGCTAACCTGTTACTATGAAGTACACAAGTAAGCTGAGCTTTAACTTTTAAGATCAATATTAAACAGCTAGACTCTTCTTAGGGAGATTAGCGGTAGTTACAGTACATCTTAGAGGTAGTTACAATACATTTGGAACAGATAAGCTTTGAGTTATAATTGTTCCTCATAGCTATTTTGGTAGAGACATAGCCTCATTGAGTGTTAATTAAATAATCCAGTGCAGGAGCTTGAAGACCTACTCCTCAGACAATTATTAATTATATAGGTAAAATGCACACCAGAAATAATTGCTTTTGTATTTTACAGCTGCATCTTCTAGTGATGAAAATTTACTGTATTTCTAATATGTCATCTTAAAAAATATGAGGTCTTCATGATCTTAATCCCCGGTGTTTATCAAATGAAGAAAGCAGAAACTTGGGAATTTATTGCATTTTTAACAGAATTCGTACTTTTAACTTGTAGCTACTATTCATGACCGGTTACTGCCAGGCACTTACCAGTTTATGTTGGGATATTTAGTCCTTGAAATAATCTAAATGTTCATTTTGTAGATTAAGAAGTTAACAACTAGTACTCAACAGCTAGTAATATACTAGCCAGTAAATACTCAAATGGTATTTTTATTTGATGACCCATTTGTCGCTCACTCCAAAAGCCCGTGACCTGGAAAAGTAAAGTCATGTTAATGTCGTACTATGTACGTGTCTGGCACAGTGCCAGGTGGAAGGAATGTAGACGTGAACTTCGTGTCTCATAGTCTTGGTCTTTGCCATGCTCCACGTTACTCTAGATATGAGCATTTGTCTAAAGAATCTGTTGAGTTTTAATAGTGTGAAAGGACACTATAAGAGGGAATTCTTTTAATCCTAAAGAAATAATCAGACTTAGCCAGTAACATTTATGTACAAAAATGTTTAATTTAGCATTATTTGAAATAGTAAAATATTTTAAACAAAAACAAGGAAAAAATATACATATACTATATCCATAAACATAAAACAGCAGTCCACCATTGAAGTATATTATAAAAGAATATTTTATACTAAGGGCATAGTTGTTTTTTTCTTTAAAGATTTTACTTTATTTATTTATTTATTTATTTATTTATTTTTAAAGATTTTATTTATTTATTTGACAGAGACATAGCGAGAGAGGGAACACAAGCAGGGGGAGTGGGAGAGGGAGAAGCAGGCTTCCCGTGGAGCAGGGAGCCCGATGTGGGGCTCGATCCCAGGACTCCGGGATCATGACCTGAGCCAAAGGCAGATGCTTAACGACTGAGCCATCCAGGCGCCCCAAGGGCATAGTTTTTTAATTCTCAAAAATATTTCTGATTACATATATTGTGCTTGGCACAAGTCAAGGTACTGAATTACAAACCATAAACAGAATAAACAAGCTCTGGCCCTCGTAAGGCTTACAATTTTCATGGTGAAAACATATAACAAAGATAAACAAATATAATGACAAGTATAGGGTAAGTGACAAACAAGGTAAGGGGACAGAGAATGACGGGGATGCTACTATTTAAGGATGTCCAAGGAAGATACAGTCAGATGTATGAATATCAGAACATTTCAGGGACGCCTGGGTGGCTCAGATGGTTAAGCGTCTGCCTTCAGCTCAGGTCTTGATCCCAGGGTCCTGGGATCGAGCCCTGCGTTGGGCTCCCTGCTCAGCGGGGAGTCTGCGTCTCACTCTGCCCCTCCCCCTAGCTTGTTCTCTCTCTCTCTCTCTCTCTCTCTCTCAAATAAATAAATCTTTTTAAAAAGAGAACATTTCAGACACAGGAAATATTACAGTGCAGGGATGGGAATGGGTTGGACATTGACTATAGTTGGCATTCAAAATGAATGGATGAATAAATTAACGACACAATTCACTCATGGTCTGACGTTGAGAGTTGCTAAATCCATCATCTGTATAGATGTGTATGAGGAATTCTAGCTAGCCCCAGGCTCAAATTAATTAGCTGAGTGCATGTCATATACCAGGTACTTTCCCTAAATTCTTTTAAATCCTTATCACAAATCTACAAATTAGATATTACTCACCTCCTTTTATTGGCAAGGGAATTGAGGAGTAGAAAAGCTTAGATTCTACTAGCAGATGTACAAATCCCAGATTCAAAGTTAGGTCACACGTGTTTCTGACTTAAAATTCACTCTACCTCATCTTACTATCTTCCATGATTAATGAAGATGTTTTAATTAAATAAGTTTTTTCAGGTTTTAATTAAGTAAAAAGTAAGATTTATCCCAGGTATGGATTTGCAAGAGAGATCATACATGATCATTTGCTAAAGAAACAACATAATTTATTAGAAGTAGGATATATGTAATTTATCACGGCTCATCCTACCAAGGATGCATGCTCTCACATAGGCCATTTCTTTTTTTTTCAAATATGTCATTTCTAACATAGATATCTAAAAATATGTTTTGTTCCCTAAGGAACTTCAAGAGCTGGAGTTACTGCTTACTTTTGTATTTTTGGATAGCAGATAACTTCACAAAACAGCCTAAAAGAATAATGAAATTTGAGACTTTATAAAGACATGTAGCAGATTTTTTTTTGAGGATGGTCAAATTCACATTTAATTATGTCTAATATAAAAGTCTAAAGAAGTATATGTCTACGGAAGTATAAAGAAGAATGGGTAGTCAATACTGGGACTTGTATTTTCAGCATATTAAATTTTATATCACCCACGTATCTTGTTACAAGCAAACTAGAAAAACTGAATAAAATATTAAACCTGCTTGACAGTATTTTTGGTAATAACAAGGCAGTAAGGCCATGGAGGGGGTAGAATCCTAAGGAAGAGGGGAGTGCAGAAAGCTGCGGCTAATATTCAGCTCTGCTTTTCCCAAAAAGGTGATGGAGAGAGAGATCACATAGCCAAGCAGACATGGGGTGATTTCAAGCTGCTTGGGGAAAAAGTTGGAATCTGGGACCATCTCTAGTGCTTTTTACTCCTTCAAGTAAACACCTATTTTCATCCGGGATCGTTTCTGTTCTGATGACTTTTTAAAAACACTTCTTAGGGGTGCCTGGGTGGCTCAGTCGTTAAGCATCTGCCTTCAGCTCAGGTCATGATCCCAGTGTCCTGGGATCGAGCCCCGCATCGGGCTCCCTGCTCGGTGGGAAGCCTGCTTCTCCCTCTCCCACTCCCCCTGCTTGTGTTCCCTCCCTCTCTCGCTGTGTCTCTCTCTGTCAAATAAATAAATAAAACTTTAATAAATAAATAAAATAAATAAAAACACTTCTTAGACTGTAGCTCTGCTGCTGATGAATTCCATCAAATTTTTTATGTCTGAAAACATGTTTTATTTCACTGTGCTTTTGAAAGGTATCTTCAGGGAAGCCTAGCCGGACAGTGTTTTTTGCCGTCACTTTAACAATAACCTAGCGCTGTCTTCTGCTGGGCATGACTTCTACCGGAGATCAGCTCTTGTCATCATCTTTGTTTTCCCGTCCTTAATATGTTCTTTTTTCCTTCTGGACGCTTTTAAGAAAGATTTCCTCCTTGTCACTGGTTTTGAACAATTCGATTAGGATGTACCTTGGTGTCTTTTTATTTATGTTCTTTATGGTTGAGTTTCATTGAATTTCTTGGATTTGTGGAGCTTTGGCTTTATTTTTTATCAAACATAGGATCATTTTGGTCATTTTGGCCACCGTATGTTCCAGTATTTTTTCTGTCCCCCCTCTCTTTCAGGGACTGCAGCTGCCCCTGTATTAGGTTACTCAAAGTTGTCCTAAACTGGTGTAATGCTCTGTTTATTATTTTTTGTTTTGTTTTGTTTTCTTTGTGTTTCATTTTAGGTAAGCTCCATTGCTCTACCTTCAAGGTTCCCCCTCTGTTCTTGTCTCATCTGCCAGCCTCCCATCCTCTGGATTTTCCAGCTCACACGTCACAGTTTCTATCTGTAGAAACCCACTCTGGGCCTTTTTTTTTTTTTTTTTTTTTTTTGTCTCTTCCATGCCTCTATGTAAGTTTTCAAACACACAGAATACACTCATAAGAACTATTTTAATATGTGTTTCTTCTAATGCAACATCTGTGTCAGTTTGGCTTTCATTGAGAGATTTGTTTCCCCTTATGAGTCCTATTATCCTGCTTCTTTGCAAGTCAGATAATTTTTGTTTTATCATTGCTAGATATTGTGGATTTTACCTTGTTTGGTACTGGGTATTTTTATGTTAAATATTTTGAATTAAAGTATTTGGCACTTCATGGAATATATATGTATATTCTATATGTAGAGTAAGTGTATATATATATACACACACACATATATATTCCATATGTATATATTTGTAAGTATACATATATTCTATGTATATATTTGTAAATATGTATATTCTATATGTAGAATAAGTAGAATGTATTCTATGTGTATATACTCTAGTATACATGTTCTTGAGCTTTAGTCTATGATGTAATTAACTTACTTGGAGATAATTTTCTCTTATCAGGTCCTACTTTTAAGATTCGTAGGGGAGTATGGGACACTGCTCAGTGGAGGCTGCTAATTCCCCACTGCTTAGAAAAGATCCTCTGCTCACCCTGTGCCGAGCCCGGTGAATCATGAGGTTTTCCAGTTTGGCAGGGGGATAGGGCAGCTTTCCAGGCCTCCTGTGGGCACCAAGTACTCACCTCTCACCTCTCGGATCCTTTAGGGTGCTGTGCTTACTTTCCAAGCCCCGGGTCATTTCCCTGAACACATCTCCGATCACTGGTGCACATGATCATCATTACGGGGCTGAACTCCGGAGGGAATTTCTCTCGGGGTCTCCGGAGCTCTTTCTGCAGGAAGTGCAGGCCCCTCAGATGCTCTGACAAATTCTAGCAGCCTCAGGCTCCCTGGACTGCATATCTTCCATTCAGGGGGTCCCCTGAGAAGTGACTGGGACCCCCCAGCAAGCACCACCGCCTGTAAGCTTATTTGGTGCAGTAACCTAGGCAAAGATTCAATCTCAGTCACTTCCCGTGTTTCCAGGATCATTGTCTTCATCACCAGAAACCCAGGCTTTTGTAAACCATGATTTTAGATATTTTATGAATTTTTAGTTGTTTCAGGGGGAGAGTGTGGCTGTTGTTTATGCCCCTTGGCCAGACGTATAAGTCTTGTGATAGGAATTCAAAGCGAAGTTGAAATACATCAACCAAGATCCACTGTTTTCCAAATCTAATGCTGATTACTCTTCCTACAAAATAAGTTTAGTAAAGGAGACTCTCCACTGTATGTTTCTCTTCAGAAACACCTTTGTATGTTTCCTGGGTGTTGTTCAGATGGAGCTTTGTGTGGCTTCCTAACCTTGGAACGTGTTGTGCTCATACCCACCCAGTCTTACTGGCTTCACGTTTTTGTTTTTTTAACTCATTTTAAATTGATAAAATTGGACCACTAACCAGGACGTGGGGATTGCTTTGCCTGCCAGTTTGTCACAGGAAAATAGAGCCTTCACCCAAAGCTCATAAGAAAAAACAGGTTTCTTGTTTGCCCCCTAACCTGGCAATTCTTTCACTGGAACTCAGATGTTTTAGGCTTTATTCGTGGTCGAATTTCCTTCTCTCCTTTGCTTGTTTGAGTCCCCTGACCTCTGCCTGTGCACGTGTGTGTGTGTATGTGTGTGTGTTAAAAGTGTAAGTCACTCATTTTTAAAACCTTTTTTCTGTGTATTTAATCACTCACTCTTACTAAGCCCCTTTTTTGCTTTTGTCTGGTATTTCTAGGTTTTTACAGTAGAAAGGTGTTTGCGATTAATTTAATTGGTTCTAAAAATAAGAGACCATGCTTTATATTTTCACGTATAGATATTTTATTTAATTTTCTGCTGAATATAAAGTGTCAGTACGTATCAGTCATTAATGATAATAAGCATCCTCACAACAACAAAATTTTAAGAAATTCCAAAATAATAGTGACCCAAAGCCTACTGCCTAAGTAGTTCATAAGCACAGAAGTGTGTCTCTTTGGTTCATGTGTATGTGTGTGTGTGAAAGCATCTATGAAATGAGGCTTTCTTTGAAATTTTAATTAAGAAGAATAGGGAAAAAATAAAATTCAGTGAGAAGTCATAAAAGTAAGTTAAGAAAGGAAAAGATTGAACTAATATTTTTTTTAAGATTTTATTTATTTATTTGAGAGAGAGAATGAGAGAGAGAGAGAGCATGAGGTGGGGAGGGTCAGAGGAAGAAGCAGACTCCCTGCTGAGCAGGGAGCCCGATGTGGGACTCGATCCCGGGACTCCAGGATCATGACCTGAGCTGAAGGCAGTCGCTCAACCAACTGAGCCACCCAGGCGCCCAGATTGAACTAATTTTGATGATCTTGCCGAAGTTTAATTTTTAGCCTCGGTTTAGCAAAAGCCCAAAGAATACAATTAACTGTTGAAAATAAATCAGGGGCCCCTGGGTGGCTCAGTCTGTTAAGCATCTGCCTTCTGCTCAGGTCATGAACCCAGGGTCCTGGGATTGAGCCCTGCTCAGTGGGGAGTCTGCTTCTCCCTTTCCCTCTGCCTCTCCCCCCGCCCCACTCATGCTCTCTCCCTTGCTCTCTCTCTCAGATAAATAAAATCTTTTAAAAAAGAAAAGAAATCAAAATGATATTCAATATATTAATAAACTGATGTGCATCATTTCTAAATGGAAGCTGGAGACATAGAAACTGAAGCCAGGAAGTAAAAGAGATTCTAATCTTAGAGAAATACAGTCTAATGAGGACTAAAGAAATATGATTTGAAGTAGAGACATGAAACATAGTAAGACTGGAGAAAAAGCATCTCTGTGGTAATAGACCACCAGGGGAAAAAAATTTTGGATAAAAGGTATTTGATAAATTTTGTCTAGTGATTAAAAAAGGCACAGCATGAGGCATTTCTAAAAGTGAGCAATAAACCATTCAGGGTCTTACAGTTGAACAATGCAGTTTTGATAAAGAAGAGAATCACAAATCAATCAACTTTTTATAAAAGGTGTAGATGTTATGATAGCATCTGTAACTAGAAAGATAAAACTTGAATTTTGGGTTTGAAAATATATTTGAAATTGATATGCTTACTTCTACACGCACTATGTCCACATAGTAATTTTTGTCTGTAATATTTACATGTAACAGTCACGTTTGCACGATTCTCAGCTCTTTTGTTTTCTCTAAAAAGCCATCATCGAGAATAAGTTTTCCATATGATTTTCAAGTTATTATAGGTATAATCACCTGTGGGTTCCAAGCTCTTTTGTGGCTCCCCTAGAACTGAGTACAAAGTAATTCTGACACAAGACTTAATAGTCCGGGTGACATTTGCTTTACTATTTCCAATGGAATTTGATTTCACACAAGTACTACTGACATTTCTGAAAAATATCACGCAGACACACAAATTCATGAAATCCTAATAAACCAAATAAAAGCAATAATGTAAAAAACAAAAAGGAAATATTATGTCCTTCAATGACGACATAGAAAATAAAACTGTATATATTGAATGTAAAAATGTTGTTAAAGTTCTTTTTTTGAGTCAAGACTTAGCTATCATGCGAGCCCTAATAATATCTGAGTCTTTACAGTTCATATTCTCACCTAGCAAGTTCACTTCCAGGAATGTGCTTTAAAAAATTAATCGACGATGATTGCAAGATCTGTGTGAGATGATATTCTGTTTCATACAGTAATATTTATAATAGCAATTTTGAAAATAACCTCAATATTAGAAATTTCAAATGAGGGGCACCTAGGTGGCTCAGTCGTTAAGTGTCTGCCTTCGGCTCAGGTCATGATCCCAGGGTCCTGGGATCGAGCCCCGCATCGGGCTCCCTGCTCAGTGGGGAATCTGCTTCTCGCTCTCTGTCTACCATTCCCCCTGCTAGTGCTCTCTCACTCTCTCACTCTCTCACTCTCTCTCTCTCTCAAATAAATAAACAAAATCTTAAAAAAAAAAAAAAGAAATTTCAAATGACTAAAAATTATGGAGACAGAAAGGCCCTTCAGGGCAATGGGAGGCACACAGGTAAGGTGTCAGAGCAGGAAGGGCAGTCCATTGGAGGCCAAGCCTAGGCCAGGAGGGCATCTGGATCGGCAAGTGACCTGGAGCAGCCAGGAGTTAGACTACACAGAATGCCTTAGACCTGAGCATGCCAGGGCCCTCCCTGGACATGCATCTCAGGGGACCAGCCCTTTTGAGTGTCTTTCTTTGCAGTGCCATCCAGACAGGAGCTCCAAGTCTAGACCAGGACTTATGTAGGCTCATCCCTGTTTCTCCCCTTAGGGACATTCTCTAACCTTCTGTTCCTCCCTAATCCTACATGAGATGGACCAGATGTCCCCAAGGACCAAAAGGACTCATGCCTATGGGGTTGTCCCTGGATCCTATAGCTTCTCCATAGTTTCAGGAGAGCAGTTGGTGAGAGGATTGCTTCTATAGGGCCATATTTCTTTCATGGAATGGGGGAGATTTATGTGTGAGAGAGATGCTGACTTGCAAAGTTCTACATTTAGAACTAAGCAGAGTTCAGGCCTCTGGGCAACTGACAGTTAAAGCCTTCAACCAAATGTGTGGGTAGTAGACTGGCTCTTGCCCTTTTGCCTTCTGATCACTGTGCTGCCTCTGATCTCCAGCACTTGAAGGCTGTGCAGACTCCACCACCACTGGTACCACTTGGTAGGTTCCTCATCACCTGTCAGGCATTCCTCCAGGAGAGGCTCAGCCTGTCTTCTCCAAAGGCATTCATGACCATCAAGTCTTTCCAATCCATGTGCTCTCTTACTGTTGAATGATGAGATGTCATGCTTTTCCTGGTTGGTCTTCGGACATACAAGGTGAGAGATAGACATTCCTTGTCCAAGTGGGACCATTCTTCTTGCTCTGTCCAGGACCCGTCACGTATAACATTGAAAGAGATTTTATTCATGTATAACATTGAAAGAGATTTTATTCTAGGATTGCAGTGATTACAGACTACAGAGTTCAAGAGAAGGATATGTTGTTCTATATTTTTACTAGAAAATTCCATATGATAAATTTTACATGACCATTAAATGAGTCATTGTTTCCATTTTTTCCTGCACACTTGGGGTAAGACTAGCATTTATGGGCCCATTCTATGAAACATAGTAATAAACTTTGAGAGAGTCATTGGAAACCAATATTCAGGATGGATATACAGTGTCATTAGAAATTATGGAATCAGCAATAAATAACTTATTAAGGCACTGCAGTAGCAAGATCATCTATATTGCTTTAATATAAACAGGTTCAGAATACCCTATTGTTAGTACTAACAACATTGTTCCATTTTCCTGTTTATTGACAATAAACAAAAGGAAAAGCTGGGTCTTGCTTGTGAACAGGATAGGCAATGTGAAGAATATCTGCATGCACTGATTTGACAATAAACAAATACGTATATGCTTCTACCCATTTTTCTAAATCTTCATTGATATGTCTCTATACCTTACATGAACCTATGAACTTTCTAGATAATTTAAATCATATTATTTATATAGACAGAAGGTCTACATAAATATTTTTCTGGGTCCCCAGAAAACCTATTGGTGGCCTTGTGGCTATGCACAGGGCATTAAGCAAATAAGAAACTGTACCAAATACAATGGAATCCAGGCTTCCTATTCTTGGAAAAGGGTGTTAAAAATATGGAAAGAGACAAATCTAGAATGAACCCTGTAGTGTTGAATTAGAATTTGTGATGCTGTATAATCTCATAGGTTTCAGTGTATAAAGAGATAAATGTGAATTGGATAGAGAGATAGATGTTTATAATAGATGTAAATATGTGTGTATTATAGTTCTGTACATTGTGAAAGCCTCTGAGAAATAATGCACCAGTAGCAGTGAGCATGCCTGGAGCATAGATCTTGGTTGCCAATTATGCTCAGCAGTTAAATAATCTCGAGCTCCTTGAAAAATGATTGATTTAGACCTGGGGCGGAGAATGTTCCAGATTGTGCCCAAAGTAAAAAAGTACTCAGTAATGATGAGGACATGACAAAAAGACAGAGAGGTTAGATTAAAGGTGTTCCTAACAGCCAACAATTTAAGCAGAAAATATGTAATGACAATAATGGATTATAACACATTGAACAAATAAGGTATGTAAGTAAGTGAATAAATATGTAAGTAAGTAAATAACTAGGAGAGATTACTACATCTCACAGTAAAATGCCATAAATGTAGAAAGAATGGTGGAATCAGACAACTACTATGTGGCAATCATCATAGTAAAATTCTAGGCAAGATAAAACCATCAGTGGAGGCCACGGTCAGGGTATCAGTAATGGGACAAATGAACATTGTGTGTCACAGTGGAGGGAACAATGAAAGAATGCTCATCTGTGATATTCTAGACAGATGTGCATGATCTGGGTCCAGTCATGAGGAGCATTGAACAAAACCACTCGGTTGACAGCAACATAATGGGAGACTATTCTTGAAGTAAGTTTTCGAGTTATATGAAGTTATCCTCTCCATAAAGAAAAACTGGAGAAAAATGGATCATAGTCCATGTTGTGAATTTTGCTGTCAGCCTCTCTGTTTTTTTTCTTTTATGCTTTGATTTTTTGGGGATGTAGATAGTCTCTTTCTTTCTCTTAGAGCTAAGCTCTTTTGTTAATATGTCCATCTTTTTCTTTTTCAAATCTATTGTTATTGTGTTGTAGTATCCTGTTAGGAGTAGTAAATATTCTCCTATTCAACTAAGCAATGTCTGCAATGATCATTCTTCAGGTGATCAAAGCAATTTTGATCTGACTGGATGATATCTGATATCAACAGGTCCAAATCAGGTTCTAACTCAGAATAGGAGTTCAAGTTTCTATCTCCTACTGAAGAGGAAGCAGGACAGTCATTTGAGTGGACATCATGTAGATTACCAGAGATCTTTCCCAGGAAATAACAAAGACCCAGAAAGTTATCCATGTTAGGAGAAACAAAATAGGATTGACAAGATAATTCTATGGCATTATTTCCGTAATTTAACACGGCAAAGATTCATCATCAAGGAGCTTGATAACAATGTAGCTTCACTGGGCCCCACCTCTGGAGATTTTGATCCCACAGGTCTTGTGTGCAGAAGAGTGTCATTATTAGTAAGCTTTTAGGTGACTTTTGTTCCCACATTCAGTTATAGAACCCAAACCGTAACAATATCTTGCAAAACCCATCCAGCCATTGTTAATAATGCCAACTTTCCTTGGCTTTGTAATTTCCGGGAAGAATCTCTGACACTTTGTGTAGTTTCCACTCAACTAAATACTCTGCTTCCTCACCAGTACAGGAGAAAGGGCTGGGTGGGCAGTAATGGACCATGCTTTGAAAAGTGATCCGTTGGGCCCAATTTAAAGCTGGTTTCTGAGCAATGAATATATGAGATCAAGAGTAAACTACTCTGTGTGGCCTCCTATTGGAGTGACATCCCCAGACTACCTCTGACATCTGGTCTCAGGAAAACAATCTCTGAGAGTCCCTCCCTTGCAAGACTCCTTACCCCACCCTTGGGCCCTCCCTTGCCCCCTTCTCAACTATTTTCTACCACATCAGCACACCAGAATTTACTCAAGTGTTTCACAAAATTGGAAGTCTTCACCTCTCTGATAACAGGACCTATGACAGTGCCTGAGACATACCAGATGCCCTCAGATTGTATGTTAAACTACAAGAACCATTCATGTGCCCTTGCATTTGTTTTATATCATTGCATAACAGGTCACACAAAGGGAGCCTAAAATAAAACACAGTCTCCATGGGGATTGTGCATACTTTAGCTGAGTCCTCTGTTCAGGGTCTCATAAGGCTGAAATCATGATGTTGACTGAGGCTTTATCTGGAAACTCAACTAGGGAAAAATGCACTACCCAGCTCCCTTCAGTAGTTGGGAAATTTATTTTGTTGCAGTTGTATGACTGAGGCTCATGTGTTCTTGGGTCTGGGTCTGTACTCAGTTGTTGGTGACCAATCTCTTTCCTTGCCACAGAGCCCCCTTCATTAGCCTTTCTCTTATATGGGTATACCCTGGAGATATTGAGGTTCATTGAGTATCTCAATAGAGCAAGTCAAATGAAGGTTTTGATTTCCCAGCAATAGAAAAGTTATGTTTATGCTATACTATAGTCAATTAAATGTTCAATAGTTGGTCTAAATAACAATGTACCTTAATTTAAAAAATACCTTATTACTAAAAAATGCAAACCATTATCTGAGCTTTCAGCAAGTCAATCACTGATCACAGATCGTCATAAGAAATAAGAAATAATAATGAAGACATTTGAAATGAAGAGAATTGCCAAAATGTAACCCAAAGACATGAAGTGAGCAAATGTAGTTGGAAAAATCACACTGATAGACTTGCTTCACTGCAGAGTTCCATAAACCTTCAGTTTGTAAAAACTGCAGTATCTGCACAGTGATGTAATGAAGTGAAGCACAATAAAATGAGATATGCTTATATTTTGAATCTCCCTAATTTCTTTTTTCTATGATCTCCAGAGCCTCTTTAAAAAGGAATCAGCTGCTGGGCGCCTGGGTGGCTCAGTTGCTTAAGCGACTGCCTTCGGCTCAGGTCATGATCCCGGAGTCCTGGGATCGAGTCCCACATCGGGCTCCCGGCTGGGCGGAGAGCCTGCTTCTCCCTCTGACCCTATCCCCTCTCATGCTGTTTCTCTCTCGCTCTCTCTCAAATAAATAAATAAATAAAATCTTTAAAATAAATAAATAAATAAAATGAAATAAAAAGGAATCAGCTGGTTAGGCCAGGTCCACCTACACTTAAGGGATGGGGATTATAAAAGTTGTTCATGCCAGGGGTCACTATTCCCAGGGGCTGTTTGAGAATTTTGCCTGGCGCAGACCTTACTAGATGAAGTTCTCAGAGTATTCATTCCAATTTGTAGGTAGTAATTTTATATGGAAGCTCAACAGTTCCACACTCTTATCTATCATGTGTAGTCAAGAAAAACAGTCAACAATGGCAATATGATCAGTGGATTATTTCCTAAGTGAATTTTCTCTACCTAGAACTAGAAAACCTCAAAGTCTAGCACTATGACAGCAATGGCAGAAAGAAGAGAGTGACTGCTAAACATACACACACACACACACACACGTGTATGTATATATATAGACACACGTTTTTTTACCTTAGATGAGGTAGTGGGAGGAAACATTTACCCTTGCCTTGACTTGTGTAGAGGATAATCAACTGACTTAGAAGGAGTGCTTGCTTGGACCACGCACTGTGCCAATATACATACACATCATGTGATCCCATCTTAAATAAATCACATCAAGTTTACTGTTACTGTCCCCCTTATACCAAAGATGAAATCTAAGCTAAGAGAGGTATTGGATATATATTTTGATTCTTTTCCAATAAATATCTATCCTTTAAAAAAATATATATATATATATATATATATATCTGACTCATTTTGAATTGAGTTTCTATCCATATATCTGTTCTTTATTACCTTTCTTGATCTTTTCACAACTCACATTTGAGGTTATGTGTTAAAGAGATTAAAATAAAGATTATTTTCTTACTGTGTTTGTCCATAAATCCATGTTTTAAAATGGACTATTCTATCAGCTCTAGCAGTATACCATTGAAGGTGAACTTTGCAAAAGAATAAAGACATCGTTTTGTTTTCTAAGACACAGTAATGAATTCATATGACAAAAGAATTCATAGCTGCTGACCACTTTCAAATTCTCAGAGAAATGTTTAAGCCCAGATTAATTAGACAAGTTAATAATATTTCCTTAAATTGAAACACTAAATTTTGAGTGTGTATAATTAACTATACATAATTAGTTTTCAAAAGTAAGCAATTGAATTCTGCTTTTATAGGTGTGCTTGTGAGTACAAATATAGAAAAAGCATTGTTAATAAATATAAATGAGCATACAAAAATAATTTAGGTTGTATATAAGCATAAATAGGCATAGAAGTGAATGATATTTTATTTTACATGTAAGAAATTTCAAAGTACTTTACTTCATTGGACAAAAATATATTTATGTGAAATTTAGTGAGAAATACTTTGCACTTAATGTGTATATAAAAAACTACGTGAGCTAAGTCCAACAAGAGAACTAAAAATAGGACAATATATGAATTGGGACCGCATTGCACGTCCTGTTATGAAGAATTATTTATAAAATTAGCAAGATTTCTATTTCAACATTGTAAGTAGAGGAGAGTATACAAAATGTTTTGGTTAAACTTTTATTCCTTTAGTGAATATACCATAAATGGAAATAGAATCTCAATTCTAGGGATTTCAGGAAAAGTTTACTGAAACAAATTTCTGGATTGAGATAAACCAAAGATTTCTTAAGTGTATGCAAAGCATAAACTATAGTCTTTAAATTTAAAGTTGATTAATTTTGGATACCCAGATCATTACATTTTCCTCTTACCAAAACTTTAATAAACACATTTTGATTTGTTTTGTTTTGGTTACCGTGGCATGTACATTATATTTATAAAGCATGATAAAAGTAGGCTAATTTTTGCTGATGTCTGCTCTCTTAACAACTCTTCATGGTTTCTTATAACTCAGAAAAGTATTTCTTTGATTAAATGAGCGAGTTTCAACTATCCTCGGATATATTTTGGGGACCTATGGATGTAAGCTAAGTGTGGCATATTGCTTAATCCTTTGTGTAAGGCTTAGTCTGCATTTCTATTTATTCACTCAACAAATATGGACAATTGTGCTGCATTATGGAAAATGCTAGAACCATAAAAAAACCAGTTTGCTTCTTGTCACCAAGACTTTAGTCTTTGATGGTCTTCAGGTTTGTTACAAATGGAGAGACGCTTCCACCAGGTGACATAATGATTCCCCTGACATGAGCGTTGAGACTGCCATCCAGCTACTCTGGGCTCCTCCTGAGCCTGATTAAACAGGCTAGGCAGTGATCTGGGAGAACTGGTCTAATCAAATCAAAATTGAGTTGACTACACAATGGGTAAGAAGGAGTATGCTGGAAGGCAGGAGATCCTCCAGTATGTGCCTATTCATCCATATTGTGTAATTAAAGTCAATAGAAAATGGAGTAACACTAACCTAAGCAAAGCTAAGCAATCCAGGCAGGATGGCTAGTGGCCCAAACCTTCAGGAATGAAGGTCTGGGTCACCTCACCAGGCAAAGAACCACAACCAACTGAGCTCCTTACTAGGGGAAAAAGGAATATGGAATGGGTACTTGAAAGAGGTAGTTCTAAGAAGAGCTATAATCATGTGACTGGTTACAGAAATGAACTATAACTGGATTATTTCTTCTTTATTTCAATATGATTATGTTTGTCTGTATCAATTTTTTTTTGTTTATTGTCGCTCTTCTTTTTATCATCTGATGTAGTAAGTGACAGGATCTCATGGGGGGGAATATGAATCAATAGGAGGAAGAATTAGCATCACCCAAAGACAAAAGAAGGATTTTTTTATACTTTTTCTGGGGAACAACTTAGGATGTTTTGCTGTTCTACACTGGAATTAATTAATTTCTATTTTCCCTGTTATCAACTTCCTCATTTTTCTTTAGATCTGTCCTAGCAGTCTTCCCAATCTGCCTTCGAAATTCTCACACACCTATCTGTGTTCTCAGTATCTGTTGTGTCCTGGGATTACAGGAACTAGGTCTTGCTTATCTTTGTTTTCCTCACAGTGACTGGCATAATTCCATCCAGGGTAGGTGTTCAGTTAACGTTTGTTATAGGGAAACATTTAACATTTAAATTGCCAGCATCTACATACATCATTAATTTAAATTAATCTAATCAGCAACTTGTATTTCAGAATTTTTTTTTTTTTTTTTTTTTTTTACTGTTTAGTCACATTATGTTATCAACCATTATTAAATGGTGATCAGAGTCTAGAATGTGAACGTTAGGATAAATATAAAACTTCTATATCATAAGAATTAATTTATGAACAAATGTTGAGTTTTGTCTGTACTTTAAATTTATTTTTCTGCTTAAATGACAGGAATATTTGTCAAAGGTTGAAGATACTGAATTTGGGTGATTTTCAGTGACTCATAGCACTGGATAAGGATTTAAAATAAATCCTTAAAATATAGAGTTCCTGATCATTGAGAAACGCTTCTGGAATGTGTTTAGAGATGCGTTATACACGTAATTGTTTTGAGCAGGAGGGGTGGGGATAGGACTCTTGGCAGTCATTGAGACCCAGTGGTCTACACTAAACCCTTATTTGGGCTCATCTCTGTTTGGGGATATCCAGTACCCTGGAAAGTTTTATAACCAGGACTCATGGCCAAATAAAATGAATTTACTTGAAAATGATCATCAATGGATAAATTTATTACATGACTTGAATTAATAAATGCACAACTTCTTTTCTGCAAGTTGGAAAAACCCCTTACCCAGCTGAGAGACCTAAGATCCTTGAGATGAAATCAAGGTACGTTATGCACTCAAATGTACGGGTTTTGCCTTAGATAAGATTCCCTAGATGTGGGGTTTAAGCAGGCTTTCAGGCACATGTGATTTACTGGGGGAGTGGTCTCAGAAGAAAGGGATTGAAAGAAGCCTGATAGAGCAGGGGAAACAGATAGGCAAAGATGTGGGCTCACTTGGAGTCTGGAGCGTAAGTGGAGCCAATTTAATGTCGGGGGCTTGCCATCGGTGTGCCCCTCCCATCTGTTTTTCACTTTCTACAGACTGTCCAGGGACTGGTGGCAGGAGATTGTTGAATGGGCTGAAAACGTGGGTTGGTTCATATCCTCTAGGAATCAGACACCAAGATGGGACCGGCCATGCAAGATAAATACTGTGGGGAGGAAAAAATGAGGGAAAATAGGAAGGGAGTGCTGACCTTTGTGAAAAAGGAGGCCAGGAAGGAAGATGGGGAGACATGTGACAACTAAAGGCAACATCCGCGGAAACAGACAAAGGCCATTCGGTCAAAAACTTCAGTGTAATTAGTTTTCTGTGGCTGTTGTAACAAATGACCATAAACTTGGTGGCTTAAAATAGCACACATTTATTTTTCTTACAGTTCCCTAGTTCAGAAGTCCAAAATGAATCTCACTGAACTGAAACCAAGGTGTTGGCGGGGCTGTGTTCTCTCCCGGAGACTCTCAGGGAGACTCCATTTGCTCACCTTTTCCAGGCTTCAGAGATTGGCAGCTTCCCATAGCCTGCACTCCTCTTCTATCCTCACGGACAAAAATGGGGGGTCGGGTGCTCACATTGCATCCAGTTGCTTCCCTCTTCCCCATTTTAGGGGCCTCATAACTACTCTGAGCTCACCAGGAGAATCCAGAACAGCTGTCTTTTAAGATCAACCTATCAGCAGTCTCCATTCCTTCTGCAACCTGACTTCCTCTTTGCCATAATGCCCTAACATATCTGCAGTTTCAGGGGGTTGGAATGTGTATGTTTCTGGGGGCCATCAGCCTGCAGACAACACTGAGTTCTAAAGAAGGTAGAGACTTCAGTGAATATTAAGGTATCGATATTGATTCATTGATTGAGACAAACATACCCTACAAATGCAAGGCGTTAATAATAGGGGAGGCTAAGAGCTGGATAACAGGAATTCTCTGTACATTTCACAATTTTCTCTGTATCTAAAATTATTCTAAAATAAAACATTAATTTTTTTTAAAAAGATCATTTTTTTTTTTTACTTTTAGTTTTAGTTTTTATTTTACCAAATTAGGTGACGTATTTGGTTTGTTTCACTTGTATTGTCAAAGCATAGGAAAGTTTAAGAAGAGTGTTTACAAATCAGGATTGTTCAAAGAAATACCAAGATGGTGAGGATGTAGAAATGGTGCCACATAGGGACTGGCAATGTAATTGATGTAAGCGGAATTTCTTAGCATGGAAGAAAGGCAAAGAAAACATTTTAATCATTAGAGTTGACATACAATCTGGATGAAGCACTTTTTACAACACTGAATTCCACTGGTAAGAATATTGAGTTAGGACATCCCTACACTAAATGGACAGTTGAATATACTGCCTTTTGTGGTCAAACGTAAGAGTATTTTTGTTTTTTTAAATATGATAGGAAAAGTGGAATTATAATATATCACTAACTTTCAGGGGGGAAAAAACCCAAGTTCTTTAGAAATATATTTGCAAGCCTGTATAATACTCAATTACAGAGTGACAGAGAAATGGGTTTGGGACTTCAGCACAATGTGTCGCTCTCAATTACATCCAAGTAAACAGAAACATCTGCCTGTGATGTAAACAGTTTGTACTGAGAGGACTCATCTTGCACTAGCAGAGCGTAGGATTTAATATTCATTAGGGACATGCAAATTTTAAGGTTTTGCTCTCTTCCTATTCTCAGAGGTACTAATTATATAGTAAGAGTTGAATGATTCTAGTTTCCAGTTTCATAAATTAGAAGCTGCCACATGTACTCTTATTAAGAATTTGTTTGAAATCTAGTAAACCAATGGAGCCATCTCACCTTTTCCTCCATTAATGACAGGGATGGCGACCCAGGTGGATACACACACACAAAATAGTGGATGATAATAGAGTGTAAGTCCCAGAGCATCTTAACTCCGGGTCTTTTTCTTAGATGAAAACAAGCAGAAGGGTTCAATGCCAGAATCTGAGGGCTAAGCGGGGATGAGGAGAGCCTGCTAAGAAAAGTTGAAGAGGTACTGGAGAACCCGAGTCCGGCCTGTGCAGCAAAGGAGGTATATCCTGCTCAGCAGAATTCAGAATGCCCGTCGGAAGGCCCCTGATTGCTGGGAAGCTCTAGGACAGAGTCAGATTAGATCGGAGGAGCATTCTTTTTTTTTTTTTTTTTTAAAGATTTTATTTATTTATTTGACAGAGAGAGACAACAGCGAGAGAAGGAACACAAGCAGGGGGAGTGGGAGAGGGAGAAGCAGGCTTCCCACTGAGCAGGGAGCCCAATGCAGGGCTCGATCCCAGGACCCTGGGATCATGAACCTGAGCCGAAGGCAGACGCTTAACGACTGAGCCACCCAGGCGCCCCTCGGAGGAGCATTCTGCTCAGCACCACTGGCCACACCTTTCAGAGCATCAGGGTGCCCGGCAGCACAATGGGCAAGGATCTAATGCGAGTCAGTCACCAAGGAAACCAAGTCTGCATATCAATGAAGCAAGATATTATAATCAGGACCAACACCACGGTTGTCTGCCTTCAGCAGCGTAATCATCAGGTAGTCGAATTTGATAGTGGATGCACGTTGCAAAGGCAAGCCTCCCTAGTTACAGACCTTCATGCCTAGAAAATATGAACTATCAAAGACACAGGCAGGGAAACACTTGGATCAGGCTGGCTTGGTACTACTCTAAGCCACATACAAGACTATATTTCTGATATGTCTTCCTTCCGTAGTAAAAATATTCTTTCTTCAAAAAGACTCTCACTTTCATGCAGATCTTCCTTTCCTCCTCCAGAATAGAATCTGAAACATTTATTTTTACTAGGTTTTGAAAGACTAAAAACATGATTAAAATGACATTTACCATGAAGCGATTTGTGTTTTATTAGGTCACATAAAAAATATTCATGAATTTTTTTAAAAAAATAAGCAAGGGTGCAAAAAAGCATTTGATGAGCAGTAAGCTTTTCCTTTCATCAGCAAACTAATTTACTGTCTTTGTTCGATTAAATGAGGTCTGCAAAGTCATACTCTGTATTATTTACTTTACGCCTGAACACATGTACATGCTCATTAAATTAGAGAATGATTGGAAAATTGCTTTTGTATAACCCGGGATTAATTAATGTTGTATGATTCTTGTACTTTCACTTTCCAGAACTCCTCTATTTGTCCAAAAGAATATACACCCCTAACTCTGCTCACTACCAGCCCAAGCCACAACCTAGGTATGCTTCAGAAAGAGTTATTATACATCACTGGAGCTCTTAGGAAGCAAATACTGAAGGTTGTCCTCCCTTGACGTCCTCAACAGGTCTTCTTCTGCTCCCCTTGTTACTAACAGACCCATGAGCTAATGCCCAGGATGTAAACTCTCTGAGATTACCATGTGGCTAATCCTGCAATAGGCTTTTCACTGAGATGACTTGAACCCCTACTCCCAAGTGCTCATCAATCATATCTAATATCTTCTCCTATGCCCACTAACATCTCAAACTCTTCTATGACTCAAAATTGTCATCATCCTGGGTTTCCTACCTTAGCTGTTGAATAATACCTTTTAACGAATTGCCTAAGTAAGAGACCTCGGTTACATCTCACTCCTCCGTCTCCCTAAATTCCTACAGTTAGCGGAGATTTAAGAAGAAATACCAATGACATTTGGTGGCAGTGTCAGGAACCTAAGAAGCACGCAGTACATGTTAAGTTCTAGCAATCATAGATGGATGCTTGTAAGATATGTGCAGGAGTTATAATCAGGAGAGCAGCCTAAAATGTGAAGGAATCAAGGGGGCCAAGAGAGGTCAAGCGACGTCTCTAAGTGACTGCTTTGAATGGCACTGTTAAAATATACCTGTCAGCTAGTCCAGATTTCCACTTCAGAAAGGCATACCATTGACAGTGTCTCTGATAGGCAATTGCCACCACTTAAGGTCTTCCATCTTGGGGGAAGAAGCTATTGTTTCATAAGCCATCTTATTTTCTTATTTTGGTATGATTCACTCTCTTTTAACTCATTTTCTGGCTCACATTTCATTTTGGAATTAAAAGTCTGATATGGCTCTGGCCTTTCCTTAAATAATATATGGGAGGATGAAAATTAAATTCACATGAGAAGAGGAAGGGCTCTGAATGAGATTGAGCATACCACTCTGTAAGCTTTTTTTTTTTTTTAAGATTTTATTTATTTACTTGAGAGAGAGAATGAGACAGAGAGAGAGAGAGCACGAGATGGGGGAGGGTCAGAGGGAGAAGCAGGCTCCCCGCCGAGCAGGGAGCCCAATGTGGGACTCGATCCCGGGACTCCAGGATCATGACCTGAGCCGAAGGCAGTCGCTTAACCAACTGAGCCACCCAGGCGCCCTGTAAGCTTTTTTTTTTTTTATTAATGAACAACTCACAGAAACAAACAAACAAAAACAGCAAACATGCCTGTATCAAACTTCACAGTAAATAGAGAAAGGGTCATCCATTACTACAGACCTTGGACGGCATTTGCTGCCTTCCACATAATGTTGTATTATACCATGCAATCATCATGGCTATGGCAGCTTACTCAACACAATGTACTTGTCTCACTTCTTTTTAGCATCTTATTCACTTTGGATGGAAACCGTCCTGATGTTTCACAGACATTCATTCATGCACGCCTGCTGTAAGCAGACTCAACGTTTGCATGATCCTATGCCTGTTGGGGAAGAATTCTCAAACAGGAAGCATTCACCATACATGCTTATGCATTCAGTGATTTTTGTCGATGAGGAGTTGAAAGAGTGATCATGCTTGGACTTGTTGTTATTGACCAATATTATCAAATGCTTGAACAGAAACTATTAGACAGCTGTTGGATGTCCTGTGGAGAATCAATGAAAACATTTATTTTACTTGACATAATTCCTTGCATCTTCTTTTGCAAAAAAATAGCAGTGCATTTGATTATTCTTCATTATATTCACAGTGCCATGTTTATGTATTCTTTTTTTAGTGGATTTTTTTTTATTTTATTTTATAATGAGAAAGGAGATAAAAATCTGCCTTCATTTTGTCCTAAAACATAAAAAGAACAAAACATATCCATTTTTCCTACTTTCTCTCTTGATGTTCTCCTTTCCTCCTCCAGAAATTTTTGCTTGAAAAGCTAGCTAAAATACATGTTTTTGATGGACAAAGATATTGACTATACCATATTACTGTATTTGTTGGTAGGTATGGAGATTACAGAGGGCAAAAGGAATTCTTCATACAATACGTATGTCTGAAGTGTTTATAATGCTTGTCTCTGCTTCACTTTACTCAGAACTCAGGCCAGAAAAGGGTGGCATCGTTTGAAACCCCTACACGCCAAACGAACCACACACATGCCTGAGGCAAAAGGTTATAGTTGGAATATACAGTAGAACCCCCGAAACCTGTAAGCAAATGCAGAAGAGAGTTTCTTTGAGTAAGGTGGACTTTCAAAAGCCTTCAGGTATATTAGAGAATTTGAATGGACATGTGCATTCCCAGGGCAAGATACACGATAAGAAACAAACTGAGATGATTCTTATCTTTCACCTCAGCTGATCCCTAGATTCAGGGTCTGGGTAAGCATTAAATGAATGCCCTGACAGTAAGCCAATCTGCATAGACTGGCAGAGATGTTTGTTTCTTTGTTTGTAATTTATTTTTTAGCGTTTAGCATTCAAAGAAACCTCTGAAAATACTAGCTAAACACAAGTTAAGGAACAGAGATTTCAGTAACCACACACAAGGAAGCATACTGTCTTTGCAAAAAAAAAAAAAAAAAAAAAATTAAGAGATAAAAAAAAAAGGAAAAAATATAGGTAAAAAAAAAGGGGGGGGGGGGAAAGCAAATCCTGGGAAATGGAAAAAATCCTATTTCCAAAGTTAGCACACTATAATATTCAATTAAAAAAAAAAAAAAAAACAAAGCTTGCAAAAAACAGGAAAGTATGCCTTTTCAAAGGAAAAAAACAAATTGACAGAAACCATCCTTGATGAAGTCAGACTCACTAGACAAAAACTTTTAAACAACTTTCTTAAACATAATCAAGGACCTAAAGGAAAACATGAAAAGAAAAAAAAACTAAAGCAAATCAGGAAAACAATCTATGAAAATATGAATATCAACAAAGAGACAGAAATTATTTTAAAAGGGTCAAGCTTAAATAATCTCTATGAAAAACTAAAATTCATCAGAAGGGCTTGGCAACAGATTTGAGCAGACAGAAGAAAGATTCAGCAAATTGAAGATAGGGAACTTAAAATTATTGAATCTGAAGAGCAGGGGGAAAAAAAGATTGAAGAAAAGTGAATAAGGCCTAATGAACCTGCAAAACACCATCAAGTGGGCTAGCATACATATTATGGGGGTCCCAGGAAAAAGAGAGAAGACAACCATGAAAATCAAAAGACACACTTTTAAGCATCCCACGAGTCAATGATATCACGAGGGAAATCAGAAAATACTTAGAGATGAATTAAAACAAAAACATAATATACCAAAAAGTAATGGGATTTAGCAAAGGCAGTGTTCCAAGGGAAATTTATAGCTCTAAACACCTTTATTAAAAAAGAAGAAAGATCTCAAATTAATAACCTAACTTTACACCTTAAGGAATCAGATAAAGAGCAAACTAAATCCAAAGCTAGCAGAAGGGAGGAAATAATGATTAGAACAGAGAAAAATAAAGACTAGAAAAGCAATAGAGAGCATCAATGAAACCAAAAGCTGATTCTTCACAACGAGCAAGAAAAGTGACAAACCTTTAGCTAGACTGACAAAAAAAAAAAAAAAAAAAGGACAGAAACAAAAATAACTCAAAGTAGAAACATTACTACTATTTTTATATATAATAAAAAGATTATAAGATGATAGCATGAACAAATGTGTGACAACAAATTAGTTAACCTAGACAAAATGTACAAAATGTTCTTTCTAGGAAGAAACACAAATTACCTAAACGGGCGGTGATGGATATTTTTATGTGTCAACTCTGCTAGATTATGCTGACCAGTTGTTTTGTCAAAACCTTGTCTAGATTAGTTGCTGTTAAAGTATTTTTTAGATGGGATTAACCTTTTAAATCCATTGGCTTTAAGTAAAGCTGATTAACCTCCACAATGCGAATTGGCCTTATCCAATCAGTTGAAGGATTTAAGATTAAAGAATGAGGTCTCCCAAAGAAGGAATTTTGCCTTTGCCTTCAGACTACAACATAGACATTCTGCCAGTTTCCTGCTTTCAGAATCAAGTCTACAACATCCCCTCTTACCTGAATCTCCAGATCTTCAGTCTACCAGCTTACCCTGCAAATTTCAAATGTTCCAGTCCCCCCCAACAAACTCCCAAATTGCATAAGCCAGTTCCTTAAAAGGGCTCATTCATGCTCTCTGTCTCTCTGTCTCTCTCTCTGTCTCTCTCTCTCTCTGTATATATACACATGTACATATATATATACACATGTATATATGTATGTATATATTATACATACACAGTTGGTTCTGTTTTCTGGAAAACAGTGATTATTACAGATTTTTGTACTGAGAGTGATTCCACAGGAATAGAATCTTAAGAATGAGTTTTATGAATTTTTTCTGAGTTTTCTGGACTTGATTCTATAATATGATTCGATTTAGATACTAATGACTATGTTTCCAGTAGTATTGATAATCCATGATATAATGTGCCAACAGAGACACACAAAATAATACCATTGGATAATTGTAATCAAATACTTACAAGAAGCAAGTTTGGATGACCATGTATTTGATACCTTAGAATATGTTTACCAAAGTAACAGTTATAGTAAGATTGGCTGCTCCTAATTGCACTGGACAAAGTGGGGAAAGAAAAGGATTACACCAAGAAAAGGATATTCCAGCACTGCCTAAATGATCTGGAAGTTTCTGTCTTGAAAGAAACCTTTATGTCCTGTAGCGGCAGAGTTGAGATTTCTAAAAACCAAACCCAGCTTTCATTCCCACCAACAGTGTAGGAGGGTTCCCCTTTCTCCGCATCCCTGCCAACATCTGCCATTTCCTGACTTGTTAATTTTAGCCATTCTGACTGGTGTGAGGTGGTACCTCATTGAGGTTTTGATTTGGATTTCCCTGATGCCGAGCCATGTTGAGCACTTTTTCATGTGTCTGTTGGCCATTTGGATGTCTTCTTTGGAAAAATGTCTGTTCATGTCTTCTGCCCATTTCTTGATTGGATTCTTTGTTCTTTGGGTGTTGAGTTTGATAAATTCTTTATAGATTTTGGATACTAGCCCTTTATCTCATATGTTATTTGCAAATATCTTCTCCCATTCTGTCGGTTGTCTTTTGGTTTTGTTGACTGTTTCTTTTGCTGTGCAAAAGCTTTTTATCTTGATGAAGTCCCAATAGTTCATTTTTGCCCTTGCTTCCCTTGCCTTTGGCGATGTTTCTAGGAAGAAGTTGCTGCGGCTGAGGTCAAAGAGGTTGCTGCCTGTGTTCTCCTTTAGGATTTTGATGGACTCCTGTCTCACATTGAGGTCTTTCAACCATTCGGAGTCTATTTTTGTGTGTGGTGTAAGGAAATGGTCCAGTTTCATTCTTCTGCATGTGGCTGTCCAATTTTCCCAACACCATTTGTTGAAGAGACTGTCTTTTTTCCATTGGAAATTCTTTCCTGCTTTGTCAAAGATTAGTTGACCATAGAGTTGAGGGTCCATTTCTGGGCTCTCTATTCTGTTCCATTGTATCATATGACCTCACTGATATGAGGAATTCTTAATCTCAGGAAACAAACTGAGGGTTGCTGGAGTGGGGGGTGGGGTGGGAGGGATGAGGTGGCTGGGTGGTAGACACTGGGGAGGGTATGTGCTATGGTGAGTGCTGTGAATTGTGCAAGACTGTTGAATCACAGATCTGTACCTCTGAAACAAATAATGCAATATATGTTAAGAAAAAAAAAAAAGAAGATAGCAGGAGGGGAAGAATGAAGGGGGGGAATCGGAGGGGGAGACGAACCATGAAAGACGATGGACTCTGAAAAACAAACTGAGGGTTCTAGAGGGGAGGGGGGGTGGGAGGATGGGTTAGCCTGGTGATGGGTATTGAGGAGGGCACGTTCTGCATGGAGCACTGGGTATTATGCACAAACAATGAATCATGGAACACTACATCAAAAACTAATGATGTAATGTATGGAGATTAACATAACAACAACAACAACAAAAGAACCAAACCCAGAGTCTCATTCAGCAAGTGGCTGAATTACAACACAAATTGAGTTCCCAACCCTGCAGGTTGTCCACTGTTAAAGTGAGAGCATTGACTGGGAAGGAATAGGGTCCTGAAAATTGTAATATAGACATATGTGAAGAACCTGACGAAGCTGGGTCATTGAACCCTCATTTTTGGCAATTTGGTTCAGTGTTCTCACCTGAGGTTAAACTTGCTCTGCTGGGGGAGAAAACAAACACAAACATCCTGTAATGGAATCCCCTGAGGGAGTTGCTTGATTCTTTTCAGGACCCACCCTCATCTTTTTTCTTCTACACATGAATTCCTGAGGGGAGCCATGGCACCCACAGATATTTCTGTAGTCACTCTTCTCAGTAGCCAGTGGGAAGTGCAGCCACTGAACTGGCGAAAAAGAGTTGCAGTGGTGATAACTGGATCCCAAGGTGGCAGGCACCAGGTGGCAGCCCTTAATTACCAAAAGCCAGGTGGGCATGATGACAGCAGAGTCATAGCAGTAAGCAGGATAGTCTGCCTTGCAGAAACCTATGGCATTGGTTAGGTGATCACCTGGTATCCCCAAAAGTGAAACAAATGGGAATCATACTAAATTCTTACTTGATCTATAGAAGAATTCTAGGTCAAGTGAACAGAAACCTGACATGAATCATAAAAAGAGAGTCATGACCCTAGAATCAATTTCCAGACTTGAGCCAGTTCACACACCCAGAACCTTTGAATGAGAGCATGCACTGTAGAAAAGGATATAATCATACTTTTTAAGGATTCTTGGACACTGACTCAGAACTAGCAGTAATTCTAGGAGACTTAAATTATCACTGTGGTCCCCCAATTGGAGTAGGGGTTTATGGAGGTTAGCTGATCAATAGAGTAATTTTAGCTCAGGGTTGTCTCAGTTGTTGTAATTTTCTCTATGTATTTGAAATCCTATGTTTTTGCTATTTCTATGAACTTTTATTTGCACATAGTTGTTTGGTTTTTTTTTTCCGTTTGGCACTTTAAATACATTTTTTATATGAGCATTCTTTTTGTTATAGAATTCAGAAGAATTTTTAGTCATGTTTTAAAGATCTTTTCTCCATCATGGTTCCTAACATTTTTGTTTTGTGTCTGTAAAATCATATGTTGACATTTTTATCTTATGTTCTGTGTCTTTGAACATCTTTTTTCAACATATCAACCTCCATGTTTACAAGTACAGAATTATGGGCACATTTCAGGACTATCTTGAAATAATTATTCTTCCTTCATGGAAAGTCTATAATTTGTCCCATCTTTATTTTTCTCCTAATGACATTGTTTTTCATTTCTATTATTTATAAATGTTTATTTTGATCTCCAACTATTTTTTATCAGTATTTTTTTTCTTTTTCCCTTTGTAATATTTTATTCACTTCCCTGGATATCATTCTTCCCTTTTTCTCTGTAATACAGTTATATATGGTTTCTAAAGTTGTCTTTCCTCAATAGTAAATTTCTTCATTATTTGAAGATCTAAAGTGGCAAATTCCTCTCTTTGTTAAATGAATTAGTTTTCTTAAATTAATTTTCTTTTTTGTACTTTGACTTTATAATTTTGGGGTTTGTTTGTTTTTTTCAGTCTTTCCTTTCTCATTCATCCCTGATGGATAGCTTTTGATTGCTTCTCCCAGACCCATGTGACCACCCAGTTCAGAACCAGGTCCTTCATGTATTAGCAGTTCAAGTATATTAATGTGTCAGCTCGGGACCTGGTTGCTTGGTTGTCTTTTATTGTCCTGCTGAACAATAACTCAGTCAAAGCCACAACCTTATCAGTTTTCATGGGTTATGTTCTGATTCGTCCACCTTTTATAAAATGAGTGGATTCCCTTTTCCTTTAAAGTTTGAATTCCTGGACGCCTCTCCCACTTTCTTCCCTAGAGATCAACACCTCACTGACTTCAATGCCACCCTAATGTGAGTTTCTGTTCTACTTATAGTCAGCAAATACATCCAACTTGTTTTTGAGTGGTCCAAGGCTTTTCAAACCATTTTTGATAATTTTCTAAGTTTAGAGGTGAATAAAGGTAACCAAAGATATGAACTTATGTTTCCATTACAGGTCCCATGTTTGTTGCTATTTTTTAAAACCGGGCAATAAAAGTAAGAATAAAACTAAGTTCTCTTCAGAAAATTCACAGTCAAAGCGTAAGGTGTAAATCAATAATGTTAGAAATTCAATGTTTATTTTTATACGTTACATTTGAAATGACGGGAACTTCAGAATATAGGTTATATTTCTGTTTCTTCTTGAGTTGACTCTTAACCTGGGACCATTACTGCAATCCTTTTGAGTGTGTCTAAGAGATAGGACAGATTTGTGAATGTCTATTCTAATTATGCAATGAGTGCAAACAAATGGTTTCTAACATTTCAAGCTGAGAAAAAAAATCATCTTGACTCACTCTCCAACTGATTAGATTCAACAATATTAACTTTAACAGAAATAAATAAAAAGCAGAGATTTGGTCCAATAGAGTTATACACATATAGGAAAGTTAGATCTGCTTTAACACAAACACAAATTTAAATGCAGAAAGTCCTATGTAATCCCATTTAGGCACTATAAATGATAGGAGTCTATGAAACTGTTCTTTGTTTTGAATACTGAAAATTCTGGATGAAATGTATTTCTATAATTTTTAAGTGCATAGTCCATAATAAACATAATGCCACTCTAAAAAGGATTAGAAAGAATTGTCTTTTCCATGTAGTTCAGTAAAGCATTTGTAAGACCAATGTTTAAAAGCTATAGGGAAAGAAAATTTGCTTTTCTATAAAGAATTTTCTATCAGTATCCAACAATGGTATTTTTTCATATTCCATATTACTTTCTGTAGAAAATCTTATTCCTTATTACTAGAATCTTTAAATGGAGGCTGCTAATCAACAATTAATTCTTCTGTTGTGGAAATTCTTACACACCGTATGGCTATATGAATAATATCAAATCTTTCTTCCCACATCTTGTCTCTTAATTATACCCCAAAACAAACTTCTTATAGAAGCAATGTTATTAAGAGTTGTTAGGCTCTGTTTGTTTTACACAGTTTGAAAAACAAAACAAAAAAGAGAAAAAGAAACAGAGTATGGGACTCTGAGTCAGAAGAGTTTTTATTCTCTTCCAGTTATTAGCAGATGAATGAGTTTCAGCTGCTCATTTCAAAAGTAAAATCCTTATGATACCCACATCAAATAACACAGGAGAGCTTGTGTGGATCAATAAGATAGCTCAACTGTCTTACAAGGTTTATACACAGGAGAAAATGGAAGGGATTTTCATAGGGTGTGTTAGGTAGAGAAGTGTTGGGAAGTATTTTAAGTGTTTACAAAACTACCAAAAGTCAACTTACTGTCATCATAGAGGAATGATGTGCTTCTGAGAAACCTTGCAGATCACTACAAAATGCTGGATTAAAAAATCAAGACGTAAAGAAAATGAAAAAAGCATCCAAAAGTAGACAGTAACTGGCAATATTAACTTTGAAAAACTAAATCAGTAACAATTGAGAATTTGTGGCTTACTGACCCAAGAACAAGGCTCAATCCCTACGGCTAAATCTGTGAAAACCCCCACTCTTCTGGCTCGCCACGTTAGAGATCAGAATTCAGGGGAAATCCTGGTAGCATGAAAACCTCAGGAGCCAGACCCAAAGTCAGAACATAAATTGTTCAAATCCCCAGCCGACCGCAAAGATGCGTAACACATCATGGAAACACCAGGTGTCCAATTTAAAAAGACGGTAAACATCAGAGAGAAATCTCCTGAAAGAAAGAAAGAATCAGAAGGAGGCGTGTGACTCTGAACCATTTGTGGTTAGTCTAGATGGTGGAAATCTGAGAGCAGACAGGCTTGTGTTATCCAATACAGGTCAGAGCCCGAGAGTGGAAGAGTAGCCAGCGTGCAAGGAGTTAAATACCTCGTTTCGCCTTTGTGTGGGGGGGGGGCACTTCTGAGCTGGCTTCTAAGTTGTATCTCAGAGGATGGGGTGAGACCTGTTGCCCTTACTGATAATCCGCTAACTAGGCAGCCTCCTTCTGCTGACTCCTTTTCTTCCCCACTTTCTCGTAACTCTTCCAGGGGATCAGCTTTCAAAGAAAATATTTGCATTCTAATGCATTCTTTAGCCTCTGATGTTGGGGAAGAAACCAGACAGATAAAAATTACACAAATCATAGTTACCAATGAACATTAATTATGTGATAAATTATACAGATTTTCCTGGCCCCCATTTAAGCATAATTATGAATTGTGTTTGTTTTGATCAACATACATAATTTACTCTCAATTGACAGTAGGACCAAATTAGATGGTATTTCTTGAATCATTGTAATTCTTTTTTTTTTTCAGTTTTCTTTTTTATATTTATTTTTTTTTCTTATGTTAATCCCCATACATTACATCATTAGTTTTAGATGTAGTGTTCCATGATTCATTGTTTGTGCATAACACCCAGTGCTCCATGCAGAACGTGCCCTCCTCAATACCCACCACCAGGCTAACCCATCCTCCCACCCCCCTCCCCTCTAGAACCCTGTTTGTTTTTCAGAGTCCGTCGTCTCTCATGGTTCGTCTACCCCTCCGATTTCCCCCGCTTCATTCTTCCCCTCCCGCTACCTTCTTCTTCTTCTTTTTTTTTTTTTCTTAACATATATTGCATTATTTGTTTCAGAGGTACAGATCTGAGTTGAATCATTGTAATTCTTAAATACTTTTCGATTTTTGATTTGAGGAACTATGCTGGGCAGTTGCCACTAGAATTGTCCGTTTTAAATAAATATCTAGATTCATAAATTTATGATGGATTTTAACTAACATTTCAATCACCTACCAAATACCATGCTCCAATAATAAAAAAATCCTAAATATAGTTGTGAGAGTGCAGTGATGAATGAGCATTAAAATGAGTGCTTTACCAGCATGTAGTGTGCATTCCCCTATTGAGAGTCATTTTAAAATGTTGGGGCAGATCTAGAAAATATCACGTGTAGCCTTTGAGTTGGTCCACGGAATCTCACTGTTCTAACACTGCTGAGGTCACTTTCTAGAAACGCATTCAGACTCCGCACCATGTAGCAAAAGGGCTGCTTCTGGATATTTGGCTGAAGTTGTGGTTCTGTACCTCTTCCTTTATCAGTCATGTATGCGTGAATATTTTAACTTGACCTTGACAGCGTTTTAAGGCATTGTGTCAATTTGAAAACCATTATTTTTTTCAGTTCTTCACTTAAAATCTCTACTTCTTACAAATCATTGAAACATTCATGAATTTCAGCTTTGCTGTTCCCTTGTTTAGTGACTTGGTTGGCCTATTTTAGCAAAGTCTGTTTCTGCTCCGGTGTGAGGCCATTGATGTTCCTTGGAGGGTGCAGCCTTAGGCAGAGGACAGTCACCTGGGCTCTCTGTTAAGCTCTCTGCTTGTGCTGGTATTACACCCGGTTTGTAGTCTCCATTAATTGCAGGCCGATCAACGATTCCTTGAGTTATAAATCGCTTCCACAGCCTGATCTGACCCCATTCCCTTGCAGAGCAAGTTTCTGAGGCAAGTCTTGGAGGTTTATTCTGACCACAGGACAGGTCTTTTTAGCTGTCGCTTTACCTGGTTCTCTGGTAATGTTCCTGGACTGAATTTTAGCTTATTACTCCTCCTGCTTATCACTAGAATCACTTTGGTTTCTGAGCAACATTCGTCTTTCAGATGAAGTCAGTTTCTTCAGTGAGAGCTTTGGAGCTTTCTGTTTTCATGCATGTCCTCCCTATCAGGGCAAACTATCTGAGCCTCTGCTTCAGATCCAGAGACAGGGACAGAGGCTTGATCCTGTCAGAGGGACAGCCCTGGTTTATGGCCCAGTATGGCAACCTCTCGTCTCCTTGGCTTGCTTCCCCAGCATTGCTCTTACACCCCCCGAAGGGGCTAGAGAAAGGGTAATGGTTTCCTCCATCTTCTGGGCCTGCCATGCCGGGGGCACCTGGAGCTGAGCCCCCATCTTATTAGTGAGAGTTGAGAAGAGGAAAGGGGACCTTAATTTCTCAGCTTCAAGTGGTAGGAATTTAGCCTCTGCAACATGCAGCCAATAGGGATGAGAAATGCTGGCAACCTGGCCCTCCTGGTGAGGTAGCATATCCCTTAGCTAGGAAATGAGGGAGAAGAAGCTCTGTTTTCTTGGTGCCCCCCCCCCGCCCCCCCAGATTAGAGATTCTGTAAAAACTCTGAGGCAAGGAGGGGAAGGAGAAATCAGGTGATGCTCAAGTGCCACAGACCCTGGTTGTTGGTATCATAATTTAGAAGATTTTTATCTTATTTATTTTTATTTTTCAAAAAATTTTTAAAGATTTTATTTATTTATTTAGTTAGTTAGTTACTTATTTACTTAGAGAATCTCCAGCAGACCCCCTGCTGAGTGTGGAGCCTGATGCAGGGCTCGATCTCACGACCCTGAGATCATGACCTGAGCCGAAATCAAGAGTCGGACACTTAACCGTCTGAGCCACCCAGGCTCCCCTGGAAGATTCTCAAAAATGTTTCTGTGTTTGTGATATGCCCTGGGACAATTTCCAGAGACTTTAAGTGTTTTGTTTTGTTTTGTTTTGTTTTTTAGTAATTTCACCATTTGCAGTTGTTTTGTAGGGAGTGGGGTTTATAGCACTCATCATGCTATCATTCCAGAAGTCATGCCTTCCCTAATTTCTTATTTTATTTTAACTGTTACTTGTTCTCTAAATTTACTATGCATTCGACCAAAAATACCTGGTTAAATTCTTTAATCTACATAGGGATCATTTCTGTCCCTTAATTATTTTTATATCCTTTGTACTGTGAAAAATTGACGTGACTAAAGGCTTTTTAAAATAGAGTCAAACCAGCTACTGCAGAGAACACTGTCTTGCCTGCCGCTGTTTGAACAGGGTCATAACCTTTGGACTGGACAGAACTGCAGTTGTTTTAAGCAATTGCTTGAGAAGTCAGCAGGAAGATGGACATCCTGATCACAAGAGTGACATTTGTGGACTTTCTGAAGATAGAATCAGTATATAACCAAGAGTAGCTTTAGCCTTTCTTTTTTCTCCTTTCTTAACTGATGTAGCTGTCTGCTTTCCTTTTCCTTATAAAAACTCCTTGCTTTCTTCTTACAAGCAGGACATTATTTGGGTTTCTGTCTGAATCTGTGTTGTCTGAATGGCACTTCTTTGATTCCCAAAATAAACACTAATTTGCCCCTCATTGTAGCTCTTATTTTCAGATTAACAGTATGTATTTGTCCACTCTAGCACCACATTTTACAATCATGCCTAATAAACCCAGAAGCTTTTCATTTTTTCTAGTATACATTCTGCTGTTAGACCCCAAAATGTACACCATTCCATGGGGCTGCATGTGGGATGCAAAATATGGTTCTTTTAAAGACTACCATGCTAATGTTCTGTGTTCTGATGCATTTGTCTTTGTTGCATACTATTGTTTCTTGTTTTGCTAGCTTTGTTCTTCGGTCCTATAATTAGATATGTGCTCTTTTGTGTACAAGTGCATTTTGTGATCTTTTGAAAACCTGAGTGTTTTCAAGCATGGATAACTTAATTAGGCAAGCTGATAATGAAGCCAGCTTATTTCAAAACATGTAACAGTAGAAGCAAAATATGGTATATTTTAAGCTAGTATTTAAAAGCTAGTTACTACATTTTCTGTCTCCATCTTTAAAATGGTGTAAAATAAAATACTGAAGTTTCTGCCAAGTTTCTTCAATGAAGTTTCATATAATTAATTTGAATCAGAATATGTTTCAATAGAAATAGTCTCACAATGTCAGAAAGATGTGATGGATATCATCCAGGATTATCATGTAATTTGCTAGGTTTCTGAATATGATATTCTTCGGAGTTGCATTTGTTGCTTCCGAGATGTGAATTTGATGGGAATAATTTTCTTTTTTATTTTCATTATACTGATGATAATTAAGTGTTCTTTTAGGAAAGACTATAAAAATCCAGGAATTTCATCTGACCTGTTCAAGTTCTGGACTTGATGAGAATAATTTTATTGCTGCCTGTATGTTTTATGACGTAGTTTTGGTGTGTCTGTGGCTCACGGCCACTCTGACATTTGGAATTTACAGCAGTGTCCCACCTGCCCGGCTCTGAGGACAATGAAACATGTTATGTGTTACATTTTAATTCTAGAGGTGTTCTTTAATCCAGTCACTCTGCAGAAAGGAGACTGTTAATGAAGAAGATTGCAGGGACTACTCTCCTGAAGTATTTAAAATGGAGACTTTGTGACTATTATCTTTTCATTTTACCCCTGCGAGTGTTTACATTTTTCACAAACACCCCCCAAATAATTAAGACAACAATGAGCAGAGGAGTCTGATTCACAGGTGGCAAAGACAAACTGCTAGAAGTTTGTTTCTGGAGTTTCTGTTAAAGTCAGGTTTAGCTGAGATGATGAATGGCAACATGGAAAAAAACTTATGTCATCATTGATTTAAACAACCAGAATAGGTTTCTGGAAATCAGCACTGTATTCTTTTTTTTTTTTAATTAATTTATTAACTTATTTGTTTGACAGTGTGTTCCTGCAGGAGCTGGAGTAAGCAGCTAAAGTTTCCCCAAGCAGAGGTTTCAACCGTTCTAAATTTCAATACAAGCAGCTGGTGTTCAGCATTCAGAGTGGGTCAAGCCCCTCGTCTAGAAAAGGGAGCTCAGTAGAAGGACTCAAAGCTGTACTTGGTATTTATGAATAACAGGTCTTTTAGCAACTGAACCACTGGAGGTGCAAAGGCTTTTGCTGATTTCTGCAAGAGCTCCACTCCACTTGCAGACGTCAGCGGGGAGTGCCAGGATTATTCCTCCATGCATCCCCTCTGTCCCATTCTCCCCGTGGTCCTTGAGAGCAGGCACAGATACACTCAGATGTTCAGTTCAACAGACAAAGGCCAAGATTGAAGACATAGTTATGGTGAAATAACTGGGAGCCCACTCAGCTCCACAACACGGTCTGAGAATTGCCATGGGCTGGGAGGTTGGCAAGGACAGCAGAAGTAGGGACGTGGGTACAGAGAACCCCTGAGGAGTTGGGAGAGCCCACCCTTGTGCAGGATCCTAGACTAGGACATGAGGAAAATGTGGAAAACCCTGCATGTCCATCTGGAAGATGTGACCAAGCAGGCATGGCAAATTTATATTTATAGAAATGACGCAATGAAGCATCAAATCATATGGTGTTGACTGTGAGTGACTATGGTTGATTTGGTAGAAAGAACACTCGTTGGGGACGCCTGGGTGGCTCAGTTGGTTAAATGTCTGCCTTCGGCTCAGGTCACAATCCCAGGGTCCTGGGATCGAGCCCCGTATCGGGCTCCCTGCTCCGCGAGGAGTCTATTTTTCCCTCTCCCTCTGCCCCCTGCTTGTGTGCGTGAGTGCTCTCTCTCTCTGACAAATAAATAAAGTCTTAAAAAAAGCAAAGAACTCTTGTTGGATAATCAGAGGACCTCATGGTGCTTTCACAATGTAGTTGGATGTGAGTTTGTGAGAAAGTCACTATATGATCTCTTCACTCAAAAAATGCTCTCAGAAGTTCCCGATGAAGTCCCCGGTGATCTCTGTGAAGTTTGACTCTTGCTTGATAGACTCCCCAGTCTTTCCCTGTTTACATTTTGTGGTCTTTGTCCCACATTCAGACTTCTTCTGCTCAGATACATTTTTTTTTCTTCCATGTAACTTACCAGATATTTCCACTCAAAAAATTTTTTTATGTTTTTCCATTCTCAGATCTTCAATTTATATTGTTTACCTTTTGACTTATTTTATTATGAGTATTTGTATATGATGTCCATATCTACCTTTGGTTCCTATCAGTTAATACATTTTTCTTTCAATAACAGTGACTAACTCTGCCTGAATTAAGTAGGAAAAAACATATATATTAAATAATTTTGGGGAGGGCTACAGAGGCTGGCTTAGAAGGTAAACAGCCAGGGGCAGATCTACTAACGTGGCCCAGAAATGGTCTCATGAAAACCCCACTACACAAAGACCCACGTCATTGATGACATGTCCCTCTGCTTCTGAAAAATGAACGTAAGCACTGCTCTGCTGCCCCCTCCAAAAGCCCGAGTCTGTATCATCCTTTCTCTTCACTCACTAGTTTTCTTTGAGTTCTGTGGTAGAAGACCAGTGGCACCTGAGATTAAGTTCAAGATCCTGTGACCAAGGACATTAAGCTGATGGCCACTTAAGTTTGATCCCATTTTAAAGAATTAATATTAATAATAATTATTATATATATGGATATTATATTAATTATGTTGTTTTCTGGGTTATTTATACCTATGTGCGTGTTATTTAGGCATATCCATGGGACAAGGTGAGCCTAGGGTCCTCTTCCACCATCTTCCCTGGAAGTCCAAATATATCCACATTAAACCTTCAAAAAGTCAATCCTTGGGTTAACTCAGGGAATATAAGCACTCAACATCTCATAGTTCTTCTATATAAATAATGACTGTTTATCTTTGACATCTTACTTTTCATTAGAGCTCTGTTTCCAAATTCCTTGCATTTCTTGCTGGTGCTTCATATTCACTGCTAAGAAGTCAATGCCCCCGACCCAATTGCCATTTTAAAAGTTCCCACTTAATTATTGATATAAAAGTACCAGAAAAAAAAAAAAAAGTACCAGAAATCTGGAGCCAATAAAGCCAATGTTTTGTTTCTAGCCTCCTGTTTCACTTTGTAGGTAAGCCCTGTTATTTCTTTCTATGTGTCCTAACATCACAGTAATTAATGTTGTTATTCGATTATTTATACATCCCATCATTTATTCATTTAATAATTTAATAAATATTTATATAGTACAAATCATGATTATTTAACAAAAAAAATAACTGTGTGCCTTCTATGACAAAGACACTCTATTGGACACCAATAGCTTTAGCAATTCAACAACAACAACAGAACTTCTCCTAATATTCTACTTGGAGAGACAAGATTCAGTAAACCTAAAAATGATAACATAATTTTGGTTCATGATATTAAGAAATGCAATATGTATGTGTGTGGGGGGGAGTGATACCACTGAAAATTATTCCAATTTTCTAAAAGTAAGTGTTCCATCGTAAAATTAATTTTTTATCACTGTGAATATCCTTATGATGCTAGCTATTCCTCTCATGAGAGAAGTTCTTGTCTGTGGACCAAAAGAATTGAGACATAACAAAGCTTACCCTTAGCCAAAAGGTCCATCATTGCCTAAAAAGGGACCCTATTCCTACAGAGTCATAAAAATTTAAGCAATTAAGTAGAATGCTTACCAAAATGCCATAAGGAATATTAATTTTTTTAATTAATTTTTTTTTTTAGTTAACAACCTTTGAGAAAAAGGCAAGGATGGAGATTTACCACTATGCACTTAGGGCCGTTATATGCTGTGGGCACTATTTCCATCCCAGACAAAGTCATCAGTGAAAACTTAAGACAAAGGTAAAGCCCCAGTTCTTGAAGTACTCACTTAAATCAATTAATCTCAACTATAATTCAAAGGAACATATTAAGTAAGGAAGGAATAATGGAATAAATCTTATGTGCCTCAACCAATAAATAATGTCTTTTGGTCAGAAAATAAAAAATGTGTTTTGAATATCTTTATATTTTGGGTCATAAGAAATATATAAAAGCATAGCAAAGAAAAGCCTTGGATAGAGTTCTCTTTCTGCCAAGACATATTTAAAATGTAGTACCCAGCATGATTAAACAGTTAAGTTTAATAGGGTGTAAGTTTCTGCCCCATAAAATAATTTCTCTTTGCTGGTATTGATTTACTAACACCTTATTGAGTGGAATGTGTGTTTTGCGGGGTGTTTTGGGGAGTCTTATTGATTCACTGAAAGTCGAGAGGATGAGAAGGATAGAAATGGCTTTGATTTCATTCTTTCATTAAAAAGTCAGTTGTGATCAACCTTAAAACTCAAAGGCAATCTCAGTTTGTAATCTGTACCCCTTTAAAAATGTTTTCTCCATGAGGCCAAAAGAAGCTAGTTAGAGTTTAAGCTTCATTAATGGAAAGGAAGAAAGGCAATGGTGTCTTTCTGTTCTGATCTAGTGAGACCAAAACTACAGAAATGTATTCAAATCTGGGTGATAAACTTGAAGGAAAGCTAGAGATAAATTGCAAATGCATTAAGAGTAGTGTGACCAAAACACTGACAAGACCCAGTGCCAGGTAAACGAGGATATATATGTGTTTTTGTTGTTCTTGTTTTGTTTTGTGTTTGTGTGATCAGTGTCTTTATGCATTTGGATGATTGTACAAATGGGATTATACTTCAAAAAGTCTGAGTACAGTCTTTAGGAAACTGATCCTGAATCAACAGAAGAAAGTATATTCTCAGCACTTTGAAAGGCTGAAAACACAGAGATGCTGGCCATTTTCATGAGATGTGCTAGAACTAGAAGTCCAGCTAGAAAGGGGTATATTATAGATAAGACTTTAGCAGAAATGAGCATCAGAGTAGAACCTAAATTGTATGAACTTTTACTTTCTCCTAAACCAGAGAATCTATAATGTCATTAAAGCGTACGTATGTTTATAATAAGTCAGTATTCCTGAAAAGGCATGACTAATCCTTATTTTAAAATTAAGTAGTTTGTGTTTTCATAAGAAAGAATTATTCTATTATTGGAAACTTCTAGATAAAACAATAAAAATAGAGAAAAGAAAAAATTATTCCATTCTCTTTATTTGTACAATGTTAGCATGCTCATGCATTAGTGAATTTCTCCATTTTAGGACTCTATTTTTTAGAAATGTTTATTTATTTTTAATTCCAGTATAATAAGCATACAGTGTAATATTAATTTCAGGTGTACAATATAGTGGTTCAACACTTTATACATCACCCTGTGCTCATCACGACACGTGTCCTCCTTCATCTCCATCACCTGTTTCCGCCATCCCCCCCCAACCTACCTTCTGGTGACCATCAGTTTGTTCTCTATAGTTAAGAGTGTTTCTTTTTTTTTAATTTGTGTGTTTGTTTTATGTTATTTTAATCATTTTGTAAATACAGCATTTTGAAATTAATATAAAAACTTATTTCTATTATACTTCATAGTTTAATGATTTAAATTATCTTACAAATAATAAAGAAATAATAATTTATCACTAATTCCCTTATTGCTGTATATTTAGTATAAATTAGAAGGTTGATATTACAAATAATACTGAGATAAAAAAGTCAATGCATACAGATTCTCCCTTATATTGGATTATTTTGTAAAAGTATTACTTTTTTTTTTTATAACAAACAAGGTTGAAAATACACTAAATACGATTTTTCTTTAGGGAAATATAAATTAAAACCACAATGAGACACTGCTACACAATTATTAAAGAAGCTAAAATTCAAAATGCAAAACACACCTAAGTGTTGAAAAAGAAGGACTAGAACTTTCATACACTACTGATGAAAATGTAAAATGGTACAATTTTGCGAGAGTTTGGCAGTGTCTGAAATAGCCCAACATGCACTACCATATCAGCAAGTCAAATCATTAAGTAGAAATCAACCTCAAGATTACATAGCTATTGCATTTAGCAGGCAAAACCTTTAAAGCAACTAACAAAGAGCCAAAGGAAGACATATTCCAAATATTAAAGTAAAATATTATCATGATCAGTAAACTGATAGGACATATCAAAGTTTAAAAGTGTTTAAAGTGTCCAAAGTGAAAGGAAAATTTCCCTAAATTAACTCAATAGTAGTTTGAAGATGTCAGAAATTTAGTGTCAGTGAAATAGAAGGCAGAAAAATAGAAATTATCCAATCTGAGGAATAGACATTAAAGAATAGGACCAAAGAATGATAGACTCTCAGTTACCTGTGGGAAACTATTAAATGGATTAATGTAATTAGATACCCAGAAGGAGAAAGTGATGAGGATGAGGCCAAAAATAAAGTTACGAATAAATAAAGCACGACAGTCCCAAATTTGGTTTTTAAAAAAATCAATTTACTCATTCAAGAAGCCCATAAAGCATAAGTAGGATGAATAAAAACAAACAAAACCTCTTACATAGACACTTAATTGTGAAACTCCAGAAAAATTTAGGGAAAAAAATGAAAATGCCAAAATATTATTTCTGATATAACATCCTTAAAATAAGAAGTTGAAATAGAGACATTTTCAGATTCATGAAAGCCGAAGGAATCCGCTCCAAGAAACCTGCACTACGGAAAAAAAAAAAAAAAGAAAGAAACCTGCACTACGGGAAATGCCGAGAGATACTCTTCAGGCTGAAGGAAAAGGATACAAATAAAAGCTTGCATCTATCAGAAGGAGTAAAGAGCTCTCTGAGAAAATTAAAATTTGTGCTTTTCTTCTTGTAATTTCTTCATAAGTAAAAACTGCTTAAGAAAAAATAACCGTGCTAGATGGTGATTACTACATACGTGGATGGAAAGTATATGAAAAAAAAAAAAGTGCAAAGCAGAAGGTTGGGTCAATGGAATCAAGCTGTGATAATGTTATATTTCTGAAAAAGCAAGGAAGAAATGTTAAAGGTAAAACGTGACTTTGGCAATGCTGAAAATAGACTGTTCAAAAAAAAACACAGTGATGGGACATGAAAGGACAAGCCATAGACTGGTAGAAGAATTCCACTGCAGATCTCTGGCAAGGACTGAAAGCAGAAGATAAAAGTACCTCAATAATAAGAAACCACCCAATAGAAGAAACTCAAAGAAACTTCACAAAGGAAGAGTCATAAATGATCAACAAGCATAGGAAAAGATATTCAGTATGATTCTGCTGTATGAGGAAAATCCAAATTAAATTCCCAGATTAGATACCACTGGACCCCTAATAGAATTTCTAAATTAAAAAGAAAAAAAAAAAAAAAGACAGTTCCAAGTGCAGGTGAGGATGCAGAGTACCTGGAACCCTAGTGGGAATGCAAAGGTGTGTAGCCACTTCAGAGCTAAATATCCACTTCCCATAAGACCTGTCAATGTCAATCCTGGGCATTCACCCCAGAGAAATGAATATATGTCCACAAAAGTCTTACCCAAGGATGCCCACGGTAGCTTTATTTCTACACATTAAGCATTGGAAAAAACCAAACTGTCCGCCAACAGGTGAACTGGCAAATTTATACAATAGAATATTAATAAGCAATAAAAATGAACCAACCACAGATGCAGGCAACAACATGATCGTGTCTCAAAAACATTATGTCGAGCAAAAGAAGCCAGATGCAGATTATTATATGCTGTCTAATTATTTTATATGAAGTTCAGAAGTGATACACATATAATAAAATTTCCCAGGATCAGTCCTAATTCCTAAGGCCATATTTCGTATGTAGTCATGGCTCCCACCGATTTTTGTATGGAACAGCAACTTCTGACACTCGAGAATGTTTAACTAACGTGTGTGAACACATAAAGCAGAAAAGATGAGATTTAAGTTATGAGGCTGATAAACTGGGATGGAAAAATGACAATGCTAGCAAAGTATAAGAGTTGAGTTTGCTGAGTGACTTTACTTTCTTGACGAGTGTCTGCAACGGGCACTCAGAACACAGACGATGCGCTTCATGCAGAGGTAAGGCTCAACCAAACGCAAGAGTGAATCACGAGAGTGCTTTGTATGTCCTTTCTGAAAACGGAACTGCCTACAACAAGTCCTTACAGAGTTATTTACAAAGGTCTGGTTTCCGCTTTTCCCCCAGTAACCACACTCAGAGTGTAGATTTCATTCAAACTTGACATAAATCACAAGCCTGTTACCATGAGGTCACCCATGCAGGAAGCCTACGCTTCTTTAGAATTCTAATATTTATAAGACTCTTCGCAAATAGTAACTATATAACGTCTATTTTGCTTCTCATTTAGTTATTCCTGATTGAATAGTGTAACTACTCTGTGCTTCTTTAAAATTTATTCCGTCCTTTTCTAAAAATAGCATGATTAGTAGACAACACAAATAATGTGCATTTACCAAACTCACTTTATTTTCCGCAAGCTGATACCTACTAATAAGAAACTAGTTCTACTGTCATTGATGTCATCCATGTGGTCTTTCTGGTGACTTTTCTACTGATAGACTTTCATGAGATTTGAAGGGAAAACTACTCTCATTTTACATCTGACCTCACAGCAGAGGAACTATTTCATATAACCTTGTTTTTTCAACCATTGCTTTTTAGACAAGGTGCATCTGAAAATTAAAGGCCTTAATGTGTAAAAATATAAGAGTTTGTCTTTAGAGGTTGCTACACTGAAGAAAAATAGATACATAGGAATCACATCTTGTTGTTAGTTATTTGGAGCTGGGAGGTGGGTGAGGTGAGGACCAGCCAGGCTGGTTGTGTTGAAGTGAGCCTTCACTAATTTCCCATGAGGGGAGGTGCTACATACCGCATCACGGAGGGCTGGAAAGATGACCTCATTTTCAGATCTGTGAGGCAAGGAAGGAAGATAATTGGGTCTTCAAATTCATGAGGCAAAAATCAAGTCACTGTCCACTAAGTACCTAGCATAAAATAATCTCAAAGTCAAACCTATGAAACGAGCATAAGAAGGTCAACTGCATGGTTATAGACACAGAAATGTATTAAATACTGGAAGTTATACTTCTAAACCAGCAGCATTTTTTCCTAATCTGAATATACTTTATGCACCATTATGATAGCCTTTGGTGTGCTCATAGAGCATTAAGGAAGCGTCTAAGTATTGTCATTAAAGAAAAACAGAAGTAAATGAAATGTTAGGGCTTTAATATCATCTATTTTTTCTTCCCCGTTCTAGAGTCTAGTTTTGAAGAAATAAAAGCCCAGAGAAATTTATGTGGTCGAGATTGCCAAAATTTCCAGATGAGATCTCTTCCAAATATACCAGCAGACAAGGAAGGAGGCCCTGAGGTTTTAGAAAAGGTGAGTACAGTGAGACCTTGACAAAGCTCCGAGTGTTTCCCTCATCTCAGGCAGATAGTATGACAAGAGACATTGAGAACTGATAAAATCATACATTTTCATGTACTGTGAAATCAATCATTAACCAAAGTATGTCCACATTTACACCATCTCAGAAGGATTTTGGTTATCATGCATTTAGGTTGTTAGGCACTTACTCTAACTCCTGGATAAAAGTGAACTTCAAACTGATGGACTAAATCAACTATCCAGATTTTTTGAAAAATCAGATTTAAGATCTTATGTGACTGAATCATAGCTGTAAGGTAGAGATCACATAGCCTACCACATTTTATTCATGGAGGTGGCATGGGGCCGAGCACCAAAGGCTGTATGCATTAAGGACACACCACGCATCCGATGCCTAGAGACAGTAATGGCTAGCTAGAGAAGAAGTGAAATAGAGAAGCAAAATAAATGGAACTTTTAAATTATTTTGGAAAATATTCTTTTGTATGTTTGAATTCCACTTCAGGAAAAAAATTCTAATTAAATTCTCTGCAGATAATTGAACAGGTACCGTGTACAATATCCTTAGTTATCTCCCTGTATGTTTTTACCTGAAGTGTGTTTATTTTATTTCACTTGGAGGAGAGTCCTTCAATGTCTATGCAAACTGTGTCCACAGTGACCTGTGGGAATTCACCTCCAAACCCCGGGGCTTTCTAGGAAAAAACTCCTACACACACACACACACACACACACACACACACACACACACAAATCAGTTCTGCTTCAGTTTGTGAAGGGATATTCTTTTGTTATTCACAGTTCTCATTAACTAGAGGGCTGCAGGGCAATGAATGTTATCCTTTTGCTTCTTCTGCACAGTGGAAGCATTCTTAGATTGACTAGATTAAGCACTTTGCTTTTCATTTGTATATTCAGATTCCTCATCTCTGATGTGCCTCACACCTCCAGAATTTCCTTTACATTAAAATCCCAGTTATAGATGTTTTCTCCTTAAGTGATTAACATCAACCCTTAGACTTTTCTAAACTCAAATTTAAATTACAGCCAACTAAAAATTTCCCACTGTTTCTTTCAGAAATAGGCATTTTATGTGTCAAATGAAAATAGGGGCTATCATTCTGAAATAGATGTTTTAGAAAATCTAGATGAGCATCAGAAATTCTCCCACAGAGGTGGAAATGAGACAAATTAAATCTGCATCGAGATGAAATCCTAGAGACTTAGCCTGTCTACAAAAGCCAACAAGAAGCATAAGAGATTTATGGGGAAATTTGTTGTATTAATACTAGTGAAATGCACTGGGGACTCCCTTCTTGATCTGATCCTTAATCATTCCAGATTTGTACCAGGATTTTTTTTTCTACTAATGTAACAAAAGTATGTCCCTATATAATCATAAATCAGGAAAAAGTCAGTCTTGGCATGTCTGTTTTTCAAGTTCTGGTGTTGTGAGAAATTAAAATACTAACTTACAAAGGCGTGAACATCAGTTACAGTCTGTGCTCACTGGATGCATTCTGTTTCTGAGCATGGGAAGAAACCAGTCACTCTAGTTAAACTACGCCATATGTTGTGAACATTTCTCTACTGTCCTGTCTGGGCTGTTACTTTCTTTGATAGTGTTTTCCTTTTGTCCATGAATTCATTGCTATAGCCCTGTGTAATGATTAATTTGGTCAAGTTTGGAGCATAAGGCAATACTCATAATAGGAATCCAAATTCAGGACTACCTTAGTAGCAATGAAGAAGCAAGGACATACCTCTAAGCTTGTGTTCAAGGAATTCTAAGAAGTTAGTTTTGCTAGAAGTAAGAGTCAGACTGAAATGCCATCCAAGTGTTATATACTGGTGGGATTTTTGTATAGAGAACCATGAATATTTAAATTCTGCCCTGACTCCACCCACTCCCCTATGGTGTTCAGAAGAAATACGTATGTGTAAGAAATAATGGAAAACAGAATAAGGGATGCCTGGGTGTTTCATTTTGTTAAGCATCTGCCTTCAGCTCAGGTCATTATCCCAGGGTCCTGGGATCCAGTCCCACATAGGGCTCCCTGTTCACCAGGGAGTCTGCTTCTCCCTCTCCCTCTGCCTGCCACTCTGCCTATTTGTGATCCTTCTCTCTCTGTCAAATAAATAAATTAATTAAAAAAAAAAAGAAAACAGAATAAAGTCAACCTTTACATTAACTAGTGATTTGGCCACAAAACCCACTATAGGACTCTTGTACACTGAATTTGTTTTCTTTGGAAACCCTCAAATTAAAGTCAGCAAAAGTACCTGCCACTCCCTGTGTCCTTCATGTGCAGGTGGAGATCTCACATCTCATCCTTCTTATGAGTGGAAGAGTCAAGCCAAAGCACAAAAGTAGGCCCACAGCACAAACACTCCCACCTGCCCACATACACATACCTGCTTGCTCAAGAACGAAAGAGAGTATCTCTTCTTCATGTTTGTCTTAGATCTGTCCAAGCCACAGACTCCGCTTTCTGAACTGCAGAAGGAAATTCAAAGGAGGAAGGCAGGTGTCTGGCTCTTTAATCTTTTGGTACATTCTTACCTATATTTAGCAACATCTGTTGCAGCAAGAGATAGCAATTTTGATTTGAATACAGCTCTGAAGTCCTTCCTCTCTGTGCAACCCCATTTGTATCCCATTTAATATGCCACTTCCTACTTCAGCTCCAGTGGGTTTGGCCCAACAGATAAACGTGGAATTTGCTTTAAGATGTTATCTGGGTGAACAGAGTGGACAGAATCTCTCAGGGACACTGGACCGGATCTATTGACAAGGCAATGGTCAATGAACTGGCCTCCCCGGGCTGACTGAAGGTCTGCGTAAGAGTTAGTGTAAAGAGATAGAAAGCAAGGTTATTAGGACATGGAGGACAGTGCTCTTTCTCTCCTTCATCCCCCTCCCTTCTCTTTGGGGACCACCATATGCTCTCCCACAGAAAGGGAAAGGATGTAATGGATCTGCTGCTGATCATTTCCTTCCCAATCAGTAACTTTCAAAGAGTTGTAATGACCATGATTGTGAAATCATATGAAACTGGTGTAAAAATGTTTGTGAATGAAAAATTTTATCATCAGTAGTGACCTTACTCCATTTTCAGAGCTTCCCCAGACAAATAATAGATGGGCTTTTTTTTATATATATATTTGTCCATTCCTTCACTAAATATTTATTGAGCACCTACTTAGGTCCTGACACATTTAATGATGCCTTCCTCTCTAGTATGAGTGAAATAATCAATACAATGGAAATCACAAAATTCCAGGAGTCAGGAGGGGTCTATTACAATGCTAGTGCAGGAAATTCCCATGTGCATTTCACCAATGTTAATTTATTTAATCTTCTCACTCTCACACACACATAAAATTGGTTCTTTCAGGAGTCCATAAATTACTTGCCAAATGTCACATGGCTAGTAAACGGTGAAGCTGTGATCTGAACAGCCTGCCCCCACCTCCATGTCCGTGTACTTAATCATCACGCTACGTTTGATCGCTATTCATGCACTAATATAAGAACAGTTTTTATTTAAATGGAAGAAGTTAATAATAGAATATTTAGTGTAAGAAAAATATACAAGCAAACAAGATAGAGAGGGGGCAGGTGGAGAGAGAAAAAGAAACAGAGAGAAAAATGCCAACAGTTGAGGCATTACTGGGTAGAGGGATTTCCTGCCCGTGCAGGGCCCACCTGGGCTGTTCTCCCGCCTTCACTCCCATAGAACCAAAAACCCAGACAGATTTAGAGATGGAAGCTTAGTCAGGACTTCACATCTTTCCCTCCCCAGTGTTTCAATATTAAATTCCTTTGAAATGAAAACAGTGGTGATATTAGGTCCTCAGAAGATAAGAACAATCTTGCAGAGAGAATTTAAACGAAAAAAGAAAAATCTCAGGGGATGGCTGTTTCTTGACTGTGAAACCATCATCTCTCATTCAGTCTAACTAGATAGCATCTTCCAGTGATGATATGTAACACTTTATCTTGGCTCTGAAATCTGCTGGGCATTTTCTTTGCAGGGACCCTGGTTCGGGAACACTCATTTCCTCTTATAAAAAAAAAAAAAAGAAGAAGAAGAAGAACAGAACTTTGTTTCTACCTCCTCAATTCATATCAAGACTAATGTTTTTGACTCAACCTATCCTAATAAGCTGCACAAGGTAATTTCCCAAACCTTATTCTGTATTAATACTGTGAATTTTAGGTTTTATTGGTGTAATTTTCAAATCCCAAAATTAAATCTCTTTAGATTTGAAGGTATGAGAGGCAGTTTAAATAAAAATCAACTTATGGAGATTTTCAATTATAATGTTTAAACGATCTGTTACAATTCAGAAGAGAGTAGTAGCATCTGTTATGATTAGAGATGTCTTTGGTAATTCTCAAAAGATTTTGCCTTCTGGAGCGGTAACTATTGAAAATCATTGAGTTAAAGCAGGAGCTTGGGAAATGAAATTCTGGGACTGTCTGTGACACCTAGAATACTACACAAATGGTTGATTTCTCTTTAAAAAAAGCTTTATTAAATATTATTTTATTATGTCTTATTTATTTAGCTAGCACATATGCTGCTGAATTTGAGTTGCTACATATTGAAGCAATATTTTAGAGAACAATAAATTAACGGTATACATTATTAATTATTAATTTTCATTTACCTCAGATTGCCATTTAAAATCAATGCTATCGCATTGATGGCTCTCTCTTTTCTGACACATCATAAAGTTCTGTATCTCTGTGCTTCTGTTCCTGCTGTTCCTTACCCTGGGATTATTGCAGAGTACACATCTGGCACTCTACCCAGATAGCCTTGACTCCCTGCTGCAGCGACCTCCCACTTTTGCTAGACCTGAAATGAATGGCTTGCATCTCAGCCTTCTCCAGAGATTCACCTTGGCTATCAAGAGACACCTGGAGTCTTTACACTCCAGAGCTCCCCATCAATGAGTCAAGGCTAGACTTCACTGGAGACCACACCCCTAATGGGCTCCTTCCCTTTCTCTATTCTGCTTTCTCACTGTCTTACAGGATTTTCCAGAGAAGCACTCCTTTAACAAATCACATGTACCTCAATATCTGCCTCACGATTGGCTTTTAGGGAACTTGACCTAAGAAATTATCATTCCCACTCTTGTCTACCATATAAATTACTCTTCTTCCCCAGGGTCCAGCTCAAATCCATTTCCTCTGACATCTTTGAGTATATTCCCTCCACCTTGATATCCCTGGCAAAATTAATGTGCTTTTTCTTCTGCATTGTAATGGAACATAATGATTTATATTGTTAATTCATTCTACATGTATTCATCCAAAAACCATGTGTTCAATACCTGCTACACACCCAACACTAGTTTAGGCATCAACAACACAAAAGTGAGTAAAACACACAAAGTCCTGTCCTTATGAAGCTTATATTCTAGTGAAGGGAGATGTGATCAATACAAGCAGACAAATTAGTGTGCTAGATAAATTTAGACAGAAATGAATATAATAATGAAACTGAGTAGTGCAATGGAAGCGAAAATTTCCTTAGACTGGGCATTCAGAGAAATGCTCTCTGCAGAACTAAGCCATGATAGTATTCTCATATAAAGCTAAGAGCTTATCCAGAGTGTAGAGCATGCATGTTTTGCACAATGACATGCATAGCTTATAAAAAAAAAAAAAAACAACTGACATAAATACTGTTAGTTGAACAGAATTCCCGAAAATAGTGTCCTGATTCTATTTCTTTGAAACTTTATTGTTTAGTTCAATGATACTCAACAGTAATTTGAGAGTTCCTGTTTCAAATCATGTCTAATTAAGAAGCCCTAAATTATCCTTATTCAATTTCCATTGAAATATCCATGAAGACTGAGAGAAAAAAATCACAACTTGAAAAGCCAAGTCTTCCAGGCAAAAAATTAGCAATCTCTGATAAATCTTGCAAAAATAGTTCAAAGAACTGGATAAAGGATAAAGGTGTGACATGTGCATATTCTTTTTTAAAAAAATAATTTTTATTTTATTTATTTTATTAGAGATCTAATATTGTATTCACTGTCCCCTGTTGGCAGAGTCACCCCAAAGGAATGGAGAGATCAGTAATCATCCCAGTAGGTATAATACTGAATTGTTTTAAAACCAACTCATAATTGATGCCAAGTAAAAGCACTGTGCACCCATTAAAATATGGCATGGTTGAAGAAATAAAGTACATTTGAAACCTTCAAAAAAAATTTTTTTTCAGATCTCATCTTTTTTATTTCTTGTATAATTTCACTTGGTCAGAGAACATATTTTGTACAAGTTCTGTCCATTTAAATTTACTGAGATTTTTCTTGTGGCTCAGAAGGTGTTCCATCCTCATGAATGTTCCCTTTTACTTGAAAAGATGCATATTTAATGTGGTTTTTGGGTGGAGTGTTCCATGAATATAAATATATATATATATATTATCAGGTGTGGTTTATCTCAGGATACATGGCTTTCTTAACATTTGAAATCTAAATAATGTAATTCACCACATTAATACACTGAAAAAATTTATATATTTTATTTATTTTATGTATTTTAAGAGAGAGAGCATTTCGTGAGCAGGGGGCAGAGCGGGGGAGAGGGAGAGAGAGAATCTCAAGCAGACCCCATGCTCTGACACAGGGCTCGATCTCAGGACACTGAGATTATGACCTGAGCAGAAATCAAGAGTCCCATGCTCATCTGACTGAGCTACCCAGACTCCCCCACATATGCATATTCACTGAGTTTTTAGGTCAGAAAATGGAATACTTTGAAGATATTTCTTTTCCCAGGTTTATTTACAGTTTAAAGTAATGTCACTGTCTTTCAAAAAGGAAACAAAATAAAGATGTTTTCTGATACACAATAGCTGAAAGAATTCATCTCAACAAGCCTGCACTGAAAGAAGTATTAAAGTTCCTCAGGAAGGAGAAAAATGATAGCAGAGGGAAATTTAGTAGTCGTAGAAGAAGATATGGCAAGTTCTGGATATTGTAAATACAAGAGTGCACATTAGAAAGAATTGTTACTCTTGACACCGTCTTTGGGGTGATCCGTGGTGGACGTTTTGAGGGCAGCTGACCTGCAGCCTGCGTGCCCCGGACCGCCTCCTGTGGAAGCCTGAGCCGTCCGTGTAGCCTTCTCTCTTTGTCTCATAACCATGTCCACCAAGGAGAATGCTAATTCACCAGCTGCCCGCCTTAACAGATTCAAGAACAAGGGGAAAGACAGTACAGAAATGAGGCGGCGCCGAATAGAAGTTAATGTGGAGCTGAGGAAAGCTAAGAAGGATGACCAGATGCTGAAAAGGAGAAACGTAAGCTCGTTTCCTGATGAGGCTACCTCTCCACTACAAGAAAACCGCAACAACCAGGGCTCTGTAAATTGGTCTGTTGATGACATTGTCAAAGGCATAAATAGCAACAATTTGGAAAGCCAGCTCCAGGCTACTCAAGCTGCTAGGAAACTGCTTTCTAGGGAAAAACAGCCCCCCATAGACAACATAATCCGGGCTGGTTTGATCCCAAAGTCTGTGTCCTTGGGCAGAACTGATTGTAGTCCCATTCAGTTTGAATCTGCTTGGACTCTCACTAACATTGCTTCTGGGACGTCAGAACAGACCAAGGCTGTGGTAGATGGAGGTGCTATCCCAGCATTCATTTCTCTGTTGGCATCTTCCCATGCCCACATCAGTGAAAAAGCTGTCTGGGCTCTAGGAAACATTGCAGGTGATAGTTCAGTTTTTCGAGACTTGGTTATCAAGTACAGTGCAGTGGACCCACCACTGGCTCTCCTTGCAGTTCCTGATATGTCATCTTAACATGTGGTTACTTATGTAACCTTACTTGGACACTTTCAAACCTTTGTCGCAACAAAAATCCTGCACCCCCATTAGATGCTGTTGAGCAGATTCTTCCTACCTTAGTTCGTCCCCTGCATCATGATGATCCAGAAGTATTGGCAGATAACTGCTGGGCCATTCCCTACCTTACTGATGGTCCAAATGAATGGATTGAAATGGTTGTGAAAACAGGAGTTGTGCCCCAGCTTGTGAAGCTTCTAGGAGCTACTGAATTGCCCATTGTGACTCCTGCGCTAAGAGCTATAGGAAATACTGTCACTGGGACAGATGAACAGACTCAGGTTGTAATAGATGCAGGAGCATCTGCTGTTTTTCCCAGCCTCCTAATGAACCCCTAAACTAATATTCAGAAGAAAGCTATGTGGACAATGTCAAACATCACAGCTGGTCGCCGGGACCAGATACAGCAAGTTGTGAATCATGGGTCAGTCCCATTCCTCATTGGTGTTCTCTCTAAGGCAGACTTTAAGACACAAAAGGAAGCTGTCTGGGCTGTGACCAACTATACAAGTGGTGGGACAGCTGACCAGATTGTATACCTCGTTCATTGTGGCATAATAGAACCATTGATGAACCTCTTAACTGCAAAAGACACCAAAATTATTCTGGTTATTCTGGATGCCATTTCAAACATCTTTCAGGCTGCTGAGAAACTAGGTGAAACTGAGAAACTTAGCATAATGATTGAAGAATGTGGAGGTTTGGACAAAATTGAAGCTCTACAAAACCATGAAAATGAGTCTGTGTACAAAGCTTCATTAAACTTGATTGAGAAGTATTTCTCTGTAGAGGAAGAGGAAGATCAGAATGTCATGCCAGAAACTACATCTGAAGGCTATACGTTCCAAGTTCAGGATGGCACTCCCGGGACCTTCAACTTGTAGATTGTACAGCTGAGGCAGAAAGTTGTTTGTTGTGTACTCCTTTTGGTAGAATTTTGTCTTACTGTTTCTCTACTAAGAACCCTTTTTAAATGTGTTTTGTTATTGTAGCACTTTTTACAACGAAACTACTTGACCAGTTCCAAACTGTACAACCTCTATGAAGCTCCTCCTCTCAATGGGTTTCTTATTTCTATGTGGAATCTCCTCTCTTGCAGTGTCCTGTAAATAAAGATTAAATTCCATTCTTTTCTTTAAAAAAAAAGAATTGTTACTCTTTCAAATCTTTTTAAATAGTCTTGAGTATTTAGTACAAATATAATAGCAATGTATTTTGAAATTTATAATATAAGCAGAAGGAAAAAAAATGTATGACCACCATAGCATGAAGAATGGTGAAGGAATTTGAAATACCCTGTGGTAAAGTTTTTGTATTATATATGAAGCGTCATATTACTTGAAAGTATATTGTAATTAGTTAAAAATGTATACTGTAAAAACCTAAGGCAACCAGAGGTATAATTCTTTTTTTTTCTTGTTAAAGAGCGATAGTTCTTAAAGCAATGGACAAGATGAAATGAAATCATAAAAAAAAAAAATGTACAGTCTATAAAATCATAGAAAAAAAGATTAAAAGGACCAGGTGTCAACAAATGGAAACAAATTTAAAGAAGGTGCACTTAACAAGATTGTTAAATCACAGATTTGTACCTCTGAAGCAAATAATACATTATATGTTAAAAAAAAGAACAAGAAGAAGAAGAAGAAGATAGAAGGAGCGGAAGAATGAAGGGGGGGAATCGGAGGGGGAGATGAACCACGGGAGACTATGGACTCTGAAAAACAAACTGAGGGTTCTGGGGGCAGTGGGAGGATGGGTTAGCCCGGTGATGGGTATTAAAGAGGGCACGTTCTGCATGGAGCACTGGGTGTTATACGCAAACAATGAATCATGGAACACTACATCAAAAGCTAATGACGTAATGTATGGTGATTACCATAACATAATAAAAAAATTTTAAAAATTTTAAAAAAGGTGCACTTAAAAACCACTCTATTGGGAATCATGTTAAATATAAATTATCTAAACATTCCAACTAAAAGGCACTAATTATCAGATTGGATAAAAAAGCAAAACTCTACTACATGCTGTCTATAAGAAATCCACTGTAAATATAAAGACACAGAGAAGTTAAAAGTAAAAGGATTTAAAATATTAATCCTGTGAAAACAAAGCTCAAAAGAGAACGAGTTACTAAATTAATATTAAAAAAAGTAGATCACATGGGCGCCTGGATGGCTCAAACATTAAGCGTCTGCCTTCGGCTCAGGTCATGATCCCAGAGTCCTGGGATCGAGTCCCGCATCGGGCTCTCTGCTCCTTGGGAGCCTGCTTCTCCCTCTGCCTCTCTCTCTGACTCTCATGAATAAATAAATAAAAATCTTTAATAAAAAAAAAAAGTAGATCACAGTGCAAGAGATATCACCAGGGACAAAGTGGGGAATTTCACTAAGAGAAAGGGGTCAGTTTATCAAGAGGATGTAATAATTCCAAATGTGTATGAACCCAGTAATAGAGCTTCAAAATATGTGAAGCAAAATTTCATGAGAACTAGATTTTATAGTCATAGAACACTCCACCCAAAAACCACATTAAATACGCATCTTTTCAAGTAAAAGGGAACATTCATGAGGATGGAACACCTTCTGAGCCTCAAGAAAAATCTCAGTAAATTTAAATGGACAGAACTTGTACAAAATATGTTCTCTGACCAAGTGAAATTATACAAGAAATAAAAAAGATGAGATCTGAAAATCCTCCAAATATTTGGAAATTAATCAATACAACATGGGTTACAAATAATTCATGAATTGAAGAAGAAAGGATAAATAAAACTAAAAATACTCTAAATCAATGAAAATCAAAACACAGGGTATCAATATTTATGGGATGAGGCGAGGCAGTGCTTAGAAGGAAAATAAATTATCATTTTAAATGCTTATTAGGGCTTTTTAATTTCTGAGAAATTGAAAGAGAAATTAAAAGAGAAAAGGTTTATATCAACGATCTTATCTTCTACCTTAAGAAATGAGGGGGTAAAAGTCAAACACAAAGTAAGCAGTAAGAAAGAAATGCTGATTAAAAAAAAAAAAAACCAAAAGAATGAAACAAAAGCAGAAACAATAGGAAAATAACCAATAAAACATAAGCTGGTTTTTGCAAAGATGATTGAAATTTATAAATTCTTTTAAGTCATACTGGTCAGGACCAAGGAGACACAAATTACAGATACTACAAACATCACTACAGATCCTACAAGCATCAAAAGATAAACATAGAATATTATCAACAATCACAGACCAATAAATCAACAATAAAGATGAAATGTACAAATCCCTTCTAAGACACAAACTGCCAAAGCTCACACAAGGAGAAAAATATAACCCAGAAAACTTTTTATCTATTAGATAAATTGAACCTATCTTTAAAGATTGTCCCCAATGAAAATTTTAGGCTGAGATGAGTCCACTGTGGATTCTGCCAAACACTTGTGAAAGAAATAATACCGGTTTTACATAAATTCTTCAGAAAATAGTCTCCCCATCTTATTTTATGAGGTCAGAAATATCCTGATACAAAAAAAGACATTACAAGAAAAGAAAAGTAGACCTCAAAATCCCTCATTAACTTAAAGGCAGATAAATTTAACAAAACTTTAGAAACTCAAATCCAGCTATGTATATATAATGAGGATCATTATCAGGTGTGGTTTATCTCAGGATACATGGCTTTCTTAACATTTGAAATCTAAATAATGTAATTCACCATATTAATACACTGAAAAGGAAAAAAATACATATCTCAATAGATGTAAAAGATATTTTGGCAAAATTCATACCCATTCATGATTAAAGTGATAGAAAAACTAGCAGCAAACGAAATAAGGGAACTCCCTCAACCTAATCAAAGCATGTATGAAAACCCTACAGCTAAAAAGAAAGAAAGAAAGAAAGAAAATCTTCCAGCTAACATCATAATTAATGGTTAAAATCTGAATGATATCCTCCTAAGACTGAAAACATTGCAAGATGTCTGCTCACATCACTTTTATTTCCCTCTGAAATAGAAGACATAGTTAATGCAGTAAGCAAGTAGAGGAAATAAAAGGCATACAGATGGGAGAGGAGGAGGTAAACTGTTTAATTACAGATGCCATGTTTGTTTATGAAGGAAATTCTAATATGTATATATGAGAAAGCAGGTAGAACTAACAAGTTCAGCAGTGGTACAGCATGTGAGGTAAAAATAAAAATTCAACTGTTTCTATATCTGAACAGTGAAGAATGGAAATTGGAATTGGAAAAAAATACTATTTACATTTGCAAATGAAAATAGGAAGCATTTAGGAATGAATTTAACAATGTGTAAAACCTATACATTGAAAACCACAAAACACTGCATATACATGAAGATGAAATATAGAGGTTATATCATGTTTATTAATCTAAAGACTCAGCATTGTTAAGTTGGGAGCTCCCCAAAGTGAACTATAGATTCAATGTGATCCCTATGGAAGTCCTGACAGGCTTATTTTTTGCAGAAATTAAAAAGCCCTTGTTTAAATTTATATGCAAACAAACAAACAAACAAAAACTAGCATAGCGAAAATACCTTTGTAAAAGCAGACCAAAGTTGAAGCCCTCGTACCTTTCATTTCATGACATATTATAAATTTATGGTAACCATGAGTGTGCTGTTGGCATGAAGATAGACCTGCAGATAAATGGGAAAAGAACACAGAGTTTAGAAATAGAGACAAACATTTTATCAACTGATCTTCAAACAAAGAGTCAAAGTAATTCTATGGGAAAGGAGTTTTTCCAACAAATGATTCTGGTACAATTGGACATCCATGTGCAAAAGAAGATAAACCTCGATCCACTTCTCACACCATATATAAAAATTAATTTATAAGAGATGGTAGACCTAAATATTGTGAACAGAAGCATACAATTTCATGTACAAAACAAAAATAACCTGTGACCTTGAGGTTAGCTTTATGTTCTTACATAGGACATGGACATCACAAACCACAGAGAAAAGAATGGAAATTGTATTTCATCAAAATTAAAAATGCTTCTTTCTCACAAGACATTATTAAGAAAATGAAAAGGCATGCCATGCATTAGGAGAAAGTATTTGTTGAATATGTATCTGATAAAGGGCATATATCCAGAATAGATAAAGAACTCTTAGGGTGCCTGGGTGGCTTAGTTGGTCAAGTGTCTGCCTTCAGCTCAGGTTATGATCTCAGGATCCTGGGATTGAGCCCCGCATTCGGCTCCCTTCTCAATGGGAAGTCTGCTTCTCCCTCTCTCTGTCTCTCAAATAACTAAATAAAATCTTTAAAAATAATAAAAATAAGGAAACAAATTGCCCTATTTAAAAAAAAGAAAAGAAAGAAGGAAAAGGAGAAAAAGAAAAAGAAAACCAGCAGATTTGAGCAGAAACTTCAAGTGTAACGATCCACTCTGAAAAATGGCCAGAACTCAAAATCGTTATGCTAAATGGAAAAGTAGTCAGTTAGTCAGAAAAGACCACATATTCTATGATGTCATTTATATGAAATGTCCAGAATAGGTGAATCTGTAGAGTAGGTAAAAGAATTAGGGATTGCCTAACCTTTAGGGGATGATAAAAATATTCTAAAATTAGATGATGGTAACATTTGTACAATTCTGTAAGTAAAGTGAAACCCATTACAACTTAATGGGTTTCACTTTACAATTGGGTGGCTTTTAAAGTACATAAATTATATCTCAATAACTCTGTTAATAAAAAGAGCTACAACATGATAACTAAGGATACAAAAAAGATGCTTAACATAACAATTAGGAAAAAATCACAATGAGGAATCTCTGTACATCTAAAATGGCTAAAACTGACATTTGGATAATACCAAATGTTGGAGAAACTCTGTTAGGATTTTCATGTCTCGAATAAGGATACAAAATGGTCCATCCTTTTTGAAAAACCATTTGGCAGTTGTATATAAAGTTGAGTATTTACTTTCCTTGTGACCAAGAAATCTCACTCCTAGTCATTTATCAAATAGAAATAAAAACCCATGCCCAAACAAAGACTTGTATTCAAAGGTTCAAAGCAGCTTTATTTATAATAGTCAAATACTGGTTCTAACCTAAATGTCTCTCAAATTGTGAGCAGATAAATAAATTGAAGTGTGCTTTTATGATGGAATACTACTCAGCAATATAGAGAAGAAATTCCTGACACATACAGCGACAGAGGTAAGTGTCCACAGCATTATGGTAAAGACACAAAGAATTATATACACTGTACAATTCCATTTACATGAAATTCTAGAAAATGAAAAACTTTAGAGACACAGCATATTAGTGGTTGCCAGAAGTGAGAAGTTGAACTGAATCACACATTTAAAATTAGTGAATATATTATTTATAAATTCTGCCTCAAGAAAGTTTATTTTTTAAAAATCATTTATATAATTGCCATATCTTTTGCTTATAACATAACCTATTACCAGTGTCATATCAAAACCAAATGATGCTTTCATGCCATTAAATATTTTAATTTTTGTCCTTCTGGTCTTCTGAGTAAAATAGCTGTTTTTCCTACTTTGGCGTTTTTGAATTGGAGAAAGGATGGATGTCTTTCTTCCCCACAGTGATGATAGCTTTTTATATTCCATCATCTTCAAGGAGGCATTTTTGTGATTAAATCTGTTGGCACATGTGAATTATTAGGAATTTTTGTGTGGTGCTTTTGTGTCCCAGTTCTGAATCAGAATGTTTGTTAAAATAGTCCATTTACTGTCTGCCTGGTCTGAACAAGACTTTCAGTCTCTTCCTTTGTTTAATGAAGAAAATAACAACACTTACTTCATATCATGGAGACGAAATGAGTTAGAACAATGCCTGGCATATGATAAGTACTTAATAAATGCTAGCTTGTTTAAATGTTAACATTACTAATATTAATAAATGTAGCTTCTCTTCCCTGAGAATTCTTGTGCTTTGCACAGACTTGCACTCTGCTCTAGAGATACCTGACAGACAGGTTATCTCATGCATATGCAGCTACATTTCTTGTGGCAATGAATCAGACTCCATTTTAAATTGCAAAAAACACAGGTGTTCTTTTAACATGTTGAACTAAATAGATAACTGTAATTCTTGGACCAAGGTGAGACATAAGAATTCTAAAAGGCAAGATCTTTCTTTTTTTCTTTTTCTTCTTTTTTTTTAGAGAAGGAGAGAGAATGGGAGGGAGGGGCAGAGAAAAAGGGAGAGAAAGAATCCCAAGCAGGCTCCTCCATGCCCATCAAGGGACCCAACGTGGGGCTTGATCTCACAGCCCTGAGATCATGACTTGAGCCAAAATCAAAAGTTGGATGCTTAACCAACTGAGACACCCAGGAGCCCTGGCAAGAGAAATTCTTGATTTTATAAGGTAGGTATGCCCTAATTTCTAACATTTACTGATTTCTCTCTGAGTAATGAAATATTAAGAGAAATTCCAAGATTATATCTTTGCTGTTTTAAGAAGTGTGAAAGAGAGCATTTAATTTTGGTAGGAAAAGCTTTCCACTTGCCTCTAATAGGGAAGGCATATTCATTTACATGCCTTCCAATTACTTATTACAAATAATTAAACAAATGAGGTACTATACTAATACTTAAGTCTCATTTTTCTCATCTTTATAAGTTAATGAAAAATACACAAATGAAAACACCTTTGTTAGCATAACAGATTCACTGAGAAATCAAAGCTTTTGAATTCACACACACACAAAAAAGCAAGAAAAACATAATAGTTCACAGGTAGAGTGAGTGCTTGTAAAGTAAACACGCTATTTATCGTTCAGAGTTTAAGAGGAAAAGAATTACTCAATGTATTCACATATCAAGTCAAATTTCATTTAAACAGACTAGGAATCAGATGACAACACTTAGAAGTGATATCTACCATTTGAGAAGAACAAAATGGGGTCCCCAGCTCACTAATGCTGATTGGAGGCCATTTCCTGCCAAGCTTTGCTGGCTGAGCCGGAAACAGACAGATGCATGCTTATTACACCTTCTGTGTAGCAAGCTCGGGGTTCGGGGGGGTTGATCTCTTCCTTTGTCACTATTCCTCCTAGTGAGCTAATTTTCTGGAATATAAAATGTGAGTAATAATAATGGCTTAAATTCACGGAGTTAGTCTTATTGACACACTTAGGAGCCCTGTAAAGAGTGTCCAGTAAGAGCTCTCAATTCCGAGACCCAGAGATACTGAGAGGCACGCCCAAGATCACATGAATCTAAGTGGTGGGAGATGAATTAAAAGTGAGCAAACAGTGTGACTCTGACGACTAACCATTTTGCAATCTGCCTCTTTTAGTTAATGGCTCCATTTTATACTGCCCTGAATCTCCTTTCACTTGAACCATGACAATACACCTCAAAAGTGGTCCTTGACCCATTGGATTAATTCTCCCCATCATGGTCAGACCAATTTTTATTAAATACAGCTTCCTAATGCCAAATTTCAGGTTGAAAAATTTAATGGCTCCCCATTTCACAATCAATGATAAAACTGTATAATTCCTAGAATCTGGCCATTTCCCAGAAATACCCTCGTTTTCTCACATTTCTGACTTAGCTCATATTGTTTCCTCTGCCTGTGATGGAAATCCAAGCAAAGATGACCTTAAGCTAACATTCCACAATTTACTCATCCCAGCTTCTTCTTAAAATATTTACAGAAACATAAAAAAAGTCAAAGGACATAGCAGCCATCAAAACTAATCAAAACAAGAAGATATTAAGTTTTGGGAGCAATTTCCAATAATATCAAGACAGATTGAGGAATTAAATCCTAAAGTAAACTCTCCTCTCAGTGATCTAGAAGTATACAGTAGCCAATCCCCCATCTATGGCTTTCTGTGATTTAAGTTACGTGAGGTCAACTGCCATTTGGAAGCAGATGATCCTCCTTCTGACATATCATCTATAGGTCAACAGTGGCCTAATGCTACATCACAATGTCTGCCTTACTCACCCTACTTCATCTCTTCGGAGTCACATGGGGCTCTCCACTCAGTGGGGAGTCAGCTTCTCCCTCTCCCACAGCCCCAGAGTGAGTGCAGCTATGCTGTAACGATTTTAGAAAGCCAGTTCTGTATTACATTTTTGTTTAAAGTTAAGTATAAACCTTATATAACATAATGGCATTTGATTTCCAGGTTTCCATGGTAAAATATTAAATAGGGGGATAAATAAATTAAAATTGTTACTGGAAAAAAAAAGATAAGTGTCTACATAAGCACATTGAGACAATTTAATATACTGTGGAAACAAATTGAAGAAGCACAAAAGGATAGAAAAGGACAAAAATATTACGCTGTCCTTAGATGTAGATATATTTTTATTTATGCAAGACTTAAAAAATCATACTATTGATAAACCATTAATAAAAGATAACTTAGGGACACTTTTAAACCAAAATGTAAAATGTATCATTGGTTTAAGATACGAAGAGTATCTTTCGTTTAAGATACAAAGAACATTGAAATATCTCAAATATAGAGTTTGAGAAACTCTAAGAAAGTTTAAGATACGAAGAACATTGAAATATCTCAAATATGAAAGTTTAAGATACGAAGAACATTGAAATATCTCAAATATAGAGCTAAGTTAAAACAACTGCTGGGGCACCTGGGTGGCTCAGTTGGTTGAGAGGCCAACTCTTGATTTCGGCTCAGGTCATGATCTCAGGGTCATGATCTCCATGCTCAGCAGGGGAGTCTGCTTTTCTCCTCATCTCCCTCTGCCCCTCCCCCTGCTCATGCACACACGCTCTTAAATAAATAAAATAAATAAATCTTTAAAAAAATAATTGCTACAAATTTCTTCTAAATTCAAATGCAAATGGAAATATTGCTCAAAGGATATAAAGTAAGAAGTAAATTACAAAATTTTATGTAAAGTACAGAGCCCATTTGCATAAATAGGTGTATAGGTAGATAGGTGGATAGGGAGATGATATAGATTATATAGAATTTCGGTGATTTTATTTCATTTCTCTCAATTTTCTAAATTTTATTCAATGTTATTTAATAAGTTGGTAGCCAGAAAATCTTATTAAAATAATTGTAATATAATAAAATCTATAAAATAATTCTCTCAACATAGGGCTTTGGACTCAAATCTTTTATAGATGACCTTTTCAAACATACACATTTCTGACTTTCCTGACATAAAAAGAAAAAAAAAATGCTTCCAAAGTAAAAGAATAGACAAAAAGTTAAGTAATTCATGTTCTGAATATGCTATAATGTTGATATCGAAATCTAAAATGATAGCCATAAAATAAATATTTTCACTTACAGACATAGATGAAAAGTTTATAAATAAAGGAATTAGAGGAAATTAATAGAATAACAGAATAATTTACAATTACTAATTTTGATTTTTCTTAGAAATGAATAGACATTTTAACATTATGAAATATCTTACTATGAAATATTACAACAGAGTCACAAGAAAAATATGTTGAATATTTTTTACACATTAAGTTTAGTTAACACCCATCACCTCATATAGTTACAAAAAAATTTTTTTTCTTATGATGAGAACTTCTAGGATCTACTAAACTTTCAAATATACTATCCAGCAGTGTTAACTATCGTTATCATATAACTCCTAGTAGAAAACATATGTAAAAACCTTCTATACATGGGTCTTGGCAATGATTTTTTTTAAATATGACACATAAAGAACAAGCAACAAAATAAAAAATAAACAAGTGGGACTACTAAAAACTATCAAACTCAAAAGCACAGCAAGGAAATCATCAACAGAATGAAAAAGCAACCTACTGAATGGGGGAAAATACTTGCAAATCATATACCTGATAAGGGGTTAATATCCAAAATATATAAAGAACTCATACAACTCAATAGCAAAAAAATAAATAATCCAATTAGAAAATGAGCAAAGGACCTGAATAGACATTTTTCCAAAGAAGATATTCAAATGGCAATGAGCACACTAGTCATTAGGTAAATGCAGATAAAAATCACAGTGAGATATCACCTCATGCCTTTTAGAATGTCTATTATCAAAAAGAGAAATGCTGGGGAAGAAGTGGAGAAACGGAATCCCTCATGTACTGTTGGTGGGAATGCAAAGTGGTGCAGCCACTGTGGAAAATGGTATGGATATTCCTCAAAAAATTAAAAATAGAAATACTATGTGATTGAGCAATTCCTCTTCTGGGTATATATCTAAAGGAAACAAATTAGTATGTTGAAGAGATATCTGCACTCCCGAGTTTATTGCAGTATTATTTACAACAGCCAAGCCATGGAAACAACCTAAGTGCCCATCAGCAGATGAATGGATAAAGAAAATGTATATAAGTATGTGTATATACACAGTAAAATATTATTCAGCAATAAAAACAGTAGGAAATCCTAGCATTTGTGACAACATGGATAGACTTTGAGGGCTCTACACTAAGTGAAATAAGTCAGACAAAGATAAATATTGTATGATCTCACATGTGGAATTAAAAAAGAAAGAAAGAAAGAAAAGCCACAAGCTCATAGAAAAAGAGATAAGATTGGTAGGTACTAGATATGGGGGGGGTTGAAAGTGGTCAAAAGGTACAAATTTCAAGCTATAAGATAAATACTCATATTAATGATAGACTACTTAGTTTAAACCAATAGCCAACAGCAAGCATTCTTACCTCTGAAATTCCAATGGCTTTCTCATTAAAATCATAAAGAAAAGAAGCTGCCTGTTATCACAATTTTTCAAGGGTTATCAGGAATTACTGGTCAATGCAATAAAGCAATGACAAAAAGAGAAGAAGAAGAAACCATTTTTAGAAGGAAGAAAAACATTTTAAAAACATTTTAAAAAGTAGGAGGGGCACCTGGGTGGCTCAGTCAGTTAAGCGTCTGACTCTTGGTTTCAGCTCAGGTCATGATCTCAGGGTCGTAGGATAGAGCCCCAGGTCAGCCTCCGTGCTTAGTGGGGAGTCTGCTTGAGATTCTCTCTCTCTGCCCCTCCCCCTGGTCGTGCTCACTTACTCTCTCTCTCTCTCAAATAAATATATAAATCTTTTTAAAAACTAAGATAATTAATTGAAATAATTAGGGTCACTAAGTTTATGAGCTAAAGGATAAGTATGCAACATTCAGAAACTTTCCTTTATACCATCAGTAATTATTTAGAGGAAATAAACTGAACAAATATTTCGATTGTAGGAGCATCAAAATATGTGAAATAGCAGTGTATTTCTAATGACTAAGGTATATGTAAAGAAACCAAAATGCCACTGTTTTAAAGTTTTAAAAAGACTAAAACTAATATGTATGTTTTCATGATGAAGTTGGATGGAGAGGCTAAGCACATTTTAAAGCCTGAACAATTCAATAAGTTTGGTTTTGGCATGTGGCGGACCACATGAATGGAAGAGTACAGGCGGCCCAGGTGTAGAACTGAGTAGATGTGTGCTTGGTTATCGTGCTCTAACAGAGAAATCACAAAGTGAAAGGGACAAAGGGCCTACTCAATAAATGGTGCCTAATGATTCATGCGTTATTCTTTAATAAAGCAAATCTCAGAAAGATCAAAGAATAAAAGAACTTGGGAAATTATTTCAAAAGCAAAATAAACTGTGTACTTTGTATTGGATTGTTGTGATATTGAAAGGATTTGACAACTCCAGAGCAGTAGAAGAAACCCAAAACTGAAAGGTTGGTAGAGTTGACTTACTCAAGTTTAAATAATCTGATAACCATAAAAAATATAATCGGAAACATATTTCAAGGAAATATGACAAAGGATCACTATTTTTATCTATAATGAAATCATACAATAAGAAATTAGACTCCAGTGTATAGACATAAACCTCAATATAATTGTATTAAACAGAAGATCTAAAAGAGGAAACGTGTATAGATAACAGATTATTAGAAACATGTTTAATCTTTCAAGTTAATGACATTCATAGTTTTAAAATACAAGGTAATTTTTTTTCTCATTCCAATCATGAAATATTCATAATGGAAGTAAAAATATCAAACAAAGTAAGAGTACACTGAAGCAGGCACTCTCATACTCAAATACTATTACATATTTTTCATAATCTATTTAGAAAACTATTTTGTGATGTTTATCAGAAGCTCTCAAATTGTTTGTCTTTTACATGGTAAAATGACTGATAGCAATGTATCCTAAGAAACTGATTTGAAAGCCATTGGGGCATTACCTGTAACAAATAAATTTAGAAACATCAAAGTATGTAACAATAAGGGGATTAGGTAAAACATAAAGTGTTTGTATGATAGAGTATTGTGTGAACAGAAAATATTGCTGTCTCTGACTTGGGGAAATGCTTAGAACTTCATATTAAATAGTAAAATTAAGTTAGGTAACATAAACGTAGTAAAATCCATCTTTAAAAAGCAGTATGAAAGAAAGGAAGGGAATCATGCTTACCACAGTTATTTCACTATTGTGAGATATTGAACTGTTTTCATTCTTCTTTCATTCTTTTTTAGACTTTTCAAAGCTTTTCAAAGCTATGAAATCAAGCATCAACAATATTACTTTTGAATAATTTTAATTGTGGTTTACTGAAGAACTCAAATTCTCCTCTTCTTTTAAAGATTTATTGATTTATTTTAGAGACAGAGAGAGCAAGAGAGAGGAAGAGGGAGAGAGAGAATCCTCAAGCAGACTCCCCAGTGAGCGGGGAGCCCAATGTGGAGCTCTCTCCCAGGACCCCGAGATCATGATCTGAGCCCAAATCAAGAGTTGGCTGCTTACCTGGCTGAGCTACCCAGGCACTGCTCAAATTCTCCTACTCTTAAAAACTTCCTTGGGTGGAATAAGTGATCAATATGGCCACAGGCATTTCTCAGTCTTTTGAAACAGTAAGAATGTTTTTGCTTAAAAATTTGGTATCCCACTGCTTGCATTTTTCTTGTATTCTATTATATATGGTGTATTTGCTCTTTACGTTAAATTACAAACAACCTAAAGACACACCTGTTATGGTTTATTAGTTCATCTTCTCAAACAAAGTCAGCTAATTGAATATATACACATAGATCTGGAGATATGCCATATCAAATCATATCTGGGGTCACATACAGTGGATGATCTCGAGTGGCTGGCACATACGTGGCCAAAATATGGGCTCAACTATGCATTTTTCCTACTACTTACAGGAAGGAGGAGTCAGTAAAGGTATCATGCTTCTGTTTTCATGATTCCTAAGTTATAACATAAGCCTGACTTTCTTTGTGCTGTAAGTCCACATTTCCAACACGATCTTGGAGTAGCCCTGCCCACATCTTAAGTACAACCTAAACATACACAGTCATGGTCTCAGTCTTATCCCCTCCATTTATTCACAAGACATATACCAGCCCACCTACACAAATTCCAAATTTGAGAGTCAGGTACTAATGAACTAATTTCATCCCCTCTTTATTCACTAGCATCTACATCTATCAATTTATTCATGGCAAAGTCTGCTTAATCTTTTTGCCTTTACTTATGATCAGACCCCCCATTACTTTAATTTTGTGAGTTTTCACTAGCTTCCTGACTCCACAAAGTTCCCCATCCCAAATTTATTCTTCATTTTGACCCCAGACAAATTCTCTAAACTATACCTCAGATTATGACTGCCTCTTTTCCAACAGCATTTAATTGTTCCAAGAAGTAGCCACATTTGGACTCTTTAAATAGCTCTGTAACCCTATACAATTTCACATCAATTATCATCTTGTCCTTCTCTGTGGTAAAAATGTGTAAAGATGCCTTTCTTAAAGATTAACTGTTCTCTTAACTATACACTGAATTTATTTCCCTAGGGAAGCAGGACATACCATATTTCACTGAAATACACTGTTTCACATTTTCACATCGTTGAAATCATGATGTTTCTTACAATTAATGGCACCTAATATTTTTTCCTTTAAATCATATATAAAATAATGTTACATCTTAAAACAGATTGCATCATAAATTTGTTGAAATAAGATATCTTGTTTGGTCTTCACCATATATAACCATGATTTTCAAATAGTAAATGTTCAAATATTGGTTGATACACAAATATATGTTAAGAAACATGTTTCGTGTTGAAACTCAAGGAATTAGCCCCGTATTTTGTTTAGTTTTGCCCCGCACGTTCCAGCAGTAATTTAAAATGTAACAGCTACAAACGTCAGAGTGAGATGGGAAAGAAAAACAAATACACATATGTAACAAGTTGATTGAACATGCTAGTGTGGAAGGGGAGAAGTAGAAAATTGCACAGAGCACAATTAATACCCAAAGTGATGACTTCATGGGGCGCCTGGGTGGCTCAGTCGTTAAGCGTCTGCCTTCGGCTCAGGTCATGATCCCAGGGTCCTGGGATCGAGCCCCGCGTCGGGCTCCCTGCTCGGCGGGAAGCCTGCTTCTCCCTCTCCCACTCCCCCTGCTTGTGTTCCCTCTCTCGCTGTGTCTCTCTCTGTCAAATAAATAAAATCTTAAAAAAAAAAAAAAAAGTGATGACTTCATGATCAACTGCTCTTTCACATATTGGATCTTTTATAAAATATCTCGTTATTTTTCTGAACTGACATTTTCTCTGACATTTATCTTACCCAAGTCTTCACACTAATTACAAAGTGAACTATTTTCACACAGAAAAAAAAAGAAGTATCTATTTAATTCCCACAGTGGTGGCAACAAGAAGAACTATTGTCTTTCATAACATGAGCTGTGCTTCCAAAACCTGTGTGTATGAGCAGTTGGGCAAAAAGAAGTTAATTCCTTATCAGACATTTGCTTGGTCCCTTTAAAATCGAAACAAATTGAAGACTGCATTATCTACTCCACCAGCTAACTGAGAGAACATCTTTTGCTCTGAAACAACAATCACATTCAAGTTCACCGTACTGAGTATATAGGTTCTATTTAAACTGTCTGATGAAGCATATGAAACCTTTGAACGATTTATCAATTTTCCAAATATTCTTGCTTCGAAGTATCTAAAATCAAAGACAAAGCACTTGTGTCTAGTTGAGCAGCTATGTTTTAAGTAGCATGGCCATTGTTTTGACTTATCTGAGACAGTGTCTCATCTACTCTTGCTGTACAATAAATGCTCATCCTAGATTAAAATTATGTAAAACCCCTTGGACCCCATTGCTAATACTCATTCTATTGTTCAATCATGGATCTAGCCTTATATTCCCTTTCAAAATTCAAAGGTTATTGGGAGGGAACGTGTTTATTCCTCAATACCTTGGTGTGAATTTGATGGGATGAGGCTTCCACGGGTGTTCAGAGCAAAACCTGAGACACCGTGCTTGTGGGGTGAGCTGCACAGAGATTACGACACTGGGGGGACTCTGTCCTGGGCACCTGCAGGCCCCAGCCAGGCCTGCACTGCCTGTGAAGCCATGGTCTGTGGTGAGGCCTTCAAATCAGGTGGAGCAGGTTTGTGATGCTGGCTTTGTCTTCTAGAAGCTCTGTGACACTGGGCGAGTGAGTGACTTCTCTTGGCCTCAGCTTCCTTATCTATTAGAACTTGATAGTAATTTTGACCTCATACGTCTGTAAGAGGGGATGTATATACATTTACTTAGCCCAGTGAATTGTATTTATATAACAACTATTTTCATTTTTTCTATGAGTATTTGGTGTTGAAGAAATTGCAATTATTCTTTTTTTTAAAGATTTTATTTATTTGATAAAGATAGAGAGAGGGAGAGCACAGACAGGGGGAGCAGCAGGCAGAGGGAGAGGGAGAAGCAGGCTCCCCGCTGAGGAAGGAGCCCGACGTGGGGCTCGATCCCAGGACCCTGAGCCGGAGGCAGCCGCTTAACGACTGAGCCCCACCTAGGCGCCCGAAACTGCAATTACTCTTAAAATAGCACTAAAAAGCAGACAGATTAATGAGACTATACTTTCTGTAATATCACTGTACGCTCAAGATACACTATTTTACCTTCATCCCTCTTTTATTTTTCTTTCTTCTTCTTTTGTTGTTCACCTCTTTCTTTGATCTTTTTTTTTAGTGCCGAGGTTCTTACTTTCACAGAATCTTAGGGTCCTGTAGAAAGAAGTAAAATGTGCACATGATAAGAGATGGCGCAGGTACAAAGTGTGTTTAGGAATCCCACATGCACTATTTTGGCCATTCAGAGGAGTAAAAAATATCACAACTTGCTTAATGGAAGGCATAGAGAGTGGCAGAGGGATAAGAGAAAGTTTCACGGGGAGCTGGGGGGGGGGGCGGAGGGGCGCCTGAGTGGCTCAGTTAGTTCAGCATCGGACTCTTGTTTTTGGCTCAGGTCATGATCTCAGGGTTGTGAGATCGAGCCCCACATCAGGCTCCAAGGTGAGCATGGAGTCTACTTGAGATTCTCTCTCTCTCTCTCTCTCTCTCTCTCTCTCTCTACCCCTCTGCCCCTCTCCCCCCCACCCTCTGCCACTTGCAAGAGAGTTTCATGGGCAAAGGGGATGCAGGTACTGTAGGATCTGAATGTGAAATGGAAGGAGAAGGGCATTGCTTGCGAGGGGTTGCCAGGAGGATCCACATAAGCAAAAGCTCAGTGGCATGAAAAATACAGGCACAGTGGTGTTTTGCTCCAGAAGAATGGAGAATCTATGAAGGTGCCAAGGGATATAACACTGATGCTGCAAAGGGGCATGGGAAGCTAAGCTTTTGACCCATCTCCTTAAGGCTGTGTGGACATAGGTACAGCATCCATCCCATCAGTAAAATGGAGCATCAGGTGTATGGGGAGTAAATCAATTATCTAAAACCCCTAGCATGTCTTCAGCTCATAGGATGTAATATTTCTCCTTTTCTTTAGTAAGCGATGTGGGGCCAGCGATGTGCCTGAGTAGGAGAGTGACTTGGACAGAGCCTTGTCTCCAGAAAAATAACCAAGCAGCCACCTTCTGCATAACATCATGGAACAGAGAGAGAATAAGAGAAAAGGTGTGCGTGTGTGTGTGTGTGTGTGTGTGTGTGTGTGTGTAACACAGTGTGATTCACTCCCATCTTTGGACCTGCCTTAAACTATACTAAACCAGGATTTTATTCAATTTATCTCTCTGAAAAAATTCTCAGCATGTTACATAAGACTAACAAGTACAAAGTTCCCAAGAAGAAGCTTTAAAAAGAATGTGTGACCTGGTGTAGACTGGGACACTTAGTATTTTAACACATAATGGAGAAATTTGGGGACAGAAGTGTAAGGGTTGCAGCTAAAACTGAAAACATACATTTAGACAGATTGAAAGCACTTAGCCTAGCGTCTTAGCCAGGCGAGGAAACAGCAGTGACAGACAGACCCGCTTGGCTCCTGGCAGGCAGTGATAGGGTTGCTCTTTTGGAACAATGATTCAAAACAGACAGGGACGATACGAGGCAGGTCCGGACTGCTGAAAGAAATCTGACAATGGTGTGTTTTGCAATAATTCTGATGCCATGGTATTTCTGTGTAGTTAGGGAGACATGTCGGCAACCCTCCAGGGAAAACAAGACAGAAGTATCCACATGGAGCATCATTTTCTTAATTCTCAGGTAGCAAATTGTACAGAACTCATTTCACCTGCAGAGGAGAATCTCCCGGCTCCTTTCTGTGGTCCTAGTTGGGCTCTTGCTTTCCTTTACCATCTCTTTTCTAATGCTCAGACAGACCCCGGACCCAGAGAGTGCAGAAAATCTCCCTGCCAAACAGTTTGCAGGTTTTATCAGGCAAGAGAGCAACAACGCTAACCATTAGCGGAATGTTCATTGCTGGTTTCCTGCTGCCCTTCACTGAGCCTTATTTTACATTTCGTCCTACCCAGTAAAAAGGATCCTGAGCTCTAGGAAAACTACACACACCAGATTTGGATCATACCTTATATTTTTTAAAAGATATGTTGTTAATTTGTTTCAACGTAGGGAAAAAAAGCATAGTGATACATCAGAAGAATCCTCTTATCTAATAGAAATGTAGCAATAGATTCACTGATCAATAAGATTTGGATACAGATACAGATTTTATTGGTCTTAAAATCCCGTGCTCGCTTCGGCAGCACATATACTAAAATTGATCTTAAAATCCCTTTTAAAGTTGTTGAAATGTTTCCCTGTAAATTTTCCAAAATGTTGAAATATATGCTGTATTTTTTTCCTTTTCCAACAGGAAGTCAGTGTTTAAAGTTAACATAGTTTTTAAAAATATTTTATTGATTGATTGATTTATAGCACAGGGGGGCAGAGGGAGAGAGAGAGAATCCCAAGAAGACTCCCCACTGAGCATGGAGCTGGCCAAGGGGCTTAATCCCACAACCCTGAGATCAGGACCTGAGCAAAAACCAAGAATTGGACATTTAACTGAGTGAGCCACCAGATGCACCCTCCCCCGCCCCCCCCCCCAATTAACATGGGTTTTAATAGATGAACTAAAATGGCTGCCAAACTTCCAGGGGTAAAAACTGAAAGTGTTTGCTCTTTTTGTCATTTCCTTAAAACCGTCAGATATATTTAGTAGAGTGAAGACTCTAAGCGGGGGGGAAAGCATATCTGTTTGGCGAGTATGATTCACCTTCAGTGACTCTCCCAGGATTAAGTGCAATAACCCCTCATTGTTTTTACCCGTTTTTCCCTGTTAATGAGAGATGAACCTTTGAGATGTCTTATTTGATACTTTATAAGCTCAAGAAATAAAACAAACTGCTCTTCTTCTCAGATTTATCACATCTGCTCAGAAAGTCTTCACCGGCCTCTTTCTGGAATGTATGCCACAGGACCGACTCTCTCTCTAAAAACACAGTGATGCTTCTCAAGTAGCTAAACAAGCCATAGAGGACAACCCCTCCACAGAGAGAGGAAATGGAAGATTCAGAAAAACACCAGATGTGATTAGTCAATTCACAGGTAAGTCCTCAGTCTTATCATGTCAACACATAAGCTAAATTATTTTTCTTCTTACAAACTTCTCTCATTGTATTTGGTCTGAATTCCCACTATTAATACTATTCGGGGTGCAATAGTTCCAAACGTGCCACAGGAGAACTTTCAATACTATCCCTGATTGTTATTCAAATCCTGTATCACTGTTCATGCAACTATGCGTAGATACGTACCACCTCCCTGCCTGACACGGTTTACATTCTTTGAGGATGAACAGCCATATTTATTAACTGGTTGGTCAGTAAATAAATAGGGAGGGTAGGCTAGTGTACAAGATCACAAATTGGGTTCAAATTTCAGCTCAACTTATTATCCATATGATCTGATAATGTTTCTAAACCTCTCCATGATTCTGGAAAAGTGAGACCAGTACAATACTTACCTTAGAGAATTGACACAGTCATAAATTCCTGGTACAAATTAATCACTAATTAAGTTGTTGCCATTATAATGGTAACTATTCGTATGCTTACTATGAGTAAGACACAGGTTGGACGTTATATGTGCATTATATCCAATTCTACAAGTTCTATTATTATCATCAACTTCCAGATAAGAATATTGAGGCAGAGAGGATAAGTTTATGCCAGTTGACCCAGCTTGCAATAGCTCAGTTGAGATTTGAAACTATATGTTTCTTGTACAAAATATTCTCCTGGTTTGTCTGCTAAATCATTTATCTCCTTTTTAGTGTTTTTTTTTTTAATGAACATTTACTGATCACTTAATATGTGCCAGACATTGTTCTAAGTGCTATATGTACATTTTCTCTTTTAAAATTCTCACACAAACCATGAGATAGGTCCAATCAGTCTCCGTTAAAAACAAAACAACAAACAAAGCCAAATGAGGCATAAAGGTCTTTAACATGTCCAAAGTCACAAAAGCGGTAAGTGAGAAAGCCAGGACCTTCGAGCTCTCTTTGTATTCCTTCCACATGGCTGATTGACACCTACTGCTGAGCATATACTATATGCCAGGCTCTGATCTGGGAACATGAGATACAGCTGTGAACAGAACAGATAAGACCCTGACTGTCGTGGCGCTTACATTTGAGTGAGAGAAGACAGACAGACTAACAGGTGCACAGATAATAGGTCCCATGATGTTCAGCACTTTGGAGAAAATTTAAGTCAGGTAAAGGTGATTGGAGGAGCAACTTAGGGCTTTATATACAGTCACAAATGATGGACCATGGATTCAATGATATTCAAAAAAGGCTGAAACCGAGCTCTGGGGCTATCAGAGGAACAGCATGTCAGAGCATGCTGAACAGCATGTAAAGCCCTGAGGAAGGGCTGTGCTTGGCCTGTTTGAAGAGCCATAAGTGGGCCCATGTGGCTGCAGTAGAGTGAGGAGGAAGAGAGTGGGAGGAGTTGACATCAGGGTAAAGGATGGTAAGGGTCCAATGAGCAATGGTAAAAATATTTTATCTGAATGAATGGAAAATCAGCGGAGACTGTTGAGTAACACAGTCATACGATCACTCGGGCTGTGGTATAAGTAACAGAATATAAAAGATCCAAGCAGAGACAGAGACTAGTTAGGAGATTATTGCAGTTTGTTCAAATGAAGGTACGACTTAGTTGTATTAAAGGCGAAATGGTAACAAACACACACCCAAACAAAAACAGCCATATATCCAGATAGAACAATAGGATATTTTGAAGTTCCCAGGACCTGCCAGTGGATTGATCCAGGACTGAAATAAGAGAAGTCAGGGTCTCATCAACAGGAGGAATAGAATTACCACTTAGTGAGATTGAGAAAACTGCAGGAGGGAAAGCTTTGCAGGGAAATAATGAGGGGTTTATTGGAGACATAAAGTATCAACACAGAGTAGTTTAGTAGAGAGCAAGTATGGGAGTTCTAGGGGAAAGGAGTTTGTACCAGACAAAACACTTCCTTATGCAGCCGTTAACAAGTGACCCCAAATCTCAGTAAACACATTTTTTATTTCTCACTCATACTCCATGGCCATCTTGGGGCTGCTGAGGCTCTGCTCCAAGTTGCCTTGATCCTGAGACCCAGGCTGACAGAGCAGATGGGTTAACGCTTTGCCAGTCTCATGGCAGAAGGAAAGACATGATGAATCACACGCTGGCTCATGAAACTTCTCCTTAGAGGTGACCAACATAATTTCCATTCTCATTCCATTGGCCAGAGCAAATCACATGGTCAAGCCTGACATTTTGGAGTGGAGATACATAATTCTCATCTAGAGAAGACGGGAATAATAATTCAATCTACCTCAGGGATAAAAGATATAAATTCGGGCAGTATCTGCATGAAGAAGCCAGTTGAAGATAAGCCTGAGTATCACCGAGAAGGTGATCATAAGACAGCACAGAAGTGTGATGCTTGCAGCACTCCAGATTTTAGAGGTCTGGATAAATCAGGAAAAGAGTCTGCAGTGAAATTGTCAATAATGTAGGAGGAGAACAGAGATTGGTGTCCTGGATGCCAAGTGAAATAAATGCTTCAAGAATAAAAGATTGATCAACAGTGTGCTGATCAAATACACTGAAGACTGGGGATTGACTGTTGTATTTAGCAATGTGCCGGTTACCTGTTAGCGTGGAAATAACAGTTTCTCTAGAAGGACAGGGAAGAAAGCCTGGTTCACATGGGTTCCGGATTGAATAGGAGGGTAGGGAATGGAGCAAAGACCACTCTCTCCGGGAGTTTTGCTCTATGTAACACAGCACCATGTCATCGATAAGACGCTTCCCCCTGCCATGGGGGGAAAAGGGATGCAATCAAATCAGCAACCCAGAGTAATAGAAGCTTCTAGTTCTTAAAAACAGATGTCATAAAAATGTCAGCAACCATTCATCTTGTGAACTCTCAGAAGGCAGAAGAAATAACCAGAATAACACTTGGGAAATAACACTTTTTTTCTTAAAAATAAAAATTGTTACCTATGTGTTCACTTCAGTTCATTCCTATTGATACCAGATGGTGTTATAATAAATCATTCTTTTACTTCCCTGAAAAACTATCTGCTTTCTTCTCTGGTCCTTCTGTGAGGCTTCATTTTTCCTTCTGAAGTAGTATGTGTTGTTATTGTTTGTTGGCCAGTCTGATTGTAGATAAAACACTTGACTCTAGGGGACTGAGGCACCTACTCTTTGTCATTGTGCTAGAAATATTTGCCTCTGATGCTAAGTGCACACATTAAATCCACTCCTCTTTCAAGCCCATTGTTCATTTCTTATCTCCATGCCTTTCTCTGTAGAATCTGTGACCATATTCTGGACTTCAGTTATCATGGTTTTGAGGACTTTCTCCACAACTGGACAGCTCACACCTCACACCAGGGGCCCAAACTTGGGGACATCAGCACCTGCACATTATTGGATTAAGTACTTAGCAGATAATTTGTTGGCCATCATTTATTTATCAGGAAACCTCCCTCATTTTTATTCTCGTATTTTCTTCTTCTCTCTGATGATGATGATGATGACATGAGAAAGTATTTCCTGAATTATTTGGAAAATATTTTTTTCTGTACATATGATATAAATATTATTGTGAAGGCAATTGACTCTTGATTCCCTGACATATGAAACAATCATAATATTTGTGCACTGGGGTTCAAATTCAAAGGTAAAGTGTAATCTGTCATTGTTGTTCCCAAACATGCAAAGGTTTACCAGAAATCAGAGACAATGCAGCCATATGTGTTTATTATTCATTTCAGAAATGACTCTGTGGATGGATAAAACTAAAGTGATCAAAATAAGCAGACTTTGATATTATAGAAACAATTTGATAATTGTTATCAATTTGATAATTAAATCACTTAGTTGGGTTAATGATGTAGCCATTTGATCATTTTTCAGCAAGCAGAGATTTTGAAGACTGAAAAAATGAAGTAATTGGACTTTGATAAAATCAGGCATGGTATAAACCATTACCGGGATGTGCCAAACACAAAGTTTTTGTTATTGTCAATATACGGTTGAGTTTTCCACATATTCTATTTAATAGCGATAGAACATCTAAATAATTCAGAATCTGTAAAACCATTTATTATGGCCTTCTTTTTCTAGATATAGAATGTAAGTTTGTGTTTTAGTGCATATACGCCTTAGCTCTTCACAAGTCAATATTTTCTCTCTCTTGAAACTTAAGTATTTTGGCCCAAGAACTGTGGACTGCTGCACGGTAAGTACCAAATAATGCACACTTGAGAGTAAATGGCTTCTCTCTTCCACATTCTCCTATCACTCATTTGAACGAGAACGGATCAGTGGTAAGCCAGTCCTGCTCTCCTTTTCAACACTTAGGCTGACTTCTATGAAAACGTGTAGGCGTTTCAAGGGAGGTTAGACTCAAGCCCTTACAAAACCAAAGTGGGTTTAAAGTCGCTGCTGTTCGTGTTTAAATGTTTCCTTCCAGGAATAGAAAGCAGGAGTCCAACTCCATGCCCTTCAGAGAAACAGAGTCATCAACACAAATCCTTGGCTTTGCCAGGGCTGGGTTTTAATTCATTATGTAAACATCACAGTTAGATGCTCCTCACAAGAAAATGCACAGAGCAAGAGGAAAAAGTGAGCATCTGGTATGGCACATGAAAGTTTCTGAAATGTGTAGTCTTTATGAAATAACTAGCAGTGGAGAAGTAAAATATAGTACCTGCAGGGTTAAAGTGTGCACGCATATGTAGGAGAGTAAGGGCAGTAATTGTGAAATAGCCTTTACTGAAGGTTTATTTTTCTGAAGTTGAACATACCTATGCATTTACTTCCTCTCAATTGTTGTAGAACTACATCGATATTGCATAGTCTTAATTTTTCAAGGAACTGGAAATCGAAATGAAAGAAAATCTGCTCTTCTTAGGGCAGGCACTGCTTTACACCGAAGTGGACAAATGCTTGGCTTGTAGATCTTTTATGCTTGACCAGAGCCTGTAAGTGAAAAGAAAAGCCTCCAATAACAGAGAGATTAGAAATCAGATTTTTGAAAATTTTTTTATCATTGAAGTATAGACGAAATATGGTTTCCTAGTGTTTGGACAGTTCTGTACATTATGCAGCAGTGCTCACGGCCATAGGTGTGGTCACTGTCTGTCACCATGCCAAACATTGTTATATTATTAACTGTATTGCCTACGCTGTACTTTCCATTCCTGTAACTTACTTACCTTGTAACTGCAAGTTTGCACGTTGTAATCCCCTGCACTTATTTTGCCCATCCCCCAACCGCCCTCCGGCACCACTAGTCTCTGTATTTATGAGGCTGTTTGTTTTGTTTTTATTATTATTATTATTAGAGGGAGAGAGTCCCCGCTGAGCCCCAGGCAGGGCTCCATCTCAGGGCCCTGAGATCATGACCTGGGCTGGAAGGCAGAGTCGGTCTTTTCACCAACTGAGCCTCCCAGGGGCCCCTGTTTGTTAAGATTCCATGTTCAAGGGAAATCACATGTATCATGGGTATTTCACACGGACTTGTCTGTCTGACCCAAGAAACCAGATTCTTTTCGAATTCAGAACCATAGCCAAACACACTTCAACGAGCTCCAAAGTAGAGCCGCCGCCAAGCGACTTCCGGGGCAAGATGGCGCCGCCGGAAGCGCCCGCTCCCGCCTCTCGCGCCGGGGAGCCGCCGCTGCCCAAGGGGGGCCGAGGCCCGGGGGGCCGCGGGCAGAGCGGCGACGGAGGGGGCGCTGGCCCCGGGCAGCCCCCGCCGCAGGCCCGGCGGCCGCGCGGGGGGCGCCGGAGGAAGCCGGTGCGAAGGAGCCGCCGGCCCGCAGAGGCCTCAGCCCCGGAGCCCTGCCAAGCGGCGGGGCGGCTGCTGGAGCCGGGCCAGCGCCGGGGCTGGCGAGCGCCACTGTTGACACTGGCCTCCGCCTGGCGAGCGCATGGTGCGGACGGGAGCAGGCCCGCGCGCCTCGGCCGGGCCGGGCCTCCCCCGCGCGGCGCAGCCTGGGACGCCCCGGGCGGGTGAGCGTCCGTGCGGCTCACACAGGCCCGCGCCACGTCCGCCCGCACGGCCGTCCTCCCCCGCGCAGAGCGTTCCGGGAACCCCGGGCGCGCGTGTGCTTCCGCCCGGCCGGAGCCAGGCCCGCGCCTTACTCGCGGGCACGTGGTCTGCAGAGGGGGCGTCAAGGATTTCCAAGAGCGAGAGAATCCTGACGGGAAGTTCGATCAGACTTCCGGCTTCGCGCGTCGGAAGTCGGACCGCGCTTGGTGGAGGCGCTCGGTGCCCGAGCGGGGAGCCGCGCACAGGCCCGCCCGGAGGTTCCCAGCGACTTCCCCGCCGGGGCCCGACGCCGGACTCGGCGCAGCGCGGCCCTACCCCGCACAGTAAGGTTCTTCCAAAATCCTCTGATCTTTTCATTTTGTACCTTGCTTTGAGCAGGGGTTTCAGCGTCTCTAGCCCCGCTTTTTTAAGAATGAAACCCACCTCCCAGTGTTGCTGTGAGGACTGACTGAGAGAAGTGCGCGGAGAGCGCCTCACAAAACGTCTGTCGTGAGGGCACCGTCCGCAGGGCGAGTCCTCGAAACCGCTTCCGAATAAAGGAACGGAAGCGTCTTCTGGCGAGGCGGTGAGGAACGCTCGCGTCACCCCGCCGGCCGCCCTGGGGCTGCACCGACCTGCGGCGCTGACGTTCGGCCGCGTGGGTCTTGCCGACCGTGAGACCGCGGGCCGCGCCGCGCCGCCCGGACGAGGGGCTGCCCCGCGGAAGACGCGCCGCCGCCGGGGAGCGGGAAAGCGGCGCGGCCCCGCCCTGCGGCCGAAGGTAAGGCGGCCCCGTTCCGCTGCGGGTCTCCGGCGTGCGCGTGGGTACGATGCCCGCAGGGAGATCGGCGTTCCGTGTCCACGACTGCACCGTACGTGACCCACACCGCTTTCCAGATACCCCGAGTATAAAAGACGTAGGCCGAGTCGAGGGTTCCTCAAAACCGTCCTGAAAATGTACTTTCAGGAATGTGGGCGAGTTCCAGCGTTCCTTCAGTTATCAGACTTTAAGAAGAGCAGATACGGCCTTCAGAATATAAATTGATGTTTTTTAACTGCATGCGATAAGTTGAAGGTACATACAGAAATTATTCTAAGCCTAGAAATTTCTTTTTTTTTTTTAAGATTTTATTTATTTATTTGAGAGAGAGAATGAGAGACAGAGCACGAGAAGGAAGAGGGTCAGAGGGAGAAGCAGACTCCCTGCCGAGCAGGGAGCCCGATGCGGGACTCGATCCCGGGACTCCAGGATCATGACCTGAGCCGAAGGCAGTCGCCCAACCGACTGAGCCACCCAGGCGCCCTAAGCCTAGAAATTTCTAATAATCACTTGCACACCTACATTTGTGTATTACTAAGTTTGAAGTAATAGATAAACTGCTAGCATTACTGTAATTATGATGTTCTTTAGGAAAGCATTAAAACTCAGGCTAACACTTCACAGTGCATAGCATTTTCTCAGACTTTGAAAATGCACTCATAAATGCAAATTCAGAGGTTCTGGGTTGCTCTCTGTTCTGTACTTATTTTTTATATTTACAACTAGATGAGTCCCAAAAGTAAGGCGGAATAGTAAGTAAATGCAGTTTTCCTATAGAAATGCCTTGGCGGGGTGCCTCGGTGGTTCAGTTGGTTAAGCATCTGACTCTTGGTTTCCGCTCGGGGATCTCAGGGTTTTGGGATCCAGCCTCTTGTGGGGCTCGGTGCTTGCCCGGAGTTTGCTTGATTAATTTTCTCCCTCTGCCCCTCCCCCCAGTTTCGTGCACATGCACATTCTCTTTTTCTCTCAAATAAATAGGTGAATCTTAAAAAAAGAAAAGAAACGCCTTGGCTACTACATGGTCCTTTATACTGAAAGCTTTGGAAAAGGTAGTATTTTAGCTTTTTATGTTTCTAACATTAATTGCTACTTCTATGCACTGTAACACTCTTAACTAGGTTTGTGATTTTTTTTTTTTAAAGATTTTTATTTATTTATTTGCGAGATAGAGAATGAGAGACAGAGAGCACAAGAGGGAGGAGGACCAGAGGGAGAAGCAGACTCCCCGCCGAGCAGGGAGCCCGATGAGGGACTCGATCCCGGGACTCCAGGATCATGACCTGAGCCGAAGGCAGTCGCTTAACTGACTGAGCCACCCAGGCGCCCTGGTTTGTGATTTGTTTTTAAAGACAAATTTATTTTGAAATGAGATTTGAAAGTTACATACTATGAAAACCAATATGACTTTCTGCCAACTTTTTAAAGATTGAGTCCTGGGAAATCTCGTTTTTGACAGGTAAATTGTAACAGTGTAGAGAGGGAAAGGAGCTGATTTTTCCCAAAAATGTAATGCTTTCTACTGGCTTTCTTTTTTAACTAGAAAAAAGACAGAATGAGTCCCACACCCACTGATGATCTGGAAAATCCTTTGGTTAAGGATTTTTACAGTGTTGAGTTAAATAGTAATGACAGATTTGGACCATGTATAAAACACAGCTCAGGGCTAAAAACTGTAATCACAGGGATGCTGGAAATGAAAGATGCTAGAAATAACAAGATAGTCTATAAGGTCAGTTGTACCATCTAATCAAAGTTTGCATTACAATAAAATAATTGTGCTCCTGTTTTTAAATCAAATATAAGGAGCAACACAGGGCCCTATATTTGCTAATTAAGAAATTGCATTTTATTTGCAAATTTAAAATCATGAACATAATATCTGTTTACCTAGCTTGGTGGAGTGTAAGTTTCTAAACTCTTTACCCTACCTTTGTGTAAGACTCAGAATAAAATTGAGCATTGACTTGCCCCCAAATCCTTTGTTGAATGAGCAGGTGGGGATGTGGTATCGGTGTGAAAAAATAGACTATCCAGAGGCATGTTCCAAACCACAAACTCTGACAAAAGGAAATGACAGAGCTTTGATTTTAAAAAAGCATGTAGCTAAAAGTTGTTTGTAAATCATTTTATTTTTTGCAAGTCAATTTCATATATACTGCAGAGTCTGATATTTTAAAGGCACCTCCTTTCTACTCCTGTAAATAATCACACTAAAGCATAATCCTGCTGTTATTTCCTGGGATGGTGGTGGTGGTGGTGGTAATTGTTTAGATCTTGACTTTCTCCGAATGCACTTCACCTCACAGCTACAAGGTCCACTTCTGTGCTGAATGCCAAGCAGTGTTAGAACCCCAACCTTATCCCCTATACTTAACTCCAGACTCACATAACCAGACAATTTTGAAGACATTTACCTGAAATTCTCACAGTAAATTAAAATGCACAGAAATGAATTTACTATCTTTCTCCCACCTATAAAATTTACATGATTAAAGGTCACAAGTACCCATCAGACAACCTCGAATAAATCACCCCCTTTCGTTCCTAAGAAAGGAAATCTACTCAACTGATTCATCTTCTCCAACTCTGCAAGTAGTTTATTCCCCTCTGTAGTCACAGCGCCCCTGGCCGGTCAGGGCTGGGCACACTACCCAGGCCTGACCAAACCACTGCCCGCCCCCCCACCCCGACTGTAAGTGTGTATGCGTGTGGGGGTGGGGGATAAGGGTGGAGGGTAGAAGGCTGGAAGTCAGAAACACCCTTGGGGTTTTCCTGGAAGGTTTGGGAAACAGAACTTTACTCTTCTGAAATAGCCGTGTAATCCTGGATTGTGTAACTGCCCATCAAAGGAAGTGGCGCAATGAGAAAGATAACGAGGGTACAGCATCATAATGACACATGTCAGCCCCCTAAATCTTGATGTGCCTGGAGCTAGATGTACCCTGGAATTTGCAGTCGATTCCACGAGCCCTTCTATAACGTAAACTATTCTAAGTTGTTTTGTCACTTGAAGTGAAGGAGGACCAGTCCATACATACTCCGTATACACGACTGTTTCTTTGCTTTCTCTCCTTCACTTTCCCCGGAACATGGACTTCAGCTGACCAGTGGCTGGGTCTTATTCATCTTAATGTTTACAGTACTTAGTGCTGTCCTGTTGAAGCTGCTCAAGTGTTGCTGATTGAAAGAGTGAATGAGGGGCACCTGGGTGGCTCAGTCGATTAAGCGTCTGCCTTCGGCTCAGGTGGTGATCCCAGCATTCTGGGATCAAGTCCCGAATCCCGCTCCCTGCTCAGCGGGACAGTGAATCAACAAATTTTTAAAAAGAATTAAGTTCAGAAAGAGAGAGAGAGAAATGAAATGAAACATGACCATTTCCTCATGGTCAGTTAATGCCAGAGAATAATTTTATTCTTGAATTTCGTGCTATGTTTTACGAACGTATGAAAATGACAGTTTCACCTCTGAATAATAAAGGTATGAGTTTGGCCTGAGAAAAACTAGTGCATGACAACATGATGTTACATCCCATTAAACAGGATTCTGATCGGACACCTCATTTTAAATCCGACTCAGTAAAAGTCATACAAAACTGGTATGAAGATCTTGGGAAATAGACCAATGTGGTCCTGTTAGGACCGCAAATAAATTATGAAAGACAGGGCTGTTTGTTATTTCTGGGTTGTTGCTATAGATACAGTTCTAGTTGTGAAACTTCAGGGGCTCTGGAGACTGGGGATACAAACTGTCTTATGAGGTTCCCATCTATCACTGTTCCTTACCCTTCAGTCAGTCACCTTACCCATGTATAGAAGGATAGAACTGTTCCAAGACTCTTGCAGTCTCCATGTTCTATCATCTCTTTTCCTCCTATTCTAAAACTGTCTTATTCTACCTTTCCTGAGTATTAACATTATTCCTAAATCCTAAACTTCTCTCATTGGAAGGACAAACTCTAAACCTGTGTTTGTCTAGACATCCCAAATTGTAATGTGCCAATCATTTTTGTAGAGTAGATAGTGTAGTCTTTTTTGTTCTTATTTAAGAAATCCTTTGTCTTTCCTAGTAATATAAATGTTTGGATTTTCTTTTTAAAACATTAAGGGTATACTTTGACACATTTAGGTTTTATCATATAATTTTTCATCCAAACCCGACATCTTTGTTAGTGAAAGGAGGTAATAATTACACTAGGATTGCAGGTGTAAGCTGGGACTGATCTGAGCAAAGTGAAACATATGGTCATCCTTTATTAATTCATCTCGACTTAATATTTGTGAACAGTATGAGAAAGGGATCAAAATAATATTTTCCAATATAGGCAATTCTCCCAACATGATTTATTGAATATTATTTTTTCAGTGATATCAGTGATACTAAAGGTCCATACATGTATGGGCTTTTTATTATGCTTCATTCTTTTGTCTATTCATATTCTTTTTTTTTTTTAATTTTTTTTTTTAAAGATTTTATTTATTTGCGAGAGAGAGAATGAGAGACAGAGAGCATGAGAGGGAGGAGGGTCAGAGGGAGAAGCAGACTCCCTGCCAAGCAGGGAGCCCGATGCGGGACTTGATCCCAGGACTCCAGGATCATGACCCGAGCCAAAGGCAGTCGCCTAACCAACTGAGCCACCCAGGTGCCCTTGTCTATTCATATTCTTAATTATTATACCTTTATAAGGAGTCTATATATAGTAGGAGAACCTCTTGACTTTATTATTTTTTTTCAAAAAAATTTTTTTGGCTAATCTTCACTCTTCTCCTTCCCATGTGAAGTTTGTATCTAGCTGGTCAGATTTCATGTACAAATAAAAAATTTCTATTGGGATTTGTTTGAAAATGCATAAATGTTTAAAAATTATGAGAAGAATTAAAACACACAAACTTTTTCTATCCATGAATATGATTTATCTCTCTAATTAGGTCTTATTGGATGATTTCTGATATTTTTATACATTTCTCCATAATGATAATGCACATCTTTTGCTACACTTAGAACTAGGCACTCAAATAATTTTGTTGATTTTTTTGTCACTTCTCTTACTAAGTTGTATGCCATATAAATTAATTTTCTAAATGTTGTTGGTTTCTAATACTTAGGGATAAAATTGAATTTGGCAAATTAGACTTATACAGAACACTTGCTGAATTCTTACAAACACTTTGTCTTAGATGAGTTGTGAGTACTCTTTATATAGTCTGTGTATAGGTCCCTTATCAGATATATGTTTCACAAATATTTTATCCCAGTCTGTGGCTTGTCTTTGTTTTTTTAAGAGTATTTTTCAAAAAGCCGAGTTTTTATTTTTGATGAAATTGAAAAATTTTTCTTTTATGAGTAATGCTTTTTCTGTTTAAGAAATCTTTTCCTAACTCAAAGTTTTACTTTTTTTTTTTCCCCCCTAGGAGCATATATAGTTATAGTTTGGCTCTTACATTTAAGTCTATGATCCATTGTGAGTTAATTTTTTTACTAAAGTCATATCATTGAATACATATCATTGTTCACATACTAGCTCTTTTGTTTATTAACTATATGGCTTTGGGAAAATGAGGGTAACAAAGCCCAACCTCAAGTGGTTGTTAACAATGATAAAATGAGATAATGCTTTGAAACTCAGGCCATTATTATGCACACAGTAAGTACTCACTGACCAGTTGCTACATGGTTACTTGTATATGAGTTTGCAGAATATTTTACATATTCAAAACATATGTCAGTGCATCTTATAGGAACCTTAATACATGTAGTTAATCACTTCCATGACTTATATATTCTGTAACTTTGTACTATTTCTCAATAAAACATAGTTTTAAAAAAAGCATCGCTACACCAACACGTTTTAATGACATATTGTGTAAAAATCAGTTTCATTAAAATGTTATTTTGCTAGCCCCAGTGATACAGTATCAAGTTAATGTGAAAAATGATGTTTGGTGGAAAAGCAAGTCTAAAAAGAAATGCATTTTAGAAGCCCTGAACTATATTATACTTATGTCACAAAAGCTGTTAAAAAGACAACATGTACGTCCATGGTAACAGAAAGCCTTTAAGACTTGGGTATCAGGAAATGCTAGGCAGTTAAAAATAAATCATAATAGTGTAGTAATTACAGGTTCATATTTGTGCTTCTATGACAGACACTTGAGCTATTTGGAATCCATGAGGGAGATAACAAAGGAATTGAAAAATTTAAAACACACAATACTTAAATGAACATTTTACTCTACTTGTTGAATATTTATTATAAAAAGTGAAAACCCAAAAAGAAATGAAAGACAAAGTATTCATCACAAATTCTACTGTTAGCCTAGAAGGTGATCAGCATTTCCCTGGGTTGGTTCTGTTGGAACGAATTAGCACTTCTGCATTGCCATCTGGCCCCAAGCAGAAAGCGCCCGTTAGTGCCTTTCCTAGTAATCTCTGAATACTACTTATTATATTCACATTGATTGAGGTAAATTTTGAGCACTAAGCTCTGACAAAGAGTTATCATCTTAAACATCGGAGAGTGTCTTTGTGAACAAGGATGTCACTGACAGCATAATTGCCAAAGGCTGTTTCTGAGTATCCCATTAAGGGCATTCCAAGGGCCTACACTAATTCCCCTGTGTGGGTAAAAGTCCTATTATATCTGTTTCCTCTACATCTCCTACAATTTACTTCACTCTGAAAATGCATAATTCTCATTATGGCCAAGATTCAGGAGCAGGTGGTAGTAGAGGACTGAATTTAAACATATGATGCACATAATGCTTGTTTCAAGTCTGTGTTCTGACATGTAAACTTAGGCAGGCTATTTAAATCCTGTCTCAGTATTTTTAAGGGCAGGATCAGAATAGTTCTGACCTCATCACATTATTCCAAAGGTGAAGTGAGATCAAATATATAAGGTGGCCTAGACACCACTGGTGCTCAAGAAAATAATTTGCCCAACACACTCAGGGAACAGACTACGCATCTTCTATAATCTGTCAGTGATATCTAACCTCCTTGTCCTTACCTTCTGTGCTTCCAACTTATTTTTTAAGATTTTATTTATTTGAGAGAGAGAGAGAGTGAGAGAGGGAGAGAGAGGGCGAGAGAGGGCACAAGCAGGGGCAGGGGCAGAGGGAGAAGCAGACTCCCCCTGAGCAGGGAGCCTGATGCGAGACTCGATCCCAGGACCCTGAGATCATGACCTGAGCTGAAGACGGATGCTTCACCCACTGAGCCACCCATGTACCCCTGTGCTTCAAACTTCTGACTAAGGAAATATCCTCATGCATGTTGAGGTTCAGGGTTCTGTATTTGTAGAGATTATCATTGTATACCAAGTCTCCATTTGTTTTTGTTTTTTTAATATGACGCCATGGTGAAATTTCTCTAAACACAATATAACCTAATTGATTGAAAAGTGTTCTGAAATTTATCTTGGAATAGCAGAATTCATTTTATTTTATTTTTTTTAAAGATTTTATTTATTTGAGAGAGAATGAGAGAGAGAGAGAGAGCACAAGAGGGGGAGAGCAGGAGAGGGAGAAGCAGACTCCCCACTGAGCAGGGAGCCCGACGCGGGACTCGATCCCGGAACTCCAGGATCATGACCCGAGCCGAAGGCAGTCGCTTAACCAACTGAGCCACCCAGGCGCCTTGGATGTATTCATTTTAAAATTGAACTTGGAGGAGGTGTTTATCATTTTGTAGAGACAAATGGATAAAGGGGAATATTGAGCTTTTGTTGACAACTCATCCTTTTGAAATATTGACACAATTACTTCCAAACCACCCTCACATCCCCCTGACAAAAATGTACATTCTTCTGTACTTCTGCACATTAAGGACTGGCCCTGAGCAATTTAAAAAAGCTTTCATAGGAATTCAAGAGTGAACTATAGCTTGAAATGATAGAAAGCCTCTTGTTCTTCCACCTCCCTAAATTTGTAAAGAAAAGCACCCCAAACTAGCAACATAGACACAAGAGAGATTTCTGTTACTAGAACAAAGAGTGATATTCATTTTCTCTTTGGATTGTGCTTATAGTATTTGTAAGCAGTATATTTTGCCTCTCTCCATACAGTTGTCCAAGAGAAAGGTTTTCTTTCAACAAAAACTGCCTTTACTAAATATATCATCTATGTGCCTATAGCAAATTAATACAAATTTCGTAGAGTATGATGAGATGCAATCATCAACAATATATTCAAATATATGAATGAGATGTTTTTGAAGGACATGAGGCAAAAGGAAAGCTTTGGGTGAGGTTAATATATTTCCCATTTTCCTTGATTCCCTGTTAGATCTTAAATGTTGGCAGCAGACTACTTAAAAGAATAGAAGGTTGTAAGGTCTCTGTACACGTTAAAAAATAAGAATTATGTATGAAGCAACTCAACTCTCAGCTCAGAGAAAATTAGTTATATCTATATTCATAATCATTACTTGTTTCTAACCACAGAGGTTGAGATGATCTATCCTCTTTGATCAAGATCAGCCCCTTCACCTATGTTTTTGATGTCATCTGTCCTCTTCCAGAATGTTTTTCCAGTAAACGAAAACCATCTTCTCTCTTTCACTGTTAACGTTTCCTTCTGTGTTGACTTCTTTCTCCAAGACCATGGACGTAGCCAGTTCTGTGTCATTCTTAAAAATTATTCTCATGGTTAAAGTTCCAGTTGTGTCCTTTCCCTCCTTACCACCTGACAAAACTTCTTTAAAAAATGGATTTAGAATCATCTTCTCAAGTTCCTCATTTCCCTTTTATATCTCAGTGCAAAGTAGTCAGATTCTGGACCATACCACCATCTCTTGACCTGCTTCCAAAGGGCTGATCAGTGGTCCCAGTGTAGCCACACCCAGTATGTTGGCTGTGGGAAGATCTCATGTCACTGCTCTGTCTGCTGCATCCAGTATGGTCACCATCCCAAATATCTCGGCATCTTAATCATGTGTGATGATGACTCACATGTCTATAATCTCAGTGAACTTTTGAGCTCTGAAGACATTTCATAATGTGGACATATTCACAATCATCCTAAAATCAACATTTTCAATTCTGAACTCATCATCTTTCCTCTTAAACCTGCCCTTCCTCCTGTATGCCACAGCTCAGTGAAGAAATCACCACCACACATCTCGCAAACATCAAGTCAGAAAACTAATAGAAATCCCCGGTCTTTTATGACATTCTTCAACTAAGTAAGGGCCAAATTCTTCTCATTTGATTCTGTACAATTTTCTGAATCCTACCACCATTTCTTCCCTTTTTGTTTCTTTTCAGGTCTTCATCAGTATTTTTAATTCTAACTGTGTTTCTCCCGGGTGACCTTACGTGCATTCTTTACTCTGCTGTTAGCATATCTACATAAACTGTCCCAGGCAAAAATCTTTCACTGGGTCTGGAGGAGGCTGATGTTCCTTGGAAACATTCCCAAGCACCTCCAGGGTAAGTAGTGTGTGTAGTTATACCTCACTTACAAATATTATCTCATTTCTAGTATAGATTTGTCTTCAAACCCCATGAGTTGTTTAAAAAGTGTGTTTTGTAATTTCTAGATATTTAACTTTTTTTTTTCTTTTTTAGTTCTGTATGTGAATTTTAACTTCGTTACATTTTATTCAGAAAATGTACCAGGCATGATTTCAATCCTATGAAATTTTTGAGGCTAATTTAAAGACCTGAATGTGGACCGTTTTTCAACATAGGTTAGTCTAAAAAGAAGATGTATCTTCCAGTTACTAGGTTTACTAGGACTCGATGCGTCCAGAGCATAGGGGACTCAACAGTTGTTTAAATTTTCTCTATCCTGGGCCGCCTGGGTGGCTCAGTTGGTTTAGTGTCTGCCTTTGACTCAGGTCATGATCCCAGGCATTGGGCTCGCTGCTCAGCAGGGAGACTGCTTCTCCCTCTCCCGTTCCCTCTGCTTGTGCTCTCTCTCTCTGTCAAATAAATAAATAAAATCTTTTAAATAAATAAATAATTTTTCTCTATCCTGATTAACGAATTGTGCAATTTGCCTTTCAGTTTCAGGTAGTTTTTTTGTGAAAATCCTTCTCCATAACGATGCTTTTGTCAGGTTTTCCTAGTGGCTCTGCCAAATTTTATTTTACATACTTGTAATATTATTATATTAATATATTTGTATATTTGTAATACATGTGTATATATTAATATAATTGTAATTAGGAGAATATAGTTTAGAATTTTTTTAAAAGATTTTATTTATTTGAGAGAGAGAGAGCATGAGAGGGAGGAGGGTCAGAGGGAGAAGCAGACTCCCCACCGAGCAGGGAGCCTGATGTGGGACTTGATCCTAGGACCCTGGGGTCATGACCTGACCAAAGGCAGTCCCTTAACCTACTGAGCCACCCAGGTGCCTTAGAATTTTTATATACATCTGTTCAATTTAGCTTTTTACCGTTTTATGGAGCCCTGCTTTATTTCTGTGCTGCTCTTTGCTGCACTGCCCATTTTGTCTGATAGGAATGCATTCCTACCATCTTCCTGCAAGTTGCTTTTCCCTGGTGTATTGTTCAATCCTTGACTTTCATTCTCTCTTTCTTTATGTCTTCATTATTTAACAGTAAACACCAGACAGCTGCATTGTCTAAACATATGTAGGGTGGCAATCTGTCTTTTGTTTTGAGACTTTAGTCTATCTACATTAATTGTGCCTACTGATATATTTGGATTTATTCTTATCTTATTATTATGTATTTGCTATTTGTCCTTTTTCAATTTCATTCTCCCTTTTGTGTCTTGCCTTCTTTGGCAAGGACTCAGCTTGTAGTTTTATTTCCTTCTATTTTTCCCTCGACTTGAGAAGTTTTCTAGTCTCTGGCTCTTGTTATTCATATGTAGTTTGCAGGCATTGACTAGCTCAGGTCTTCCATGTACAATTTGATCATTTTGAAAATGCACCTGTATAATTTATATACCGTCATTGTAAAGTGCACTTCCATCACCACCAAAAGATCCCTCGTGCCCCTTCTCAGCTAGTCCCCACTCCACCCCAGGATACAACCACACACCTGATTTCTGTCATAGCATAGATTAGTTTCATATGTTATAGAACTTTGTATAAATTAAATCATATGGTATACTCTCTTTTGCATTGGGCTTTTCTTTCACTCAACATAATGTTTGTGGAATCCATCCATTTCATGTCCATCAGTTTTTTGTTACTTTAAGTTGATGAGAAGTATTCCACTGTATGAATGTACTATAAATTTGCAGTTTTTATTTTGTTTTATTAAAATACATTCTCTGATTCATGGCTTCCTGAGCTACTTCTAGTTTCTGGCTTTTGTGACTAAAACCACTATGAATATTTGTATTCAAGGCTACTTGGATGGTGAGGGGTAGAGGCTCCCATTTCTTTTGGAAAAATAACTAGTAGGGGAATTACTGAGTCAGAAGGTAGATGCACGTTTAACTTTTTAAGAAACTGACAGTAGTTTTCCAAAGTTTTCAACTATGCTCATCCTTTTCCCTACTTGTATGATTTGTGGTTTAGTATGTAATTTTTCTTTTTATCAGCATTTTTACTGTTCCACACAAAGTTTGCTTGAACTTATCCACACATTTGCCAATACATCTGTTCAGTATTCATGCTGACATGAATCACACATCTTTCCTGCAGGATCATTTCGTTTCTTCCTCAGTCCCTGCCTGAGCATGTTATTCTGTGAGTGTGGCTGGCAGTACCATCTCTCAAGTTTATCTTTATACTATCATTATTTTACCCTCATTCTTGAAAGGTAGCTTCTCTCAGGATTCAGTTCTTGATTGTTTGTGATTTTCTCTCAGAATTTGGAAGCTACTTCGGTCCTCTGGCTTCCACTGCTGCCGCTAAAGAGCAGCCATCAAAGTAATGATGGTGGTTTTGGAGGCAATTTGCATTTGCTCTCTGGCTACTTTAAGATATCCCCTTTTTCTTCCTGCTGTTAAGTGACAGTGTCACAGGATTTGGGATTATTGTTTCACTTCTTCAAGTGTTGGCTTTTCCCCATTCTTAATCATTCTGGGACTCTGAAAAGACTTACGTTACAACTTCCCACTTTCTGTTCCCTAGCGTTTAAACATTCTGTTGTATCTTCATGTCTCTGCATTCTGGGTAATTTTTAAAACATATTTTCCTGTCTTCAAATTCTCTATCAAATGCTGATATTTAATATATTCACTAAGTTTTAAAATTCAATTACTTGTATAATATATTGCACACATAGATATATTATACAGATAATATTTCTAGGAGTCTTATTTTGTTATATATAACTCAATTATTTGTAGTTTTTTGGTCCTGGCTTTTATTTTTATTACGCCTTTCATTTCCTTAAATGCATTTAACGTATTATTTGCTTGATAATTCCAATATCTGAAATCTACATGCAGCTCATTGCATTTTCTGGTAATTTGTTGAGTCTCATTCCAGGGATGTTGTTTCAATCTGTACAATGTAACATTTTATTGTAAGCAGCATATTTCTCATTGGGATTACATGTATGGGAAATTTGGGGGCTTTGGTTGATGTTATCATTTGATTTGAGGAACTGTAATCTGGGGGCCATTTTAAATTATCTGCTTGATATTTTTCAGACCAAACAGACATAAACCAGGAGTTGACTGGCTTGTAAAAAATTTTCAGGATAGATTATTTTCTTCCACCCACCCAATATCAACCTCAGGTCAGGTCTGTTCACTATTCCCTTTGAGCAGGAATTTATTTAGTATTCATTTATTTCACTTTTACACTGACACTGACCCCTTGAGGTCCCAACTTTCTCTAAGGGTCTTTTCTAAGACTTTCTCCATCTTTAGCAGAGAGTAAGCTTTACCTCCTATTCCCTGAAGCTCAGGGTTTCCACCGTGTAACAGAGAACCCTCACTGGAAAAGTTGGCTTTGATATACACCAACGTTATTTTTGCTTTTACTTTATGAGTTCCACAAAATTCTTCCTCTTCATGTCGGCTCAAAAATTCATCTAAAAAGATGTTTTTAATATCGAACAGTTTTGTTGTTTCATTGGAGTGGTGGTAGCTAGTCTGCCATATTGCTAAAGATGAAAGATGTTTGTTTCCCTTACAAGCTAACTTTTTTTTTTTATATTTCAAGACTCAGTTCAGACATCATGCCTCCTTCCAGAAATCTTTCCTCTCAGTCCAGATTAAGAATAGATGTGCTCTAAAAGTACCTTAAAGATTGCCCGTTTATATTTAAGTTATCTCTTTATGTAATCTCTGCCACCATTAGACTGTTGACCCTCTGGAGAAGGAACCATAACATAAGTTTGTACCTTCAAGAGCATGACGGATTATGGTAGGGGCTCATTAATGTTGTTAAATTAACTACTTGACTAGCCCTCTTGCACACAGATCTACAAAGTTCTGGCTCTTTTCTGGCTTCCTGGTTTCCCTTTGAAGCTTGTAAGAACCTCTTCTTGCATGGCTGTTCAATTCGCATTCTAGTGACTTTAGCTTCCCCACCCTGCTGGGTTTTCATCTTACAGAGTTGCCAGTGTGTGTGTGTGTGTGTGTGTATGTGTATGTATGTGGTGAAGATACTTAAGATCTACTCTCATAGCAAATTTCAAATATGTACCAAATTTCTAGTGTCCCATATTAAACATTAGATCCCAGAATGTGTTTGTCTTATAACTGAAAGTTTGTCCCCTTTGACCAACACCTCCCCATTTCTCCCCCATCTCTGCAGTCCCTGAAGACCACCATTCTACCAGTTTGACTTTTTTTTTTTTTTTTTAAAGATTTTATTTATTTGACAGAGCAATAGCGAGAGAGGGAAGACAAGCAGGGGGAGTGGGAGAGGGAGAAGCAGGCCTCCCGCCGAGCAGGGAGCCCGATGCGGGGCTCAATCCCAGGACCCTGGGATCATGACCTGAACTGAAGGCAGACGCTTAACGACTGAGCCACCCAGGTGCCCCCCAGTTTGACTTTTTAATATTCCACATACAAGTGAGATCATACAGTATCTGCCCTTCTCTGTCTGGCTGATTTTGCTTAGCATAATGTCCTCTATCTTCATCCATGTTGTCACAATTGGAAGAATTTCCTTTTTTATGTTTGAATAATATTCCATACACCATATTTTCTTCATCTTTTCATCTGTGGACGGAAACTTAGGTTGTTTCCATATATTGACTATTGGGAATAATGCTACAGCAAACATGGGAGTGCAGATATCTCTTCAAGATACTGATTTTATTTCCTTTGGATTTATACCCAGAAATGAGATTGTTGGATCATATGATAGTTCTGTTTTTAATTTTTCAAGGAAACCGTTTAATGTTTTCCATAGTGGCCATGCCAGTTTATGCTCCTGCCAATACCAAATGAGAGAAAATATTTGTAAACCATATGTTTGATAAGAGGTTAATATCCAAAATATGTAAGGAACTCATATAACTCAATAGCAATCAGTCAATCAATCAATAAACCAATTTTTAAAAAACAGGTAAGGAACCTGAATAAGCAGCTTGCCAAAGAAGATAAATAAATGGCCAACAGATATATGAAAAAGTGCTCAACATCACTAATTATCAGGGAGACATAGATTAAAACCACAATGAGATGTCACCATCTGTTAGGTTGACTGTCATCAAAATGATAAGAGATGGCAAGTGTCAGAGAGGATGTGGAGAAAAGGGACCTTAGGCTCTGGTGTTGGAATGTAAATCAGTGCCTTTAGCTTTTCATCTAAAATATTTGTTTGTGGTTATTTTGACTTGAAATTATAGCAGCCTATGTTGGAAACATTGGACAGGACTTTCATACTTAATCTAGGCTTAACCCTGGTCTTGATTCCAGTCTTATTTTCAGTCAAGGTCCTGATTGCCATTCATTACTTCCTATTCTCTTTATTCTCTCAAAGTCTCAAACCTAATTTGGAAGCAACACATGTGGCGCTAACCCATCAGTGTTTAGGAACTCACACTTTCTGGAAACATCTGCCAGTTTGCCAGTCATACCGTTTGGGCTAGGATTAGAATACATAAAATAGGAAAAGCACATATTAGAATCCCTGGCATATAACACATGCACAACACAAAATAAGGGCATTGTTCTTACTATTGTTTTTTTATGGATATATTAAATTTGAAAAGGATCATTAGTGTACCTATTACTACATTATTAAGGGAACCTTCAGGACTGGCGCTTTAGGGGAGATTTTTATCCCCTTAGGAAACTGCATATTTGATATTATCTTGTTGAAATGAATTAATCTTGAAAAACTTCTTGTCAGGAACCAAGTCAAACAGCGATATAATGTGGGAAAAAAACCTGCTTTCATGCCCCTGCTTTCTTCCCTCTCACCAAACACTGAAGCACATCTCCCCTTCTGAACTGAACATAAATGAGGCATTTACTTAAACTACAGAGATACGGAGTTTTGATATTACCCCACACCTGAGAGGGTTTTTTTTGGAATGAAAGAACCACAGGTAAGGACAGTCCCTAAGCCAGTGAAATAAACCCATATTGTCATGTTGTGAGCATGGGCTTTGGCACTCAGGCATTTCTAATTAGAGCCACCACTCTCCGAGTGACCTAGAGTGACCTTGGGCAAGTTTCTCAGTCTCTGAGCTTTGGAGGGCTCATCTGTGAATTGGGGAAATAATGCCTAAGTCATAGAGTTGGTGAGAGAATTTAAACATAAAATAAGCAAAGCACATATTAGAATCATTGGCATATAATAAATGTTCAACACAAAATAGGGGCTACCGTTATTATTATTATTATCCCTACTGACATAGTAAATAAATGATCATTGTTACAAATAGGGGCTATTGTTATTATTGTTATCATCTCTACTGACATAGTAAATAAATGATCATAGTAAGTAAATGATTGTATTTTAGGGAAAATCTTTAGAACTGAGTCTCCAGTGGGGCTCCAGGTTTCGCCACCTGGACATTATATTCACCTGGCTCTCTCCTTCCTGGGAGTGTCGCAGAATTAGCTCACATTAGAAAGGTTGGGAGTCAGACCAGGCATCCTCGTGTCAGCCTCCATTATCCAGGATTTATTAAGGACAATGAACTTCAAAACAAAACAAAACAAAAGAAACCTAAAAGGTGCTAGGACTAGAGGAAAATTGATTTAATAAACAAAATTGATTTGTATTTGACTCTTCCATCCAGAAATCAGAGTGTGTGTGCAGGAGTGAACGGATGGAGAGGAATTAAAACATTATTAAGGCAGAGTCCTCAGCTAGTTGGTGGTACCTTCTAGAAAAATGAGGGGCACAGCAGATCCTGTGGCGCAGCCCCGTGGTGTGGGCAGGAGCCATCCCAGTGCCCTTCTTCAGGGTGGGGCACCAGCAGCTCCTTCCTCCAGTGGGCCTGGCATCTTCCAGCCCCTTCTCCATGTTCACCAGCTTTCTTAGCTCAGCGCTTGCCGCCTGCCCATGGCTCCTCTTACTTCTGACTCTGGGTACATGGCTGCCCCGTGAAAGGTGCTCACTGCCTTGGCTCGGCCGTGTCCGCTGGCTCTCAGGGACGGGACCTGAGTTCTGCGGACCTTCAGCTGAACCATTTCCTCCTACTTTGTTTCTTTTGTAGACACTTCCCCATCTCTGTGCTAAAACCAATGCCCCACCTCCCTGGGAAGCTCCATTTGCAATCAACATTTCACCGGTAACCTCCGTGCACATAATGGCCAAACCGGCTTCTCCACACCCATTCTTTGGCACCGACTTTAGTTACCAGCTCCACTCATGCATTGGTTTCATGTCAAAACCAATATTACCTTTCAAACCTGATGTTATAGTATTTAATTCCAGGTCCATTTCTTTACCACACACTATTTCATGATGCAGTGGGAGGGTTATTATGGCCCATATTGGAAAAAAAGGCACCAACATTTATCAACCTTGTCACCAGATAAGGCCTGATTTACTATAATTAATGTCGGACTGTATCGAAAATGTATTTTTTTTTAAGATTTTTATTTATTTATTCATGAGAGACAGAGAGACAGAGGCAGAGGGAGAAGCAGGCTCCCCGTGGAGCAGGGAGCCCGACGCGGGGCCCTATCCCAGGACCCTGGGATCATGACCTGAGCCGAAGGCAGCCGCCTAACCGACTGAGCCACCTAGGCGTCCCTCGAAAATGTATTTTTTAAATATAGGGGATCTACTTAACTCCACTGTTAATCGCAAATATTCAGAGCACTGCTGCACAGTCATCGATGTGAATTTGGGTGTTTTAAGCTACTGTGAATATAAAACTGGAAAAGATTTATGGGCAATAAAATGACGTGTGCTCATAACTCACAGCTGGCCTGTGAGACCCTGGCTCTGCTTTGCAGCCACCAAAACAGTTCATCGGTTTCACTGGACAGCCCTGGAAGTGGAACAGAATGGCCAGGCCTCGCTAATGTGATCAGGACTCTTGATTCATGGTTTAAAAAAACTAAAAAAAAAACAACAACAGCAGTTCAGTTAACCCAGCTGTGACTTCAGAGCTTTTTCTGTGTCCACATCAGGGGTCAATAACCAGTTGTTGACAAGAGATAGGATAACCTTGAAATGTTCAGGAGTACCTAAAGTCAGAACTCCCAGGGAGGTTTTGTGTGCCTATTTTTCTTCTGCACTGGAAATAAAAACCCCACTGGCACATTCAAAACAGTTGTCTGAAGTGATGAAATAACTCTTCATTTGGTAAAGGCAACTCATGTTCATTTTTACACAGCGAATCACTGTCTACTCTCACTGCCTTTGGAATGTTTGATGAAGCAACCAAATGCAATTTAATGAACTTGCCTAGGTTAAATTTCCCACCGTGCATTGTAGCACTAGAACATGTTTAACACATGAAGATACATCTGAATCTTTTTTACTGAACAGCTTTTTTTTTTTTTTAAGAAGCACAATTTATTTCTATAAATTTCTGCTGCTCTATTTCCATTAATTTTCAGTTGTCAGAACTACAGGAGTCATGGTTACCACATGTCTGTCCTTGGTATTTACCAACTGGCCACTTTGTAGGACACAGGTTAAAATTTGATTTGCATAGTTTACTCAAAATATAACCACTGATGTGGTCTGTTGATAATCCGTGCTTTCCTCCCCTCCACCAAAGCCTGTCCTGGAGGGGAGATGTGAAAATCTTGACCTTCTAGAGTTTGAATAGCGATGTGTAAACCATTCGCACTTGTAGGCTGTGCAGGATGCTGCCGTAAATTCTCACAGAGAGAGGATTTCTTCTACAACCCCGGGGAAAGACTACAACTATTTTAATTTATTAATGGGTACATTTTCTGTAATATGAATGTAAATGACAAAATCATTCAATTCACTTTTCCAGTAAACACACACACACACACACACACACACACTACATAATCTTATGCAGGAGTATAGTGTTACCTGAGGAGTAAACCGGAGTGAGTGAGCAACGCAAGCTCCCATCACCATTGGTGGCAGCGGCGGCACTAGAACCCGGGGCGCCACAGTCTCGTCCAGTGGACTTTGACTAGTGCCCATGGCACCTTTTTTCTTCCCTCTAGTCTTTTTAGTGGGCCTTTGGCATTCACACATTTAATATTAGCTCTTTTGACTCTTTGAAAGTAACCATGATATGCAGTAATTCTTCGTTTTGTTTTTTGTTTGAGGAGGATTTGAGTTTTCCATGGTTGCTGTGCGTGAGGGAGCCAGGGCCTAGTAGATGCCTGGTAGTGCACAAGCCCAGGAAGACTCCAGTACCTGCTTCTCTCTATAGTCTTCAGTCTTCCTACTAATCATTTATCATCTAACTACCTTCAAAAGAAAGCTTATTTCTAATTCTTATAATTGGATTTTAAAAGAAACACAAAATGATAATGAAGTTAGAACAATGCAAAGGAAGGAATATTTTCTAAACCACAAATATAGATTTGGGACTGATTAAAAAATTAGTGTGAATCAATTATACATTGCTGAAGGAAACGTAAAATGAAACAGCCACTTTGGACACCTCTTAGGTCCTATAAAACTAAACCTACGCCACCATACAACCTTACAATTGTACTCTTGTGTGTTTATCCCAGAGAAATGAAACCTTATGTTCACACAGAAACCTGTCCATAAATGTTCCTAGCAGTTTTCTTTGTAATAGTCAAAAACTGAAAGAGCCAGATGTCTGTCCTTCAACAGATGAATGGTTAAACAAAGTGTGGTACATACATACCACAGAATAGTACTCAGCTATAAAGAGAAATGAACTATTGATACACACTACAATTTAGATGCATCTCCAGAGAATTGTGCTAAGTGAAAATATCCAATCTGAAAAGGTTACATTCTGTAAGACTCCCATCTTATTACATTTTTGAAATGATAGAATTTTAGAAAGGGAGAATATAGCTGTTGCCAGGTTTTAGGGACAAGTGTCAGAGGGGGAGGCAGAAAGGTTGGTGGGTGTGGCTACAAAAGGCCCCATGGGGTCCTTGTAAGGATGGAACTGTCAGTGTCTTGACTGGGTCGTGGATACAGGAATCCAAACATATGATAAAAACTATGGAGAACAACTGCACACATACACACATACTCAAATTAATACAAATAAAATTGGGGAAAGCTGAATAAGATCAGTGGACTGTATCAACATCAAAATATAGGTAGGTCGCCATATTGCACTGGACTTCTGCAAAATCGCACCATTGGGGGAAACTGAGTAAATTGTACATGGGGTCCCTCTGTGTTATTTCTTACAACTACATGAGAATCTACAATTATCTTGGTAAAATTTTTCATTTAAAATAAAATTCAGGTAAAATTGAATCTGAAATGTTGATTGTGTTGAAATTATTAATGGCTCATGTATAAGTGATGTATACAAAAATGCTATATAAGTAAATAATGAAAGGCCACCTTTCCAGTTGTTTTAATAAGAGCTCTATCTAGGACAAAAATTATTCAGCAAGTAGGAGCTAAAATGTTAATTATATTTAAAAGTCTGTTGCTGGGTGTCTTGAAGTTGTACATAGTGAACTTGATTTTCTCTCCTACCAAAGCTTGTTTTGAGAGAAAGACAGAAAGCTGTAAAAATAATACTGACTTTGAGAGTTAAGGATTCGTGGTGGTTTCAGGAAGCATTCTTCACAAATACTTGACAATGACAGTGCAGGTCCTGATAGTTCAAAATCGTTGAGTATTCAGTTTTTATTGAAAAAAAATTTTTTCTTCTCTCTGCTTGTTCTGGGTTTACTTTGCTTTTCTTTAATATTTCCTTGAGTTAGCAACAGAGATGACTGATTGGAGATCTTTCCTTTTTCCTAACGCAAGTCTTTCTCTCCCAGCACTGCTTCCGCTGGAACCCACCGATCTCAATATATCGTTTTTCTCTTTTGTTCAATTCTATGTATTTATTTCCTCGAGTCTTCCTCTTTTACATGTGGATTATTTGGAAACATAATGTTTAATTTCCACAAGCCTAGAGGTTTCCTTCTTACTGTATTAAATTCAAGTTTGATCCCATTATGGTCAGGGACTATGCTCTGAGCTATGGTTGATTCTTCCAAATGTTTCCAAGTTTCTTTTATGGCTAAAGATGTCTCTCTTGGTGAATGTTTCATGGGTATTTTCCTGCTATTGGGTGGAGGGTTTATTTATGCCAGTTAGATTGTGTTGGTTGTGTTGTTCAAAACACCTACATCCTTGCTGATTTTTCATCTGGTACTTCTACCGGTTCTGGGAAGGAAACTCTGAAGTTTCCAACCACAGTCGCAGATTTCTGTATTTCTCCTTTTGGATCTATCAGTTTTCGTTTCATTTATTTTGAAACTCTCTGGTTTATACACATTTAGAACTGTTGTTTTCTGGCCTTGATTAGTGAAATTCCCCTTTGTCTCTAGTAACTGTTTTTGCTCAGAAATCTATTTTATCACATATTAATGTAACTACTCCTAATTTTTTAATGTTTGCATGGCAGATTTTTCCATTTATTTACTCGCAGCCTCTCTGTGTCACTGAATTTAAATCAAGTTTCTTGCAGGAAGAATATAGTTGCATCATATTCACATCTCCTCCTCCAGTCTGTGCCATTTATGTGGTATATTTAGACCATTTGCAGTCAAAGAAATTATTGATAAATGTGTCTACTCCTTCATCCCATTTCACTCCACATACAGGTAATGATGGGAAGTTCTTTGTCAGCACGTGGGGAATGCCCTGCCATTTCCCTGGAGGACTTCCATGGACTTAGATAAGAAATCTGCTGTCATTGGAATCAGTGTCCCCTGGAGATAATTTGTCATTTCTCTCTGGCTGCTCTCAAGGCTTTCCTCATTGGCTTTATTTAGGTTTCACAGAAGTGTAATTATGATGTGTCTTGGGGTAGATTCTTTGCAGGGGGTTGATCATACGTGGGTTTTCTCAGCTTCTTGAATCTCAGCTTCTTGAATGTGGGAAATGTTTAGCATTATTTTTTTAAATACTCATTCAGCCTCACACTTTTTGTTTTTTCCTTCTAGGATCCCATGATATGAATGTTGGATTTTTTGTTATTATTTCATAGATCCTGAGGATCTGTTAATTTATGTTTTGGTTCATATTGGGTAAATTCATTTGACCTGTCCTCCAGTTCACTTGTACTCTCCTCTGTCACCCAACTATTGAGCTCATCTAGAACATTTTTCATTAATTTGTATGACTATATATTTTTTACTTTTGTAATTTCTGTTTGGTTCTTTATTATAGCTTCTGTATATTTGCTGAGACTATTTTTTTCATTCGTTTAATAAGAATTTTTAACTACTTGGATTATTTTTTATGACAGTACTTCGAAGTTATTTTTACATGATTCCCACATCCCAGTGTTTGCATCAATTAATTGTCTTTTCTAAGTTGTGATTTTAATGGTCCTTGGTATGATGGGTGTTTTTTTGTTTGTTTTTTGGACATTTTGACTATTACATTAGTCAACTCTGCATTCTGTTTAACTTTTTGTTGTTATTTTAGCAGTCACCCTGTTTACCTATAACAGGTCCTTGTTACTTTTGTGGCTTGGCTTACTTTTGTAGGCTGTGTTTCCTATGATAATCTAATTTTTAGACCCCTTGTGCTATTATGTTGGCATTCTTGGTTTATCTGATGCTACTGGGGCTCCCCTTGGTCCTCCTTATGTTGTTTGAGGGGTAAAAAGAGTTTCCCAGGCTGAGCTGCTGGTGCCTCTAGATGGGGAAATGGAGTCTCCAGCCCATGAACAGGAGTGCTTGCCAGGTAAGTGGGGGTGTAGCAAGCCGCCAGGGGTTGGGTGGAGTAGGGGAGTCCTCAGGCCCACAGAGACCATGAGACTTCCCAGGTGGAGTGCTTCTTGACTCCGAGTCCCTCTTCTTGCCTCTCCTCCCTACTTTCCTGGTGACTTGGGCTGGGGAAGGAAGTCTCAGGCCCAGCTGGAAAGGATAGCACTTCCAGGTGGGGGTCCCTCATTGCCTGTCCGTCTAGCCACATGGGACACTTGAGTCAGGGAGGCAAGGTATCTTCAGTTTTGCAGTAACAACTAGTAATGATCTGTCTCTTACCATAAAATGCATGTATAATTTTCATGTAACACACAGTTTTAATAAAATCTCCAAGTAGTTATTGCTGAAACTTTTCAATGGGGAATACATTTTGTCTTCTGTAACAATAATCCATAGTATTTCTCTTATGTCCAATGATGCTGGGGTGCCCAAGGGAGTCAGATAATTCCCATTTTACAATTAAATCTGTTCTACATATTTTCCTTTTTCAGCCAGCACACCGAGGTTCATAGAATTCCTTGCTGGGCATCTAAAACATGCATTCAGGTTCTTACTGGCATTCTTTAGGGAAAGCTAACATTCACGGTATGCTGTCAACATAGCTTCTGCGGCTGTTGCTTTCTGTATATATTAGATAATTGATGTTAGACAAACTTCTGTGGCTTTTGAAAGTTAAAGTAGACTGGGTATTTCTGTCACTTTTAGGGTATACCTATGCCAGAAAGAGCTGATCATGTGAAACTAATATTCTAGACAGCTCAGTAGCAAAAGGATGTACCAACTGGAACAAAAATCATAGCCTGCTTCCTATTGGTAATACTAGAGTTTGTGACATAGTGCAGTGATTTAAGACTTTGTGAGAAAACCTATACAGTTGAATTACCATTTGTTCGTTATTCAGCATCCTGATATTTTATGTTTTAAAACAAAAATCAGGACTATCTTTCTGATACAGGATCTTTCCTGTAACTTGAGGAAAGAGTACTATTTTGCTGATGGGATATTATCTTTTGCTACCAAAAATATGATAAGAGAATTGCTAAATGTGTGAACAAGGTAGTTGCTATTCTCAAAATACATATGAAAAATAAATATATATGTGAAAAATACTCTGCTCAGATGGAAAGAAAAATGCAATATACATACACAATGGTAGCCCAAATTTCAAAGCAAGAAAGAAATGTCATTTCTTGATACTTTTATTAATCTTACAGTCACAAACATAGTGATATCTTCAAGTCAGTAAAATAGGACATGGCATGATATATCTCAGATTTCAAATGCCATTTCCAAACATCGCTAACATTTTCATAAATGAGCAGTGGAAGCATCTTTTTTAAGAGATGCTGATTGCTTACTGATGAATATAAAATGTTTCAAGACTGTATTTCCAAATATTATTACTTCCATTTCTGTAAAAATGCATCAAGTACCTAACGTGACCCACACTGAACATATTTTGCTTTAATGAATGTACTTGAATTGATGCAACATCTGTTCAAGATAAAGGTGGTCTGTTAAGGGTAAGGAATTTGATGTGGAGAAAGCAATTTGACACTTGTAAAGAGTTTCTCCTCCCTAAGGCAGGAGTAAAACCATAAATGGTAATATTGTGTCTATTATTCATTAAACTGCTTATGTTGGACACTCTTCTAAGTAAATAGATAAAGTTTCCTTCTCTCATAAAGTGTACACATTTGCCAACTGGGGATACAGAGGTTAAATAAGCAGAAGGAGACTAGTGATAAATGTTAAAGTGAAAATAAATTGGGGCATTATCATAAGGACAGATTCAGGACAAGGAGCTTTTGCAGGTGGGGAAAAAAGGGCAGGACCTTCTGAAGAAGTGTGATTTTGCCCAGGTCGAAAGGTAGACGTTTTGGGTAATTTATTAAACTCCTCTTAGTTTTATCATTCCTCTCTGAAGAAAGAAAATAATAGTACATGCCTTGCTTGGTTATTGAAAGGATCAAACAACTCAAAGAGGCCAAATGCTCACTGAGTAAAAGGGACCATTATCATTGTTAAAATTAGTTATTTTAATTCTTTTCCTTTCTTTAAGTTTTTACTTTAATACCAGTTAGTTAACATACTGTATAATATTTGTTTCAGGTGTACAGTTTAGTGATTCACTTCCATACATCAGCTGGTGCTCATCACAACACGTGCACTCCTAAATCCCTATCACCTGTTTCACCCATCCCTCCGCCCACCTCCCCTCTGGTTACCATGAGTGTGTTCTCTGTAGTTAAGAGTCTGTTTCTTGGCTTGTCTCTCTCTCTCTTTTCCCCATTGCTCATTTGTTTTGTGTCTTAAATTCCACAAATAAGTGAAATCATGGTATTTGTCTTTCTCTGATGGACTTATTTCAGATTAGCATCCTACTCTCTAGCTCCATCCATGTCCTTACAAATGGCAAGATTTCATTATTTTTTATGGCTGAATAATATTCCATTGTATATATACCACATCTTTATCCATTCATCAGTTGATGGACACTTGGGCTGCTTCCATATCTTGGCTTTTGTAAATAATGCTGCTATAAACATAGGGTGTATGTATCCCTCTGAATTAATGTTTTAGTATTTTTTGGGTAAATACCCAGTAGTGCATTTGCTGGATCATAGAGTAGTTCTATTTTTAACTTTTTGAAGAACCTCCATACTGTTTTCCACAGTGTCTACACGAGTTTGCATCCCCACCAACAGTGCACGAATGTTCCTTTTTGTCCACATTCTCACCAACACTTGGTTTCTTGTGTTGTTGATTTTAGCCATTCTGACAGGTTTTTTTTTTTTTTAAAGATGATTAAACATTCAGTCTTCATCTCAGTCTATAATTAGAAATTCGAAATTAAAAGCAAACTAACTCTAGATTTTCAATAAACCTTTATCACTCATTGATGTGAACATGAATTACAAAGAAACAAAATGTCCCCTTTTAAGGTGATTTGGGTGCAAAACTTCCACCACTGTAAAGAATGTCAAAAAATGATCATAAAATTGCCCACTTGAATGAGATCAGCAGCCCAGGCTATCCTTGGCAACAGCCCCATTACAAACCAACCCAAATCCAGCATGTTACCGATGTATACCCATGAATTGTATATAAATACTGCGTTTCTCTGGAGACGGTGCCTTCCTAGGAGGATCACCAAAAACTGTTCAAAGTCGTGGGAAGTCTCAGAATGGGAGATGATCCAGTCTGATTCCAAACGCAAGGTAATGGGTCCAAAGAGATCATTGTCTGGCTTGAAGACTTTGTTCAGCAAGCACCGTTCACCAGCATCTGGTGGTTTTGATTTGCATTTCCCTGATGATGAGTGATGGTGAACATCTTTTCATGTGTCTGTTGGCCATCTGTAGGTCTTCTGTGGAGAAACATTTGTTCATGTCTTCTGCCTATTTTTTAATTGGATTGTTTTGTGGGTGTTGAGTTTTGTAAGTACTTTATATATTTTGGATACCAACCCTTTATCAGATATGTCATTTGCAAATATCTTCTCCCATTTTCATAGGTTGAGTTTTAGTTTTGTTGATCATTTCCTCCACTGTGCTGAAGATTTTTCATTTTGATGTAGTCCTAATAGTTTATTTTTGCTTTTGTTTTCCTTGCCTCAGGAGACATATCTAGAAAAAAGTTGCTATGACCGATGTCAGAGAAGATACTGCGTGTGTTCTCTTCAAGGATTTTTATGGCTTCAGGTCTCACTTTAAGTTTTTAATCCAATTTGTATTTATTTTGGGGTATGGTGTAAGAAAATGGTTCAGTTTCATTCTTTTGCATATAGCTGTCCAGTTTGTCCACCACCGTTCGTTGAAGAGACTGTCTTTTTCCCATTGGATATTCTTTCCTGCTTTGCCAAAGATTAATTGATCATACAGTTGTGGGTCTCTTTCTGGGTTTTATATTCTGTTCTGTTGATCTGTGTGTCTATTTTTGTGCCAGTAGCATACTATTTTGATCACTACAGCTTTGTAATATAACTTGAGGTCCAGAATTGTGATGCCTCAAGCTTTGCTTTTCTTTTTCAAGATTGCTTTGTCTATTCAGCGTCTTTTGTGGTTCTGTACACATTTTAGGTTTGTTCTAGTTCTGTGAACATTGCTCTTGGTATTTTGGTAGGCATTGCATTGAATGTGTAGATCGTTTGGGTAGTATAGACATTTTAATGATATTTGTTCTTCTAATCCATAAGCATGGAATGTCTTTTCCACTTCTTTTTGTTATCTTCGGTTCCTTTCTTCAGTGTTTTATAGCTTTCTGAGTACAGGTCTTTCACCTCTCTGGTTAGGTTTATTCCTAGGTATCATATTATTTTTGGTACAATTGTAAATGGGATTATTTTCTTAATTTATTTTTCTGCTGCTACATTATTAGTGTATAGAAATGCAACAGACTTCTGCACGTCAGTTTTGTATCCTGCAACTTTATTGAGTTTATCACTTCTAGCAGTTTTTTGGTGGAGTCTTTCAGGTTTTCCATATATAGTATCATGTGTTCTTTAAACTGTGAATTTTTTTTCCTTCCTTACTGATTTGGATGCCATTTATTTCTTTTTGTTGTCTGACTGCTGTGACTAGAATTCCAGTACTGTGTTGAATAAAGGTGGTGAGAGTGAACATCCTTGTCTTGTTCCTGATCTTAGGGGAAAGGCTCTCAGTTTTTCTCCAATGAGGATGATATTAGCTGTGGCTTTTTCACACATGGCCTTTATTATGTTGAGGTATATTCCCTCTAAACCCTCTTTGCTGAAGGTTTTTATCATGAATGGATGTTGTACTTTGTCAGATGCTTTTTCTGCATCTATTGAAATGATCATATGGTTCTTATCTCTTGTTGATGTGATGTATCACATTAATGGATTTGCAAATATCAAACCATTGTTGCAACCCTGGAATAAATCCCACTTGATCATGGTGAATGATTTTTTAAACTGTATTGTTGGGTTTGGTTTGCTAGTATTTTGTTGAGGATTTGTGCATCTATGTTCATCAGAAATAGTGGCCTGTAGTTCTCTTTTTAGTAGTGTCTTTTATCAGGTTTTGGTATGAGGGTGATACTGGCCTCATAGAATGAATTTGGAAGTTTTCCTTCCTCATCTATCTTTTGGAATAGTTTGAGAAGAATAGGTATTAACTCTTCTTTAAATGTTTGGTCGAATTCCTCTGTGAAGCCATCTGGTCCGAGACTTCTGTTTGTTGGGAGTTTTTTGATTACTGATTCAATTTCTTTACCTGTAATCAGTCTGTCCAAATTTTCTATTTCTCCCCATTTCAGTTCTGGTAGTTTTTATGTTTCTAGGAATTTATCCATTTCTTCCAGGGTATCCAGTTGGTTGGTATATAGGTTTTCATAATACTGTATTATAATTTTATTTCTGTCGCGTTATTTCTCCTCTCTCATTTGTGATTTTATTTGAGTTTTTTCTCTTTTTTTCTTGATAAGTCTGGCTAGAGATTTATCAATTTTATTGATTTTTTTTTTTTTCAAAGAACCAGCTGCTGGCTTCATTGATCTGTTGTTTTTTTAGTTTCTAGATCATGTATTTCTTCTCTAATCTTTATTATTTCCTTTCTTCTGTTGGTTTGGGTTTTGTTTGTTCTTTTTCTTTTTCTAGTTCCTTTAGATGCAGGGTTAGGTTGTTTACTTGAGATTTTTCTTATTTTTTGAGGTAGGCCTGTATTGCTAAAAACTTCCCTCTTAGAACCACTTTTGCTGCATCTCAAAGGTTTTGGATCATTGTGTTTTCATTTTCATTTGTTTCTGTGTACTTTTTTTTTACCTCTTTTATTTGCTTGTTCACCCATTCATTGTTTAGTAGCATGTTATTTAATCTCCATGTATTTGTGGTCTTAACAGATTTTTTTCTTGGATTGATTTCTAGTTTCAGTGTTGTGGTCAGAAATCAGAAAGGATGCATGGTATGACGTTGATCTTCTTGAATTTGTTGCAGTTTTTGTTGTGCCCTAATATATGGTCTATTCTGGAGAGTGTTCCATGTGCACTTGAAAAGAATGTGTATTCTGCTGTTTTAGGATGGGATGTTCTGAATATATCTGTTAAATCCATCTGTCCCAATGTGTCATTCAGAGCCATGTTTCCCTGTTTTCTCTTCAGATGATCTATCCATTGATGTAAGTGGGGTGTTAAAGTCCCCTGCTATTATTGTATCATTATATCAATTGGTTCCTTTATGTTTGTTATTAACTGTTTTATGTATTTGGTTGCTCCCATGTTGGGTGCATAAATATTTACAATTGTTAGATCTTCTTGATGGATTGTCCCCTTTATTATTATATAGTGACCTTTGTCTCTTGCTGTAGTCTTTGCTTTAAAGTTGATTTTGCCTGATATAAGTATTGCCACTCTGGCTTTTTTTTTGTCATCCACTTGCATGATAGGTGTTCTCTATCACCTCACTTTCAATATGCAGGTGTCTTTAGGTATAAAATGAGTCTCTTGTAAACAGCATATGCATTAGTCTTGTTTTTCATCCCTTCTGTCATGTCACCGTTCTTTTTATTGGAGCATTTAGTCCATTTATATTTAAAGTAATTATTGATAGACATATATTGTCATTTTATTATATGTTTTGTGGTTGTTTCTGAAGATTTTCTCTGATCTTTGCCTTTCTTTTGATGATTTTCTTTAGTAATATATTTGGATTTCTTTCTCTTTATTCATTGCATATTTATTAGTGATTTTTGATATGTCATTACCATTAGGTTTGTATATAACATCTTCTGCATATAGCGGTCTATATTAGTTGATGGTCATTACTCCTCTCCTCCCCACATTTTAGGTATATGCTGTTATATTTTATCTTGTTTTATTTTGTGATTTCCTTGACTGATTTTTATAGAAATATTCATTTTTACTGCTTTTGTGTTTCCTACTTTTATACTGTCACTTTTGGTCTCTCCTTTCTACTCAAAGAGTCCCCTTTAATATTTCTTGCAGGGCTGGTGTTGTGGTCACAATCCTTGAGTTTTTATTTGTCTGGAAAACTCTTTATCTCTTTTTCTATTCTGAGTGATAGCCTTGATGGATATTCTTGGCTCCAGATTTTTCCCTTTCAGCACTTTGAATATATCATGCCATTCCCTTCTGGCTTGTAGTGTTTCTGCTGAAAAAATTTCCTGCTAGACTTATGGGTTTTCCCTTGTAAGTTACTGTCTTCTTTTGTCTTACTGCTTTAATTTTTTTCTTTATCACTCTATCTTGCCAATTTAATATGTCTTGGTATGAGTCTGCTTTTGTTTGATGGTAGTTCTCTGTGCCTCTTGGATCTGGATATCTGTTTCCTTCCCTAGATTAGGGAAGTTTTCAGCTATTACTTCTTCAAATAAATTTTCTGCCCCCTTTTCTTTTTCTGGGACTCCTATAATACGGATGTTATTACATTTGATGGAGTCACTGAGTTCCCTAAGTTTATTCTCATTTTGCATAATTCTTTTCTCTCTTTCTGTTCAGCTTGATTACTTTCCATTACTCTGTCTTCTAGATCATTAATTCATGCCTCCGCTTCTTCCATCCTGCTGTTCATTTTGGCAAGCATGTTTATCATTTCCTTTATTGAGACCATTATCTCTGCTATGTTGTTCCTTATCTCTGTGTTGTAGGGCTCACTCATGTCTTCCACTCTTTTCTCAAGTCCAGTGAGTATCCTTTGATCATTGCTTTAAATTTTCTATCATGCATGCTACTTATATGTTTCATTTAAATCTTTGGCTGTGGGCTTGTCTTGTTCTTTCATTGGAATAAATTTCTGTCTCATTTTATCTGCCTCTCTGTGTCTGTTTATGTGTGTTAAGATAGCTACATCTCATATTCTTGAGAGTAATGGCTTTATGAGGAAGAAGTCATGTAGTGCCCTGCCATGTGGTGTCTCTTTTTTCCCAGGGCCTGGCACTTCCAGGAGTATCTCCAGTATGTGCTGCATGTGCACTCTTGTTTTGTCCTGCCCACTTCATCCTTCAGGCCTGTCATTTGCAGAGTCTCTCTTTGCCTGTTCTGGGCAGTGTTTGATCCCTGGCCTGAATGTGGCACATTTTACCTAGATGTGTTCTTTTTCTAGTTCCTTTAGATGCAGGGTTATGAAATGAGACCCATTGCCACTGCCTCAGGAACTGAGGCTCTGTAAAGTCCACTTTGGGAAACCCAATGTGAGCTGGAATTTGGGCTGATATTCTGGGAGAGGAGGCCAGCATGTTGGGACTGAGGCAGGCATTACTGGGAGGGGTATTTATTTCACTTTTGATATCAGCTCTTTGTCTCCAAAATAGTATCAGTTGGGAAAGTGACTTAATTGTGAATTTTACTTTAGGGCAAATAATCTTGGACTCTGTGTACTACATTTAAACCATGATCACAACACAACATATTTTTGTCTTTACTCTCATGGATTAATGAGTAAGAAAAAAAACTATCCAATTGATATATTTACACATTTATGAATATATATCAGCATCCATTTTGTTGTAAGAATTTATTGAGTGCCATCTATCTCCCAAAGCACTTATTTGGTATGCTTTATCCATTCATGAATTTCTTCAGTTAGTAAAATTTCTGCTTTTAAGGACACTCTTAAGAGTGGTTAAAAAAAAAAAAAAGGTATGTAGACAAAGCCTTGCTGGTAATTCATGCAACCCTTCTGTAAGCTTCCACTTCTATAAAATGGCTAAAGTATAAGCCTAAATATCAAAGGCTATTATGAAGACTGAAGAATAGTGAAGGTTAAAGCATCTTATACAGGGAAAGCAGCTCCAAAGTAGTGTGTGCCTTAACAGATGTAAAGATAAAGGGCTTTGCCTTGTCTCTTTTCTGTAAGAATGAGCTAGAAAAAACAGCTTTAATGTCTTGACATCTTAGTTGCTCATGGTCTATCATCCTTATAATAAATTTAATTTTTAGAGTCAGTGCTAGTTACAGAACTATTAGATAAATGCATTTACCTTTTCAAATGTAGCACACAAATGCATCTAAATCACCCTGAATCTTTTTCTTCTACCCCAGCTCCCCTTTCCTTGTACCCCAGCTCCCTGGATATAACTTCCACTCTCAGGTTAGTTATATGTACCTCTAGATTTTTAAAAAATCTTTACAGACATACATATGTGCTCAAAGAAAGTGATTGGTGCTCTTTTGTTAATTTTTTTTTTTAAGCCAATAATGTGTACTTACTAGGATATAAAGAAACTTAAAAGTGACTCTAAAAGGAAATCAATTTCATTAACTTATAAATGCATATCATATATGACAATGACAATATATAAAAACAATGATGAATTTTATTTGTAAATACTCACATGGGGTAAAACAAAAACAAAAACACCAGGATGGGGATTTTCTGTAGAAAATCTATTGTCTCCTTGTCCAGTTTGATAGTGAGCCTGAGTCTGGTTATGATCATCACTGATGTTAAAACAGTATCATCTAATAAAGAATGTAATTTCATAGTTTCAGTATCATAAATAGAAACAATGTTTGTTGGACATTTTATAATAAACATCTCACTTGATAGTGTGTTTTGATTATTAATAAATGAGACATCCTTGGAAAGTATTTTGAATATTGTACATAAACAGAGGATTTTGTCATTAGAGGTTTCCCCATTTATTTAAAGTACTGCCTTACCCTTACTTTGTCAGTTGATATTAATAAACAGTAACACAGATACCATACTTGACAATATTATAAAGCTCTCTGAAGATATTTACTTCTTCACAAGTCTTATTTCTAGCCAAAGGATCTAATGGGTTTTCCTGGCAGTAATTGAAAAGCCAGCTTTTTTCTCAGTGCATTTCATGGATGACCTAAGTAAAGCAATATGTTAACAAGAACCACGTCAGTGGACCTGTGTTTCTTAAAAATACCCTAAATTTAATTAGCACCAATAATTATACAATACTTCTATGAGAACCGAGAGACATCAGCATTAATGAGTGTCGAAAGACCCAACTTTAAAAATGATGATGATGATAACTTACATGAATTGTGCATATGTTTTATCTTGTGTAATCCTCACTACCAGCTCGTGAATTAAATGACTTCATTGAAGTGGGGAAGCCCTCTTAGATGTTATGTAATTTGCTGAGGCACCTGGTGGCTCAATTGGTTAAGCGTCTCTTTGGCTCAGGACATGATCCTGGGGTCCTGGGATTGAGCCCCACATCAGTGGAGAGCCTGCTTCTCCCTCTCCCTCTCCCTCTGCTTGTGCCTGCTTGCTCTCTCTCCCTCTCTCTTTGTCAAATAAATAAATAAGAAATCTTAATTTAAAAAAGTGGTATTTTAAAAAAAGAATTTGTTGATGTCAGACCACACAGCCCTATAAAAGATGAAGCTATGATTCAAGCCCATATGTGTCTCATCTTAAAAGCCAAAATTTTTCACATCTATGCCATTGTTCCTTTCTATATCCCTTAATCTTTGGAGACTTCTTTACCCTGTTTGTCAAAAGGCTACAGTAATCTGTGCTTTGCCCACATTTTTTGTGAAACTGGAGATAGGAAATTTATGAGAATATACCCTGACTATTGTGAAGGCACAGTAGTGACTGTAAAAACTTGACATGGGGAAACTAGTTAGCCACAGAGAGAGCAATATCTTTTGCTACCTCATGGGAAGTGCTATTATGTTTTGCAGTGCAAATGTAATAAAAGACATTGCAAGGAGGAAGCATCCCAGATTCTGGAGCCTCCTTTTTTCCCTGAATCCTGCCCAGCTCACAAGGCAGAATTTGGTAGAAAGCCTATGGACAGTCTGCAAAGGATTGGATAGTCAGAAATAAAGTAAAATGAGGTTTAGCAATTGTTTCCAAACATAATATGGAGAATCACAAAGCCAAAGCAAATCACTGCTTCCCAGGCTTGCTAAGCATGGTGACCAGTATAACATAAACCTGAGAGAGAATGTTGGAAGAAATATGAGAAGCTTTATATAAATTACCCGAGTCTATGAGCACCAGCATTCTATGCCATGGCAGTTGGAATTGATAAAAATATAAACTACTGCTAGTAGCTATTCCTACATAATTCCCTGACCTTGATAAAATGCTGTTTTGGCCCTGAGGTCCTACAACTGCTAATACCTTCTGTACTGAATCGATATTAAGTTAACTGTGGCTGTTAGATGAGTTAGACTGGTTTTCTGAAAATTAAAAATTCACATAATCTCAAACTATTTGAGATTGTTCAAAGGACTTAATGTACACTTCTAAAGTATAAATAACAATTATTTTTAAAGTACGCCACAAATTACTATATACATATAATTGAAGGAGGCTTTCCTTGAATACTGAAATGCCATAGGTTATCAGACTTGAGAGAGGATGTCAAGCAAATGACAAAGGCAGAGGACAAATGGGCAAATTAATTAGAACAAATTGATTATTATTAAATTATGAAAGTGCTTAAATAGGCAATTATTGTGATAATTAGATCAGCTATATTTATCAAACCCTTGCTCCTTCTTACAACATTTATTTTTGTGCCATGACTTTCCCATGGTTTTCCTCCTTTTCTGGCCACAGCTTCTGTACTATCTTTGTGTGGCAATCCCTCAAATGCTGTATTTCGGATTTTCGCTTTTCACCTTACACACACTCCCTCCATGATGTCCTTCACTCCTATAGCTTATTATCTCTTCGCTCTCTCTTCCCCAGCTTTCTTTTCTAAGCTCTAAATCAATAGCATGTGATGCTGCCTAAAGGCAGTCTCTACCTGGATACCTCACATGGGCAGAATTGAAATTATGCGATTAAACAGTGTAACCACCACCTGTCACGAGTCCGTATGCGCCAGCTCCAGCCAACCCCACTATCACCTGTCACCTGGGTTACTCACAATGGTCTCTGGTCTTGCCCATTTCTCACATATTCTCTAAAAAGCAGAAAGAATGATCCTTTAGCATGCAAATCTAGTGTTATTTTTCTGCTTAAAATCTTTAAAGTTCTCCTTTACCATCATAATAAAATCCAAACCCTTTCACCTGTCTTGTAAAACTCTCAGGGATCTGTCCTCTTCAGCCTTATTTCCCCCGGTGTTCCCATCCCCCCGATGTACATTATCAGGTACTGTGCTGGATGGGCCGTGGTTGTTTCTAGGAGAAGCCCACCATGTATCTCATTCCCTACACCTGGCATCGTTTTCTTGTAGTTTCTCCCATTATTCCAAGTATCTTCTCACTCTTTAGACCTCTCTTTCCTCTAAGAAGCTTTAATTTACAATCACTCACTCCTTTTCCACCTCTACCTACTCTGTGTTCTTTCCACATCCTTCTAGGAAAACCTATGCAACTGTAGAACTTGTGAGAATTTAATTTTGGATGTAATTGTTCTGTTTTATTATAATGTATAGTCACTATATGAGGTATTGTACCTATTCTCACTTCATCATATACCCAGTGCCCAACACACTGACAAATAATAGGCAGTCAGTAATATTTGTGGAATAAATTAATACATACACGAATGAGTAGGACATCTGAAAACTGCAAGATTCTTTTATATACATGTTGAACTAACCTTCAGTATCACCTTGTATCAAGTATTGTTTAATTTTCAAGTTTTTGTGGTTTCCTCAAATTTTCTTCTGTCACTGATTTCTAATTATGTGATTGGATTCTAATTTCATTAATTGCATTTTGGCTAAAAAAGATACTTTTTATGATTTTAGTCCTTCAGAATTTATTGACACTTGTTTTATGGCCTAATGCATTTATTTTGAAGAATGTTCCATGTGCACATAAGAAAAGTAAATTCTGCACTTGTTGAGTAGAATGTTCTATAAATGTAAATTAGGTCAAATTATTTAAGAGTATTGTTCAAGCCTTCCATATCCTGGCTTATTTTCTGTCTCATTGTTCTGTCAGTTACTGAGAGTTAGGCGGTTGATGTCTGCAGCTACTATTGATAAACTGTATTTCTCCCTTCAGTTCTGTCAAATTTTGTTTCATGTATGCTCTTATTCAGTTCATATATGTTTATTGTATCTTCAAGATGAACTGACCCATTTATCATTATAAAATGTCTGCCTTTGTTTATAGTAACTCCTTTTGGTCTTAAAATCTATTTTTTCTGATATCGGTGTAGCCACTCCAGCTCTCTTGTGGTTACTGTGTGCTTGGCATGTTTTCTCATCTTTTCAATTTTAAGCTATTTGTTTTCTTTGTGAGGTCTGTCTCATATCGACAGCACATAGATGGATTCAGGTTTTCATACAGTCTGATCATTTCTACATTCTGATTACAGTGTTTAATCATTTTATATGTGACATAATTAATGAGATGGTTGGATTTACCTCTCCGTTTTTTCTATGTATTTTCTCTGTCTCATGTCATTTGTTGTCCCCCCTCCTTCATCCACTGCCTTCTTTTGTGTTACGTGATATTTCCTAGTGTGTCATTTTAATTGCTTTTTTTTTTTTTAAACTGTACTTTACTGGGTTATCTTCTCTGTAATTTTCTTAGCATCTCTTAGGTTGCTCTGAAAATTGCAAAATGCGATCTTAATCTAAAACAATCTATTTCTGAATAATAGTAACTTAATTCAAATAGCATATAGGAATTTTGCTTACTTCTCTTCCTCTCCTTTGTGTTACTGTGAAACAAATGATAGTTCACATGTTTTAAGCCCAACACTACATTGTTATAGTGTTTTATGTAGTTGCCTTTTGAGTCAGTTAAGACAAGAGTAAATACACACACACACACTATCTTTTATGTTTATCTTTGTAATTATCTTTATCAGTGCTTTATTTCTTGGTGCTGATTTGAGCTACTTCTTATCAGCCCGAAGAACTTCCTTTAGTATATCTTGTAAGTCTGCAGGCAGCAAACTTTCTCAACATTGTTTATCTGGGCATGTCTTTATTTTGGTTGATAGGAAGTATTTTTTTCCCCCCAGCACATTAAATATATCACCCCCCTGTTCTGGCACCCACTGTGTATGAGGAGAAAGCATCTGCCAGTCTTTCTGAGCTTCCTTGTATGTCATGGTCATTTTTTTTTCCTGCTTCCTTCAGGATTTCTTCTTTGTCTTTGTCTTTTGAAAGTTTGACTATGTTGGGTTTAGGTGTGGAGGTCTTAGAGTTTACCCTACTTGGATTTTGCTGAGCTTTTTAGAATGTATATTAAGGCTTTTCTTCAAATTTGAGATGATTTTGGTCATTATTTTTTCTAATATATATATTTCTTTCTGCCCCTTTCTCTTTTGTCTTTTTCGAACTCCTATTATGTGTATAGTAATGGTATCACACAGGTCTCTCAGGATCTGTTCTTTTTTTTTTAATTCATTGTTCATTCTGTTCTTCAGACTGGCTAATCTCTGTTGACTTATCTTTACATTCACTGACTCTTCTGCTAACCCAAATATGCAGTCAAGCACTTCTACTGAACTTTCCATTTTCAGTTACTATTCTTTTTAACCTCAAAATGTATTTTTTTCATAACTTTATTTTTTTATATCCTCTATGTGGTGTTTGGTATCAAATATTTCATTTAAACTTATTTTCCTTTTTTTCTTTGAAAATAGTTATAATAATTGACTTAAAGTCAGAGACAACTTTTACTGATGGCTTTCTTTCTCCATATGGCCGGTTTCCTCTTTCTCAGTATGTCTCATAATTTTAGGTGAAGACTGGACATTTTGGGTAAATTATTATAGCGACTCTGGATTCTGATGTTCCCCAGTTGTTGTTTGCTTGTTTGTTGGTAACTTGCCTGGACTAATTCTGTAAAAACTGTCTTTTCTACAGTATTCAAACACTAAAATTTCTACCTATTGTTTAAAATTTTTTTTTCAGTTTTTTAATTGAAATTCAATTAGCCAACATACAGTACATCATTAGTTTCAGATGTAGTGTTCATTGATTCATCAGTTGCCTATAATACCCAGTGCTCATCACATCATGTGCCCTCCTTAATGCCCATCACCCAGTCACCCCATCCCGCCAACCACTCCCCTCCAGCAACGCTCAGTTTGTTTCTTATAGTTAAGAGTCGCTCATAGTTTTTCTCCCTCTCTGATGACTTTCTGTTCAGTTTTCCTTCCCTTCCCTGTGATCCTGTGCCCCGTTTCTTATATTCCACGTATGAGTAAAACTGTATGATAATTGTCTTTCTCTGATTGACTTATTTCGCTTAGCATAATACCCTCCAGTTCCATCCATGTCATTGTAAATGGGAAGTATTCTTCCTTTCTGAGGGCTTATATATATATAATGTGTGTGTGTGTATATATATGTATATGTATATATGTATATATATACACCTACACATACGCACCAAAAACCGTAAGATACCTAGGAATAAACTTAACCAAAGAGATAAAGGATCTGTACTCTAAAAACTGTAGAACACTTATAGAGGAAATTGAGGAAGACACAAAGAGATGGAAAAACATTCCATGCTCATGGATAGGAAGAATAAATATTGTTAAAACATCTATGCTATTCAGTTATTTTTAAATGCAGTCTCCTAAGCAGAGCTTAGTAGTTTGGGCAAAAAGAGGTTTTTTTTAGAGAGAGAGCATGCTCACAGGGTAGGGGGTGGGGGTACAGTACAGAAGGTGAGAGAGAGAATCTTAAGCGGGCTCCATGCCCAGCACTGAGCCCCACATGGGGTTGGATCCCATGACCCTGAGGTCATGACCTGAGCCAAAATCAAGAGTTGGATGCTTAACCAACTAAGCCACCCACGTGACTTGTTTTTCTTTTCTTTTTTCTTTTTTAACATCATGAACCAGTAAGGCTTCCACCATATGCTGAGGGCATCTGTGAGTGCATTGTGGCGCACGTTCAGAGGTCAGGAGATTTCCATGTTTGCTTTGACTTTCCCTTTCTGTCAAGTGTCTCATGGTCTGCTAGGTATGTGTGGCTAACAGGAGTCCTCTCCTCTCCTAAGCGCGTGTGCAGTCCTGCACCTCACACAGATTCCTGGGGATTTGGTGAAGCTTTCCACAGCCCGCCTGAATCTCCCTGTCACGGTTTTGGCTGGCCCCTTGCTTGCCCCAGCCAGCATCACAGCATTTGTCAGCTGAAGTATCGGCTTTCCCTGTTACCTGCCAGGTGCTGTTGTGTTGGACAGTGGCGCTGGGTGTGAGTCTTCATGGAGCCTCAGACCAAATGAGCCTGACTGAACTCTGGAGGCAGGAGTTAAAGCACCACACACTCTGCTCTCATTACCAAGATTCAGTAGTCCTTCCTGTATAGATATATGTAGCATATAATTTATTGCATGCCTTTGGCTGATTTCCTGAGTTCTGAAATGGCTATTTCTGGTCATTGGGAGTGAGTTGGGTATTGTGGCTTTTTAGGGGACATTTCCCAAGATCCTCATTCCACCATTCCAGAAGGCCCACCATACTTGGGCTGAATTTTAAAGCATGAGCAATAGGTTTCCAGGTAAATATTAACAGAAAAATCATCCCAGAATGTGAGCACAGGTAAACAGATGCATGAAATTCCACAGTGGGTCAGGTAGCTACAAACCATTCACTGACAGCAGGGAGTAGGGAAAGATAAGGTTGAGCGAGTGCACAGGATGTTACCTATCAAGTCAAGGAAGCAAAATATCATTTGGGAGGTATTAGAATGTGGATAAAGAATTTTGAGCAAGAGAATAAAGGTTATTTAGAAAAGACACCCCATTCAGGTGTATTGGAAAATGATAAGGCTGAAGAAAGGGAGAACAGTGTGGAGGCTATTTTAATCTTCTGGCTAAGAAATGATGAAGTTTTGAACTAGGACTGGGGAAGTGTGGAGGTGGATAAACATGAAAATTATTTAAATGTTTAGAGGGTAATATCAATAGAGCTATCCAAAAGTAGAAGGCATAGCAATACAAGCCTTTCTCAAGAAACAAGAAAGGTCTCAAGTACACAACCTAACCCTACACCTAAAGGAGCTGGAGAAAGAACAGCAAATAAAGCCTAAACCCAGCAGGAGAAGAGAAATAATAAAGATCAGAGCAGAAATCAATGAAATAGAAACTAAAAGAACAGTAGAACAGATCAACGAAACTAGGAGCTGGTTCTTGGAAAGAATTAACAAGATGGATAAACCCCTGGCCAGACTTATCAAAAAGAAAAGAGCAGTGACCCAAATAAATAAAATCATGAATGAAAGAGGAGAGATCACAACCAACACCAAAGAAATACAAACAATTATAAGAACATATTATGAGCAACTCTATGCCAGCAAATTAGATAACCTGGAAGAAATGGA